>NC_044302.2:58954453-59254453 GCF_004027225.2 Strigops habroptila | reverse complement strand
GTCCTTTACCAGCAACATCCCTGTGCTGCTTTACCAGAGTTCCCAAAACCCCAGTAAACCCTCAGTGCTGCCAAGGGAGCGCTTTGAGAGAAAACATTAATTTGAGGCCGGGACAAGATCTGTCACCGTACTTCGTTTAACTGTAAATTACTAATTCCTCAGGTGGGCCCTTCCCCCGCACACAGAGATCCCGCGGTTCTGTTTGCAGCACCACAGAGACGGAGTCAGCGCTCACGGAGCCGAGCGGGGATAGGGAGGCTACAACCGCCGCCCTGAGCGCCTTCAGATGCGGAGCAGGTGCAGGCAGGCAGGCAACCTCTTCTCATCTCCCCTTTCTTGTTGAGGGCAGATTGCGCCCCTGTCAGGAGGGGATGCGGGCGCCCATGCAAGCGCTCCTTCCTCTCCACCGCTCGCCCGCCGCCATCTTAACGCTCGCGAGGTGAGGGGGAGACCGCCGCCCTGTGGCAGAAGCGGCCTGAGGGGGAGAGGGAGCGTTACGGCTTGGTGGCTGCGGAGGCCGGTTTTTGTGTCTTGAATTGTATTTTGGTAATTAAGATGAAAGAAAATAATGATCTTTCTTGGAGTGGCGCCTCTCCTGCTCTAATGGTTGGTCTGAAGGCAGCAGGGAGCTTTTCAGGGCAGGTGGCTTGAGGGGGGCAGCACATCCACCACAGCTGCTGCTGTCATCTTTGGTGTTCTCTCCACTTTTCTCAGTTCCTTAATAAAAGGGGCGGCAAGAGGGTGAGCACCGGGAGGTACCAGACTTCTGAACTTCTCCATGTGAATCATCTTCCAGGTTATTTTATAGGTACCTTTTGAACTCACACCTGTTCTAAGGATCAAGAAGAAAACTCTACAAATTAAGTTGGTCTGTTTTCCTCCTTTTTCCATGAAACACACAGCTCTGTTTATATTTCTGCAGATTTGTTGTATTACAGCAATGTGTTGTTAGCTGTGGGGACATCTGTAAAGCACAATGAGGGAGAAGATCCCTCCCACGCTCCTGAGATAAATGTATATTTTTAATGGAGCTTCTTCACATAGACAAGTGTTTGTTAACCTGGCTAACTGTAATTACTCTAAATGCAGTGGCTAGTTGTTCTTAGGTATCTAAGGAAGGAGAGCTAATATATCAGAGAAACCCATCTTCTCTCTGTGTCAGACTTTTATTCAGCGTGCTTTAAACTCTGTATGTCATACATGTATGCAGAAGCCATGTGGCCAAGGAAACATCAGCCCAGTGAATAGTCACAGTAAGGTCTTAGACATCATCTGAGCTACAGACTTAACTAATTATGAGTTCTGAAATTAGCATTGCTGTTAAAAGTTTGGCAATTCTTAGCCATTAGCGAAGCATCTGTTGTGCTACTTAACAAATACCTGCAAATGCAAGGCAGACCAGAAAAGAATTTCTTGTTAGTGTATGCCTTACAATGCCTGGGCTATACAGCGTATGCAGGCTGCACAAAGAGCAGTTTCAGTGAATGACACAACCAAGCCATCTTGAAAACTCATCTGTAATTTCCTATTCATATCCCTCTTCCTTTATCTTGCCCTACTGTTCAAGTTCCACACTTGCTTTTAGTATCATAACCCTGAGTGTATCTTATGCAAGTTCCCACACAACCGTTTCTTTACAGCTGCTAATTAAAGATCCCCCTGAATAAAGACTTCTGCTTCAACAGTTTGAGTGCCCCTCTGAAATGCCCCTTTTGTGGACCACAATGTTCTTGAGGACCACAACAAAGACAAGGCAGTGCAGAAAAAAATGCTCAGCTTTGTGACCACTTTGCTTGTCTCTGTCTCAGAT
This sequence comes from Strigops habroptila, assembly GCF_004027225.2. Lineage (NCBI taxonomy): Eukaryota > Metazoa > Chordata > Aves > Psittaciformes > Psittacidae > Strigops > Strigops habroptila. The sequence goes on along the minus strand of NC_044302.2, from coordinate 59,252,643 downwards.
TAAGGGAACAGAGTACATTAGCACTCCTCAGTTCCCAAGTGTAACCCTCTGGTGAGGTAAATGGAGCTGTCAGGGTGTAAAACTACAGCACACCCTCACCACAGCCTTTAGTAATGAACATACTGTAAAGAATGTTCCCAGGAGGTGCTAGCTGGTTAGGGGTGAGGTAGAACTCAGGTGACTGAGACTATTAATTCCCATGCCCCCCGACCACAACCTCCTAAAGTACTAGCATTTCTATTACACTTTTTTAGAAACAGGAACAGAGTGATCCCCACATTGGTAAATTGTAACTCGACTGCTGTTAAGGTTATTTTGCAGGGGGCGAGGAGGAGGGAAACAACAACAAAAACATGCAAAAAAAAGAAAAAAATCTAATCCATGTGTTTTGTGACTTTATAACAATATCCTGATGACTGTTTCTTGTCCTGCCTATGCTTAAAACTTTCCTGTCTGCCTAGGCACCTAGCATGTGAACATATGCATCAGTAGAAGAGAGGCCGCACCCATCTGAGTGTATGTACTGGTGACCAGAGAGCTGCTGTATTTTCTCCCTGAATTAGCTTCTCTTGAAAACAGTGCTACAGCAGTGTACAGTGGGAGACTATACTGAAAGACTACTGAAATCCAAGGCCTGCATCTATAGGGTTGTACGGATCAATACTTTATGCTTGTGTCAGCAGCGTCATAGAAACAAGTTGCCCTGGAGATACCCCAGCTTCTCTGATGAGCATTCACCCGTGGAGCAGCTCTTTTGGAACCCTCCTGAGAACAATTCTCTGCTTTCTGTTGCCATCATTCTTCATGTCTTGCTCACAGAAGCTAATGTGGGTATAGCACAGTAAGTACTGCAGCCTTCATTCATCCCAAAGGCAATCATCTCTGTATTCTCTTTGAGTAAATCTCCAGGGATGTGTAAGTTCACCATAATTTACATTTGCTCTTGAACAGCATCCCTGTAGGGTTATTGGAACTGCATGTTACATTATTTGAGTCATCTTAGCTCTAGCTGAAGGCCACAAAACTGAGAAGGTTGCTTGATATGAGCTCTTGGCCTTCCTGCCTTGTGTCAAATTTTGCTGTTAAATATATCAATGTAAAATGACTTTTGGCAACAAGTGAATTATACTTCTTGTACTCAGATCTAACAAAGAACAGGAATTGACCTATACATTTTATTGTCATGTCCTCTAGGTATAAGAAATCTTTCAAACAGGAAAATTCATGCATGTGGAGAATGAACTCCTCTGGGGAGGAGTTTTTATTTGTTTATTTGTGTTTATTTTCAGTGTGAGTACCGATGCTGCACTGATTTGATTTGAGCATATGGCTGCAGGGTATTGTTTCATACCATGCAAGCAGCAGGGATCCTGGAGTAAATTCAGTTGCAACAGGAACAGGCTTTGAAGAATGCCACTATCCAGGTAAGGTGACAGAAGAAAGGCATGTTTATATAGCCAAAAGCAACCAGTGCAACTCATGAGTCTGCATTCTGAACGCTCACTCTGCCCCTACTGATAACAAATATCACTGGCAGAAATCAACCTAGATATTTTTTACCCTGCAAAAAATTAATGGGAAAATCATAAGCCTGCTGACAGGCAGTCTGTGAAGAATGAGAATGGTGAAGCGCATCATATTAATTATTCAGGACAAACTGTTCGCCCTGCTCTTCCAGCAGACACTGTCTTCTACTCTTTTTTTGCTCTGCTTGCAGCTACTTCAAGTCCTGACTGCACAGTGGTGCAACTGACACCACTGAAACCTTTTACAGCCACCTCTGCTTATTGCAGTCATGGCTTAATATTCAGCATACTCATAGTTCATCAATTTTTATGCTTATCTGGTGTCTACGAAGGCAAGATGCTGAGAAATGTGGAAAATAGAAGAGCACAACTGCAGGGGGGAGGATGAGGGTAGTGCATGGGTCAGGGTCGCCTCTAGGTCTGCAAAACCTGTAGCAAGATGCAGCAGGCAAAGAATCATGGAGCCTGATCAAGCAGTCCATCTAAACCCATACGTGTACTCTAAGAACTTCAGGAGAGTAACCTGATGATGTTTTTTTCACACAGTTAAGGGTGTATTGGGTTCTTAAACCTCTATATAAGCCAATAAAGAAAAAAAAAATCAAAAGCTTTGATAAATCCCCTGCATTAGAAGAAATCCTGCAACCTAGCTGTCTGGCTCAAAAAGCTCTTAGCAGTAGCTGATGGTCATGTTTTGTAAGTGTTCCCTAAAGGCCATTATTCATCAACAGAGAGGTCACCACAGGCAGATGAGAGACTTGTAGCATGGAGCTGTATTTCTGAAAAATTTTGCATGATCATTTCTCCCCTTGAACAGTTAATATAACTAAGCCAGTCATCTCTCTGTTGCTGTGTGTCCTTGCTTCCTTGCCCTTCTCAGCCATGCAAACATGGAACGATATATGAGTTGACAGCAGATGTAGATGGATGTCTCTTCAGTACCATCGTTTGAATGAGTGGCTCTGGCCATGAGACTTCTGTTCGTCTGCCAGTGACAGACACTGTAAGTATAGATACTCCCATGCTCTTACTGCGCTTTGTGCTGCAATTTCATGGCCTGTGGTTAAAAATGATTGCTGTGTGCTGAACAAAGTCCTACTTCCAAGTTGCTAATTGTACCAGGTGTATTTAAATTACTAAAAGTTGTCTGTTGTGGGTTTGGGGGGGTCGGGGGAGGGGGGTGTTATGGTTGGTTGATTTTTGGGTTTTGGGGGGTTTTTTTTTTGGTCTTCTTTTTTTTTTTTAATCTCATAAGTTCTAAGTCTTTGAATAAAAATAGCAGTCGTAAAGTGGTCACATCAATTTCTCAAGTGATACCACACTTTCACAAAGGGATTTCTCAGACTATTTCGCTGTTTCCAGGCAACCTCGCTGAGGAAAAAGATAAATTAAACATTGTGCTAACAGATTGACATATAACTTTGACAGCTATTTTTAACAAATGTAAATCTAAATTACTGCGCACAACAGCTTCATTCAAAATCTGTGATCACGGCTACTATAATACCTCTAATTTATTTCTTTTCACTTTTTCCTGAGACACACGATCCACAGAAAGCAATCCAGAACTATAATTACTGACATGGTGATATGGGCAGGCGTGGTGCTTGTTAAAGAAATACCTCTGATAGCTCCTTTCCCAAGATGCCGATAACCTGAACTATAAAGAAAAATTCATTGTGCAAGTATAGACAAGTGAACACATTCAGTCTGGAGAGCACAGAAATGCTGAAACTCAGTTCTTTTCCTCTTCTACAGACACTTTGGAGTTCAACATCTATACAAGTGTGATCAGTTGTAGATGGAGACAGGGGAACAGCTATAAACCCAGTGTCTAGATCAAACAAAAGTCCCAATTCCCTCCAACACAGAAGGAACAAACATTAGTGGGTGGTTCACTACACCCACATGGTTCTGTTCCCTAGGAAGCACACTTACTCTTTCCCTCTTCTTGGACCAAACTGTTTCCTTCTGCCTGCTGGCTTCTTCCCCTTGATTTTTTGCTGCCACAGCTTGCCAAGTATTTCTCTAATGCCTGTTTGCAACGAGAAAATCCTTCTGCCTGTTGCCCTAGATGGTGGTCCTATTGTTTCAGCTCTGTCCCTGTCATTGTATAAAGTCCTGTAATTGTTCTTTGTGCTGAACTGGAAATATGAATGCTTAACATATGCTGTAACCACATCTGTGATTATGAGCTGACATCACTTATTCTTAACACCAGCCAGAATCACAGAATCACAGAATAGTTTGCGTTGGAAGGGACTGTCAAAGGTCATCTAGTCCAACCAGCCTGCAATGAGCAGGGACATCCCCAACTATATCAGGTTGCAGGAGGATGCTTTTACTTCAGACATGAAGAGAAAATGTTTGTGGGTAACTGAGTGCAAGCCCAGTCAGCCAGCACCAGTTCCTGACCTGTATAGGGGGCCAGGCAGGGCAAAACAGGGATCAGGAACCCTAGTTGAGGCTAAGCTTCTCCCAGTGTTGATATAACTAGAACGTTGTCTCATCAAATGTGTTAGGTAGGATAATATACTGGGTTATATTAAAAGTATAATAATGAAACACTATATATTATTTTATTCTGATGAATACTTGATCCAAAAAGATCATGTAAAATACTGTATTTTGCGCTTGAGTGCCTGTCTTTGGCTCAAGCAGTTCAGCACAGGTGATCAGCACCAAAACCAGTGAGTCTGATTATGTTCCTTCTGCACTGATGGCAAAATTCCCATGAAATAAACCCTACGTGACTTAATTAGCACCCAATGAAATTTTATATCCCCTCTACCCTGATTTGCATAAATTCTAGCTAAAGAACAGTAAGATAATTACTGAATACAAATAAGCTAATAAGGGTGCTGCTTGGGAGCAGATGTCAGTGAAGATAAACACAAATCTCTGCTGATGTGTTTCTGTTAATGTCATGATATGATATTTTCTTCCTCATTTTGGTTTGTTGTGGTAAAATCACTGGACTTTTCAGTATTTTATCTTTACCTCAGATAGGTTAGCAGAAATCTGCTTTTGGCGTATTGAATACCAGTTGTGCCCTATGATACGTATCATGCTTTGGTAGCCATTAGGTGCAGGGTCTCCATACTGAATAATACTTCAGAAACTAAGATAATCTCATTCTGAATCACTGTCTGCTCTAATCACTGACACTGGATGATAGGAGAGTGTACAGGTCTCCTCTTCCCTTTCCTGTGATTTGGCAGTGCACAGCTGCAGGTCTTGACACTTGAGTGAGTGCCTCAGCAGCTAATATGCAAGGACACTCCATTCGTGGAAGTCCCCCAGCTGGTGGTACTTGAAGCTGCTCCTTGGATCTCATCACTGCTAATGTGTTTTAGCTGAAAATCTGACACAGAGATTTTTTTCTCCATCTCCTTTTTCTATGTTTATGAATGGTCTGTTCATAGTATCAAAGTGTGGCAACATCTTGATCTTTTTGTTCTCTTTCCCCTCTACCTCATGGAAGCTGATTCAAGGTAATTGCTTCCAAGTAACACAATGAGTGAGAGTATGTCTAATATGACCATCATTAAAAGGAACATGCTTTTTGTTATTCCAAGAGAGAAACACAGAGCTATCTGCAAGCCTTGGAGAATTTAAACCACTTAAAATAAGGGTCAATTTGGTGACTATGGAAACTGTAATTATTCTACTGTCTCATAAAAGGGTATATACCAGACTGTTGAGTTGGCTGGGTGACTGCATGCTAAGACTTACCATACTTCACTAATGAAAGCAGAACAGAAGTGTAAGCCGTATGTGGGGGAATGTACTTTGGAAGAGTATTTTCGAACGACAGGTTATCTAATGAGGCAAGAGCAGCAATATTTTTGGTGTACTGTTCATATAATAATCAGAACGTGAATTCAGGAGCGAGCACTCTTGCTTAAATGGTAAGGGAAGATGAGCATCTGACGTCCATGAGTTATCTGGATGTTTGGCACAGAAAGAGCTCTTGTTAATCATTGCAGAATATTGGATGTCCTTCATAAAAACCTCTGCTTTCATGTGAGCATGGAAATACAGGGTAACATATTTATGCCGTATATTAAATCAAAATCAATTATGATTTTGTTCTTTCTCAGGTTAAAATAGAAACTGTGAATCCGTTAATTGCTTCTAATACTGGGGAAGAGATTTTCCATTTTTATGTAAAACTATAGAAGCTTTCCAAAACATTTCAGGGGTGTGACAGTTCTGTTTCAGTACTCATTTTAATTTTCAAAACATAAAAATAACTTGTGAAGAGCTGGAAATGCAAAAATGGGCTTTGCTACTTAATGCTAGTGCTCCCATGGACAAGAAAACATGGTCTGCAACATGCAAAACTTAGCCGTAAGACAACACAGAAATTGCAAAGGCCACAAGAGACCTTTCTAGTCTGTGGAAATTCTTTTTTCCGCATTTGGTATTAACTCATACAGACAGGTAAGTAGAATCCTCTCTCACTTCTCTCACTTCTAAGGCCTCTCTCACTTCTAAGTTTTGATTTTAGGATATGTAGCCTCACTTTAGGCCCTATGAAGTCAATCCACAATTAAATATGTAAACAATAGCCTTAACTTTCGCAGGCATGGGTCATTCATAGCTCCCTTTTCATGCCAGTGGAAGACACTCATCTCTTTTAAATATAAGTCCAAAATACATGGGAAGTTCAGCAGCCGTGTGGTATCAGGACAGATATGACCCAGCTAGGCTGAGTGCTGGATGGAGCCTGTCCCAGTCCTTGAGCAATGCTTGTTTAGACGTACTTCTTCGTTTTGGAAAAGTACAGATATCATCTTCTAATGATGCTTCATTTGCTGTGAAGATAGTTGAGGTGGGCCTCAATAACCATTCAAATAACCATTTTTATGTCTGTAGGAAAATAGTTTTTTGTTGTTCCACTGCACTCTCTTTGTCAGGAATAAAAAGGCCAGTGGGTGGCAGAGCAGCACATCGCAGGGCGGGAATCAAGCAGCACGGCTGAGGCAGAGAGCCCCACGTGAAACGTGGTTCTTAAATGGATGTGTGTGCTCGGGGTTCAGATAAAATGGTACTTTGCACTGAGCATCCAGTATGTTTCGTCATTATTCTGAACTTGCTGCCCTATTTTGAAGTATGCTAACATTTTAAAATGAAACTCATGATTTTGAAAGAATTCCTTCCTTGTCTTACCTGCTTAATGAGACAAAAAGATAGACATAATAGTAAGTTGCCTGAGAATCTAAGGCAGAAAAATACTGTAAGATATGGTTTAGGCTATATCTTCTGAGGAGTTGTTGTATATGGCATAGTGTGAAGCCGTTCACCAGGAGACTGTGTAACCAACCAGCCTTGGGTTTGTATGCTGAGCAGAGCAGATTGAAGGTTTTCACATATGTTTTCTGCCACTGGAGCATTAGATATTAAATTAAGCACTGATTTCCCTGAAAAATTCAATTTTTGTGTTAAGCACTGAAAATATTAGGCTTTAGACACTCTTATCTATATACCTGCAGGAGGGTTATTTTTAGTGGAAATCCATATTTTTCATTGGTACAAAAAAACCCTGCTCTAGTTTTGAACCTTAAAATATAAGAAATTCTTTCATATCTTTACCACAGCCAACCGACTTTCTGCGCCTCCCAGTTTCTATGGAAAATATTAGCTCGAGTCATAGTCTCTCTCATTTTCTTTCATTCTCATGCTTAGAGACTTTTAAGGTGTTCTTCCTATTCTTCTTTATCCCGAAATATGTGGTACCTGACAAGATGCTTTAGTAGCAGAGAGGAAATAGTTCAATAGAAACACTGAACTGGATGCATGTAACAGTCTACAATGCTTTTTAAGGGAGTGAGAAAAAGCACCTTGTATTTCCACAAATGAAAAAATATCAATTAACTGAGAAGTCTATTCTATTTTGGAGGGAAATCAGGAAGGAACAGAGCTACATTTCTGTTGGGTGGAGCTCTGACATTGGCATGTACTCTTCAAAAATGCCTTCACAAGATGTTTCAGTGCAAAAATGCCCATGAAAAACAGCATCATTACCTTACACTCATCAGTGAAAACATGTTTCAGTAAAACAATTTCAGTAACGCTAAGTGACTTTTACCTGAGGTTCATTTCTCAAGGTTGTTTCAGAAGGCATTAAACAAGGTTGCTTGGTTTTCTCTTCCAATGCCGGAACATGTACATTTCCAGTAATCTGTGCATTGAGAAGCCCACTTAAGCTTGCCATGCAAGTATCTATGCTATATATTTAGGTCAAACAGTAACAGGAACTCACAGTTTCACTGAAGTTCTGAAGAATCATCATGAAATCTGGAAACTGATTTTCCCTGTTTGGTATAAACAAAAACTATATTTCAGAATGGAGTCAGCAAAATCGTAAGAAAAGAAGATTATAAAACCCTAGAGATAATAAGAGAAACGTGTATATATAACATCACATATTCTATCATATTATATTAATTATCTGAAAGCAAACTGGATCATATGAACTTGCCAGCTGCCTACAGTTAGAAATGCAATGACTCAACTTAGTGATAGCTCTGAAAGCAGAATCACTATGGGAGATCCTGTACAGAGTAATACATATTAATGCCAAAAAAAGGGGACAGTTTAGAAAACATGCTCTGATGTTCTTGTCTGGGCAGAAGTCTCATCATTCTGACTAACAAATCCAGTGTACTAAGACATAGCTGATTCATTTCCAGGGGAAAGATTCTTAGAGATTGTTGTAGCAAAGTTGATGCTTTGAAACCAAGAATTCCCAAGTTTGTGTAGTTACAGCTGAACACAGCTAACTAATCCAGTAACCTGGATCTTACTTGCCAAAATTGCCATGCGTTTCACTTGAAAGAAGTTGCAGTTAACAAAACAAGACTTTGACCTTTGATATTTCACTTCTATTAGAGATTCCTCAAAGTCCTATAAGGAGGGAGGCACAATTTACTGGTTGAAAACCTACATGGTCTGATCTGCAGTTCAGCTAAAGATTTTATGCCACCCACTTTCACAGTATAACAGCACCATTAGCATACCTTACAATTAGGCACAGAAAGAAAGACTATAACATGAAGCCAGAGGAAACAACAATGCTACCTAAAATATGCATTTAATGAGGAGCACAGGCCCATTGAAGAGACTGACACAATAGAAACATGCCGCTCCAGTAATCTCATGTCTTAAAAATTATTTGCATGTCATCAACCCCCATTGCCAATGGCAAAGATATGTTTCCATAACATTTTAGTTGTCCTTTTTTATGTTTTATTGCCCGTTGGCCATTTAAGGAGCCTTCAATATAAAATTGAAGGAAAACAAGCTTTGGCCCATGTAATAAATAGCACACTACACTTTGTAAATATTGCACAAATAGTCTTTGATTTAACCCATACAGCAGACCTCAGAGTCAAGTAACTACTTGTATCATTTGCTGTTCAAGAACATGTAGAATCTGAGCAGGGCATTTTAATTCCTAGGTGAGCACTTTGGTCTCCAGTTTGTAGATTTGCAGTTGTATATTCAATTTGTCCTCATCTGCAAAACAAATTCCCTGATTGAAGATAGGAGATGATTAAGCAACTGATGAAAGAAGGGCTTAAAAGCATAAATAGCAGCCTTTGTTATGCTACTCTGACCAACATACTAGAAGATCCTGGCAATATAAATTTCAATAGCATACCATAGCACCTGGTGTATTCCATTATATTTAAAAGAGCCATCATTCTCCACAGTGAAGCAGGCACATGAAAATTTATTTCAGAAAATAAGCTGACATTTTTCAATGCCTTTGGGGTCTGCTTCAGAGTCCAATTGCAAGGATTATGATAAATGGGCCCAGTAAAACCCTGAGAAAAAGAACCCAATATCAAGCTCAGTGTTGATACAGAAGATTATGGCAACCCTGTATCAGTGATCCAATAAACTCTGCATGCAGTTAAAACAAGACATTCCCTTATTTTGATTTGTTGCTGATCTGCTTTCCCTATTCACTAGGACTGGTCTAACAGAACCTCATGAGTGTATTGCTTTTTTACTAGTTTCTTCCCAGCTTTCTCATTTTAGCCTAAGTTCTTCTGATATTTTGGTCTTCTGCCTTAAGATATGCCACATGCCTGGAGAGGAAGAGCTACATAACAGCCCTGGCCTGGCCCTTTCTAGAGGTGCCCATGTGAGCATAATTCCTGGTAGGCCTTCCACGGCTGCAGGGCAGAGTGTGTTAAGGTCCTCTGTTGCCCTGGGGAGGCAGGATGCCCTGTTGATGGTCTGCTGCATTTGCCAGCATCCATGGAACAGGAAAGAGGATGTGACCTTGCAAGTTCCCAGATGATTCTGTACAAGGCAGCAAATATTCGTATCTATCTGCAACTTTCAAGAAATTAGCTGGTATTTGTGTGGGGTACAGGGAACCCTGTACATTAAATAAGGAAAGATCCTGGCAATGAAGACAGCATATATGATGGGTCCAGCTTCAGAAATACAGAATATGGAACAGGAAATACAGGAAATGGAGAAAGAGGAGAATGCATGATACTGGAGTCATGGTTTAGAGCAAGGCACAAGTGTAAGTAAGGGTGTGGGGTCTGAGACCAAAACCTTAGTTTGGGAAGATGCAGCGTATGTAGCTAGAGCTGGTAGTGTTTGGTTTGGGTTGGTTTTTTTTTTTCCACAAGTAACTCTGCAAGTTACATGACTTAGCAGGAAGGCTTGCTTGTCAGCAGGGAAGTAGCCCTTGAAAGGATTTTGCTCCCATGAGATTTTGTCTAACCTTGTCTCATTGTTGTGGCCAGTGACCCAGACTAGGAGGAGAGATGATGAGCGCTGCAGCATGAAGCCCTGCAAAATCACAGCTCTTTTATGAGAAAGTAATTTACAAAATGCAAAAATAGAACAGTAAAGTATAAGTGGAAAGTAAAAGCTGTGTCCTTTAATCTGTCTGGATATGAATTCATGCTTAAGGCTACATGTTCAGCAGAAAAAACAATTTGTACCGCGTAAAGCAGAAACACTTGCAATGAAAGCAAATTATATGTATGGCTTTCATCTCCCTGCAACATCAGACCTTTCTTGCACTTATATCACCTTACTCTTCTGAATTACTTTCTGTCCAGCAGGTTTTTTCCAGAGCAGATCTGTGATGATAACATTTTGTATTGACGTGTACAAAGAATTTAGTTTTTGTGATAGTATATCTTGAAGGCAAAGCACACACAGTGCTGTTTTCTTCCATTTGCCTGCATTTTTTAGCAATGAATAAAATGCTGGGGGGCAGTATAAGACTGGTAGGTCTTTAAGGGAGAAATCCCTAACCCACTGAACACCTTAGTCCTTGCATCTGTCTATAGTAAACAATGAATTATAACATAAGTAGTAGCTTGTGGTTACAATTACATGTAGGAAAAAACTCCTGTAGAATATTATGCAGAAACATCCAGGTAAATACTAGAGCCTGTGACTCCATAAAGAGGGGTTTTTTAAGCTATCAGGCCAAACTACCTACCTAAGAGGTGGGCAAATATGTGCCTGAGCCAAGTGGTCACTTTAAAAGTAGAAAAGTTAAAACTGGGCCAGAATACAAAGTTAAATGGTGATAAGGCACAGCCATGGTTACTGTTGCCATGGTTTCTGCTCAACTCTCAGTGCAAGTGCTCACAAGGCTTTCACACCTCCAGGCATGCCGTGTCAGGATGGTCAGGGAACGCTACAACTCTTCGGACACTGCCAGCAGGAAGCCTCTGGCATCTTGGTTTCTGCTTTTTGTCTCCCATCTTGTGAGATGACACATTTCTATAAGGCCTACTGCCGGTGTTGATAGTATTAGGGCAGAAGAACCACCATCCTCGGAAGTGCCATGTAATGGTTGACAGTATGGTTCACCTTCTGTCATTGTTTTGTGTGCATCTTCTGTGCTTTACAAAGTAGAGCTAAATGGTTCCTACAGCAGTCTGCAGTAACCTGTGACAGTGTTCATCAGCCTCTAAAGGAAGGATGGTATTAAAAAACAAGAGCAGACTTCAGCTAGTCTTCAGGATAAAAAGAAACACCAGTGTTTAATTACTAAGGTAAAGCTTAACCCCTGTTTTGTGAGTTGGGTGACTGGGGGCAGAGCCAAGTGACAGTTCCTGTTCTAGCAGAGACTCACACAGGGACATCCACCCAACTCAAGCACTTGTAACAGGCTTCAGAAGTGCATTGGAAAAGACGACGTGTGTGTCCATGTTACCAGCATGGCATGTGGGAAGCCAGGGGTCCAGACTCATTTGTAGGGATTCCACTCTGATCTCCCTGTACTGCCTTTCCCATGGCTCAGAGAGGTGGGAGCAGGTTGTGGCTCCTCTGTGGGACACCCCCACTCTCTGATATGTGGCATGAACTTTTTTTCTGGGCCGAGTTCTAGGCCTGTCTATTTGTAGTTTTGGGTTTCTGGCCTTCCAGAGAAAAGGCTGGAAGGTCTGAGGTGTTGCAAAGTTATTCAGTCCCTTTGAGTTTTTAAGAGGTGGTTATTCTTACCTGCTGGTTTTTTTTTCCTGGAGTCAGCAGCCTCTGGTAATATTAATAAAGTGAATACACTTCCTTTCCCACATTTTACCAAGGTCTGACTTCAGAATACAACCTTGCTATAGGCAAATGCCTTCAAGAATGCAAACTGCTAGCAAACACAAATTACAGCAAAGGAAATTAGATGATATTTTAGAGACAGGGTTCCCAAACTTCAATTCATGTGAGACTGCTTCCTGGATACTATGCAGAGTGGGCACCACATAGAGAATTAATTTGTAATACAGCACCTTTTATTTAAGGGTATACTTCTATGAAAATGTTCATTAGCAAGCCACATGTAAATGCTTTTTTGGATGCAAGTGAAAGGCTGAGAAGTTTGTGATGGGAATTCAGGTGGGTAGGCAGATGTAGTTTACCCAGTCAGAACCTGTCCTGGGTTCAGCTGTAACAGTTTAGGGAGAACCCTAATGCTGCTGCATCTCTAGAAATAGATGGGAGGGAGCTGCAAGTTCTCTTTCATGGCTATTTCTAAATCATGGCAGGAAACAGGATCCTCTTCTCCTGTGGTATTAGGATGTAAGGACCAGTAGGTTCACTGCAAGGCAACTTGTTTTTTTTTAAATCACAACATGCCTACTCACAATTTTCTAGTCTTTTTGTGCTCAGTATAAGCAAACAGGATGGTAGCTGTGGAAGCAGGACATGGGACAGTGATAAATACGGCAAGAATTCTTGGAAGAGAAGGACAGCAATGGGAGGAGCATTGGTCCTGTCCTATGCAAGAACACACTACGTTTGTCAGCATACATTGCTGGACCAGTGGTGTCTGCATAGCTGCTGATATACTCCTCTTCTTGAGCAAACTTGGCTCTTGAACTTTCATGAGAGTAAGAAAAATGCCTCTGTCTGCATTAATTATGTATCTTTAAATAAGCCGATCCTTTTGATTATGGTACAGTATATTGTTTCCAGGAAGACGAAAATAAAATGTCTGGCCTATTTTAAAACTGAAGATCTGTGATGACAAGGGAATATAAATAGCTCTAAGAGAGCCCTAATGCACTATAACATTTTTTTAAACAACCCTGTAGGAAATTCACCATAATTTTAATTGAGGGAGACTGTTTTTCCTGACATCAGCTGAGCTATCTATATTTACAGATCAAAAAATACCTGCTTTAGTGTTAAAAGATTCTACCAGCTTCATTTTTCATGCAAAGTTACCTCAACAGAAAAAGAAAATATTTTTGAACTTTTTGCTCTCAAGCTGTGCTGAAAAATCTCTGTGGACAATATTTGAACCTAGGTAAAGTGGCACTGATCTGCTAAAAAAAATAGAAATAAATAAATATGCCTAAATACTAGCTCAGATACAGTACTATTCTGTTTCTAGTGTGACAAATAGAATGCTAGGATTAAAGCATTTACTTAATTTTGTAGGATTAGTGACTATCAATGTAGAGTGCACAACATAGGAAACAGAAACAGCATTTGGCTGTGTAACTCATTCTTACTCAAATATCCTCCTGAAAAAAGGGCTAACCAGTAACCCAGAAAATAGTATCTATTGTTTATATGTAAATTAACTCAGCCTCAGTCTCTTAGTTTTAGAAGCAGGTTTGACACAATTGAATATTCACACTCTAAAGCAAGGTCTTGTGGAGAGAGTTGAAGGAATGCATGTCAATGAACACTAATGGAATTCAAAGCACTTTCTCTGATAGAAACTGATAATCCTAACATCTTTAATGGCAGGGTTATATACAGAGGCAGAATTGCACAGCTGGTACTTTACAATAACCCCCAAACTAAATGGTGGCACATCAGGTAACCTCCTTCTGCAGGAGAGAGGCCTGAAAGTGAAGAAAAGTGAAATGGTACCTGGTGTCTTTCTAGTAACCATGCTTTCAAAGAGAAGGCTTAAGGCTGATGGTTGCACAGACTCTCTGCACTCCAAAAGAGTGGAGGGTTGATGGTCTACGTTATTTTCTTCCCTCTAACAAAGAGACAGTGCCCACAAGACTGGTAGGGACCAAAGGACCAAAGGGCTCATACTCTCCATTTCTGATACTGGAAGGAGGCAGCTTACTGGGAACAGACAGAAGGAGGCAGAGTGATTACAAAATACAGCAGGTCTAGATAGAAATAGCTCTTCCTTGGTCGAAGGAATACTTTAAAGAGTGGTATGAGGAGTATTGCAGACCACTGGTTTTTTGCATCCTTACCACTTTTTAATGCATGAAGGTAACAGCACTGTTTTTGTAAAAGCAAATATTCCATCTTCAGTGAGCTTGGATTCAGGCAAAATCTCAGAATCTTATGAAAAGAATTTTCTGAATTCAAACAGTACAAAATAAATCGATACTTATATAAGAATTTTCCAGTTTTACATTAGTCTCTATTTACCGAATGTAGCAATTATAGGGCAGTAATCCACCACTTAGTAGAGAACGATTTGCCTGTGTCTTTACATTTCCTTTCTATTCATTTCTCTGAATTCTGCTCAGGAAAAAGTGCAAAACCTTTCCTATTTCAGGTGCCCATTTTCTTCAAATTAAATATTTATGTAACAAAATGCATAGAAATACAGTATTTGAAAATGTAGTAAATAACATTTGTAAATAACTTGTGAATAACACTTGTAAATAACTTGTGAATAACAATTGTAAATAGCACTCAGTATCTTTAGGAAGATTCCAGGTAAGCACATCATAACTGATAATAACTTGTCTAGGTTATTATATTAATCTACTAAATAGTCACTCTATTCTGACAGTAAGCAGACTATTATATGCATTTACTTTTAATATGTAAGAGTATGACTGAAATCATACCTGAATTGAATCCAGATTCATTGTGTTCTATTTCTGTCATATTTGCCAACCTTTGCTTTAGATTTTGGAAATAAATATTCAGCATGAAATTACAGCATGAAATAATCACACAAAAGTTGCCACTTCATAATAGTCCAACCACGGTTTTCTAATCTTCACATCAATGGTACTATAGGAAATGTTTTGAACTTATATTTATTTTTGGTGTTATTTCTTGTACTTTGAGAACAGCCAAACACCATTAACATGCACCCTTTCATAAATCCTGCACAGCAAGCCAGAGAAGAAAATAACATCTCTGAGTCTCCAAGACTGAACCTCACTCAAGAACATTTGGGACTTGTCCTGGACAATTTGTCCATGTACTTTGCTATATAGCTATTCTTTTTATGCTTGTTAAGTCTGCAGTGGGATCCACAGTTACCTTGCACTGCAGAGATCATTTGCTAAGAAAGCTTACACTTTCTGAGACCTGCTCAGCTAGTCAGCCTTAAACAACTGCCAGATTTGAACTTGTGAAAGATGATTTTCTCTCTTGTCATTGACAGGACCTTTGAGGAGTGTTAGTTACACTACTGTGCTTTGCTTCTTGGGCACTTTTGGGGTAACAAATGCTTTCTACTACACAACCAACTGGACATGCAGGGTAACAGGCTTGCTGTTTGACTCAGTCACTCCCATCTCTTCCCTGCAGGGAGGGTCAGGAGCGCCAGTTTGCAAGCGTCAAGGAAACATGCAGGCCAAACTTTTCACAGGAGGCCTCAGTGACCTAGGAGTGCAGCTCTGCTAGCCAAGCTTAACCTTAGATGATCAAATGCATAATGAGTTGCAAAGAGTAAGCTTTGTTCCACCTTCATTTGTGCCCTCAGCTACCAAACAAGAACTCATGCAGAGTTCTTTTAGAAACAGGGAACAGTTTTTCATAAAAGGCGTGCCTCAATATGTCAGATCTTAGAAAACAGTAAGTGAGCAGTTTATTTCTGCCTGCCTACATAAAAGACTTGCACTTGGTGCTATGCTTTACATTCTTTCAGACCTATACAAGCACAGTGGGGTTTTTTATATTATCAAAGGAAACACAAATTCAACACCAGATTTTAAGCTGTGGGATTTAAGCCATGACAATTTTTGAAACATACTGTGAACTGTAATAACAAAAAAGATAATGCCTTTTCCTCCTGCAAACCTGAGTTCAAATCTCTCCCTAGCCTACAAGCAAACATGAACATGAGGCTCTGATCCTGTTTTTCCTCTTCTGCATACATCACAGAGCTGTTGCAAACCAGCATGACTTGCAACTTCTATTAAGGGGACTAAATGCCAGAAAAAAAGGACAGTGTGTAAAGAGCAGGATGCAGCTGAGTGAAATGCCCTGGGGAAGGGAAAGTAAGTGGTCAAAGAGGGTGAAGTAGGAACGATGTAAAAAGTAATTGTTTTTTCTGTCCCTTCCATAGTAAATGTTTAGTCTTTTCACTGGTAAATAACCAATTTCATATAGGTTGTATTTTTTAATCCTTCAGTCAACATTTGAACCTGCTGGCAGCAAATACTGCAAACTGGTTTGGATTACAGAAATTAGAAAGTTTCCTTTCAAATTCTGCCTGGTAGCATTTAACTACTGCAAACATAAAGTCATGCGACCTCTCTGCATCTGGACACTAAAACAAACCTGTTTGTAATTTGCCTGACTGCATCAGTCCTTTGCCTTGATTCCTTATGTTGTGGGCAAACTATAAGACTGGGTATCATGTCTGGCCATCCAGAAGCTATGTATGCATCAAACTGGATGTGTGCTGCTTTATAAGTGACTGTAGCCTTTCGAAAAGGTAGGGGGGAAAACGCTGCTGAATTCTGCATTCTACGATTTCTTTGACTCTTGGTTTCATGTTCTTGAAAGATCTAAACTGGAGAAAATACATGTAACTATTAGGCCTAATACTGAAACCTTTTCAGATTACCATCTTCCAGCTGATTTCAGTTATGCACTTGAAATATGTTAGAATGGGAATGTGGAACCCACAAGAGCAGAATAGTTCTGGTGAGGACTAAATGTTATTTGGTAATGAGTAAGTGGTATTTGATGGGAAGTTTAGAGAGAAGAAAAAAATGCCACAGCAAGCCATTTTTAGCCATCTGCCCACTACCAAAACTTTTTCTCTTAGAAACTTGTCAGTGGAGAACATGGGAATGGCTTTTCTCCTTATGTCTTACCCACCAAGGTGGATCAAAGGCTGATAGAAATATATTTCACTCTTCTGTAACTATGTTTCCTTGTAAGCAATCACTGGTGTTGCCACAGGGATGATATACAATGGTGAATGGGAGTAAAACTGATCGTCAGGTTCAGAAAGTAGAATCTCTTAGTAACACAGCATGAACCAGTTTGAAAACCATGCTGTGCCTTTCCCTGTAACTACCACTTCTCTCTTTTCTATAAAAATGCAGAGCAACGCAGGATTGCATCTTGTGTCAATAGCTAGCGGTGAAGTCAGAGTATGCTAAATATTTTCTTTAAAAGACTGTTATCCTGAACTGAGTAAATTAATCTGATGGTGTAACATTAGGATTGACTCAGAAGCAACAGATGGGAGCAGGATGACCCAGTTTCTGGAGAAACAACCACCTTCTTCATATTCCACAATCTTACCCAGACACATCTGGGTCATAGTTTCTTGGAAGTCAAACCAACTACTGCTTATGTTAGTCCCATGGGCAGGATGGGAATCATGTGCCCCAAAACAGCACTGACAAGCCTTTGTTAGCCTGGAGGCCAATGCCATGCTCAGTTTCACTGGGAATCTCTCCTTCCCCTGCTATTACACCTTCAGACTGTATTGCTGCCTTGCTGCATTTAACCTCGAAAAATACACAAATAGCTCTGACATAGAGCAAAGAAGCATCTAGCAATACTCAGATATATGTAGGGGTTTGGACTTCATAGATACCACTGTCACTACAGCCTGGACAGCCAGTTGTCTTCTGCTTCCCTGCCTAATTTTCCATTATGCTTCCCTGTAAGCAGAGGTGTAGGCACTCCTCGGTCACTGATAATTTCCCCAAGAGGCAGCAAAACCTTTGTGGCATACAGTTATCTGTGCTTACACAATCACATAACTTAATTATTTACCACAATGGCATTTCTTTCAAGTGATTAGCTTTCTTACACGGATTCCCCTTCTCCAGCAGGATGGTGTTACGCTGTGTATTACGAGGTCTTCTGTCAGCCTGGGACATAGGACTTCTTGAGTTTGGATAGCGAGAGGCTAATGAATGCCCCACAGTTTCTTCGGGCTTCAGCCTCCGTTCCAGCTCCTCAGAAACAAATAGATACGTCTCAAAGCATCCCAATGGATGACTATTCTGTTGCCCTTTCCCACTTCTCTGCTTCTTGCATTACATAGTTTTCTTCTCAAGCTCTTTTCAGCACAGAAGGGTACAGTGCAATCCCCTGTGACTCTGTGAAGTTCAGATCCATCACAAGACAACAGAGCGTGGGAAGTTCGCTGTAAATAGAAAGGCACTGAGTTCACTCCTAGTGAATAAGTGCAGCTGTAAAGTATTTGTCCCAAAACAACCACTAAGATTAGCTTTCACACGAGGAAAGAAAAGGGTGACTCACCATTGAAAGGCAAAGGTACTAACCAAAGGAAACTTCAGCAGCCCTAAAATGCAGCTTCCTCAGTGAGTGATGTTCTCTCCTACTGGGAGAGAAGTACAGAGCCTAACATATAATCTACATCATTTGGAAGTGAACTGCATTTCCCAGTCTGAACTGTACGGAAGGCAAAAGAAAATACAATGTAAAAAGTGGAGTCTTGCTGAAGAGAGAAGGAAGAAGGAGTTGTGTGTTAGACTAAAGAACCTACGCTGTTTAACTGAGCTACCTGCAGTGGTGGTTCTGCCTGGCTTCTAAGTACCCTGAATCAAATGGTGAAAATCCTAACTACCAGGAAAGATGCTCCGTTCCAACAGCCCTGTGAACAGCCATCAGGGGTTTCTTAGCAGGCAACCTTCTCCTACAGGCTAAAAGACTTCCAGGTCTGGAGACATGCAACAGCCACAGTCTCACCCTCTTAAAGACAGACCTTTCCAGCTCCATCCTTTCTGCTCTCTCACCCTACCTAAAAAATGAAAGCAGATACCCATTTTGGTGAGGCAAAGCTTGTCAGCTCTTCTCATAAGTGTTGAAGCAAGATTACTTCTGTTACTGCAGCCACTGTGTACTGTTAGCTACACACTCCTCTAGCAAAACTCTCACAACAATCAAGAAGGGTAAATGTCTGAATTAGAAGGAACTGGTGCTCTTTTCCTTACAAAAGGTCCATTGGGTCCTGTGTAAGAGGCTCTGCTGAGGAACATGATGTCTAAAGGAGCCCAGAGTTCAATCCCAGTAACTATTTCTATTACCATGTTCTTTTATCCAGAGTCTGTCTGGGAAGGTGCTCTCTCTGTATGGTCTGCAAACTGGGACCACGTTGTGGAAACACCAGAAGTAATCTCGTGTGTCAAGAACTTTGTGTTAGCCATTGATCTTTTCTAACGTTGGAGGCACCAACTTCATTTTTACATGAAGGGTCACATGAAAGCATGAAGCTCTATGTTGTGATTAATCTGCGAATTCTGAACTGAGATTGCTCTTTGTATCCTTTACAGCTATATTTGAGGCAAGGGATTCCCCACAACCTCTTCTGCAGTCAAAACATATGGATATCTGCCTTATTTGATGGATTTGGTTTTGTTATCAGCTTCCTGGATACCATCTACTTTGTTCATGAGGCAACATTTTTTCCATGGTCCCAGCTTGTTGAACATCACCATTATAAGCACCTGTTTGTCTGGTTTCCATTTATCTGTCAGTGGTGTTTCTCCTGTGTTTCCCTTTAGATTCATAAAGAGCCACCTGCTACAGTGTGCTGTCAATTTGTGGTCAAGGACAGCATATTCATGTGAGGCAAACAGGTTTTCAAGATCTGTAAACGGATTATACCTACACAGTGACTGATAAATGTCAGGGGAAAAAAAGGTCATGTATCTGGTACTGCCAAGCACTGCAAGGCCACTCTAATGAGCCCTGTCAACAGAGGAAATCAGAGATCAGGAATTCATCATTGTCTTCTGGAAATAATAACTGGAATAGCAGAATTAAAATAGGAAAGGGCGCAACATGCTTTGTATTAGGATTTTCACAGAAAATCCAGACAGACACCCTCAGTGTTCTTTCTAATTTTTAGGATCACTGAAAAGAAGAAGAGGATTGCAGTCCAGGGCTCTTGAGTTCCTTGATCTAAGATTTGATAGACTGAGGGAAGTTCATAACTGATGTCTAAGGCCAGAGGAAGGAAGCACAGGGTGGTACTGGGCTGCAGCTCTGCCCCTGGTCTATGGGATCAGGCAGTTTTCTAAGCCTCAGCTGCCTGGACAGAGGCCAGGTGCTAGGAAGTGGCTGAGGCAAAAAAGCCTCTAGCAATCAAAAAATAGGAGGGTGTGGGAAACCAAGCAAGGTGAAGAGATATGAAGGGGATCAGCCAAATGGAGTGAAATAGAAGAACAAATACAGCATAGAAATAAAAGAACAAAGTTCAAAATGAAGGAGAGTTTCACAGCATTAGGTTCCTCTAGATAGTGCACCTGTCATTCCAGAATGAAGAAATCCCAGTGGGGTCAGGAAAGGCACACATTCCTTTCTGGAAGACTTCTGCCACTTCTACTGTTTCCTCAGGATGCCTCTACCTTGTTGAGAAACAAGAAAGGAAGTTCTGACTGTAAGGAACAGCTTACCAGCCACAGCTATCTACAATATTTAATAACTATAACAGATACCACAGATATAACAGACACCCCCATGTAGGTAAAATTGCCTGAGCGAAGTGTTTCTTTTACCAGTTTTCACACTGGGGTGAGAGTGAAAGAACTGCTAGAAAACCAGAGCTGTGACCACACCAGAGTGCTCAGCAGTGAAGTATGTTAATATTGCCCTGGAAGCAAAACACTCGGTTCAGGCACAATCATCGCATTACTCACATCTTTGGCCTCTCTGTTAACACCACAAATGAAAGTGTGAAGTGTGGAGGTGGCATGCATGCTGTATAATGCCAGGACTAATGTTTACCTTCCCATAGGCCAGCTGGCCTGAAATC
Source organism: Strigops habroptila (assembly GCF_004027225.2). Lineage (NCBI taxonomy): Eukaryota > Metazoa > Chordata > Aves > Psittaciformes > Psittacidae > Strigops > Strigops habroptila. The sequence continues at coordinate 59,231,658 of NC_044302.2, read as the reverse complement.
CTGGAACTGAGGTTAATGCATGCATACATGGAGCCACCACAAATCTCTGCACAACAATCTTTCTTGTACACTGGCAAGAACATTTACATTTATTTTGGGGTTCTGTAGTTGTGATCTGATTTATTTTTTTTCACCTAGAATGATATTTTATGTGACAGAAAAAGGGGCAATGGCCTTCTGAAAGAGCGTAGATTTAGATTAGAAAACAGGAAGAAATTCTTACCTGTGAGGGTGCTGACCCATTGGAACAGGTTGCCCAGAGAAGTTGGGGCTGCTCCATCCCTGGCAATGTTCAAGGCCAGGCTGGACAGGGCCTTGAGCAACCTTTTCTGGTGGAAGGTGTCCCTGCCTGTGGCAGTAGCGGTGAAACTGGGTGATTGCTAAAGCCCCTTCCAACCCAAACCATTCTATGATTCTATTATCTTCATCTTTACAGTTCATTTCTGAGCTCCTGTCATTTAGCTCTACTGTCTGCAGTACTGTATTTAGGTTATTGTCAAAAGGCTGCATGTTGAATCAAGATTACAAATGTCCAAGTTCCCAGAAACCACAAAATACTCTTCATCTGGATGAGGATGTACAAGTATCTCTGAGGCTTTTTTGATATCTACAGCACCTTTTGTCTGGTAAGGTTGTGAGCTTTTAAGTTAGCCTTTACAATAGTATCTATGTTGCTGTGTATCATGATCAGCAACTTACATTTAAAAAGGCTCTACTGGCTTATGAAATTTTGTAAGATACTTAATGTAACACCCAAGAGAGTCATTCAACCCCTCTGTTTTATTTTACAAAACTCAGTATGTTTTTATTGCCCTAGAAAGGACTTCAGGAGTTTAATGGATGTTCTTTGTTTTCAGGCCAATACCATCTAACTGCAGTGGCTTTAAGAAATGGTTATTTTCCATTTTGAACAAATGCATGAACTAATTCCAATGACAGCAGAGAAAATGAAATTAGTAGAAATATATGGCTAGCCTGTCTTTTTCTGCTTGGTCATAGTGATGATTCACTCTTTCTCTCCTCGTTCTCCTCTCCACGCAATACTTGGCACTGTGGTAGTTTATCTTTTCACAGTGAAACTGTAACGAAAGCATTTTCTCTTTCACAGGAGCTTCAGGGCCAAATGGAAACAATAGCTTGACCAAAAGTTATAAGCCCAAACACTTACACTGCAGTTATCCTTCTACACAGTATTGCTTTCTGTGTTCCTACAAAAGAGCAAATTGCAGCACCACCTTCTCTGTGTTTACCTGCCAAAGCACACGGTAAAAAAGCATCACTATATCAATCTCACTCCTTTGCTCACTTGGTTGGTAGACCTGGTTTGGAGCCAGATCTCTGTTCTCTAATCCTACTGCAAATGGTAAGGAGAGAGGAAGTGGAGCCTGGTGAGAATTGTGTAGACCTGAAGTTCCTTTCTCCAGCCTAAGAAGACAGCAGTGAGCATAAGCAAAATAAATCGCTTGCTGTCAGGCTCTGAAGGAATTGACTTTCCCCTGAGGCAGCACCTTCTCAGCAGTGCATGCAGCGTGACCTGGTGAGCACAAAGAGGAAGGCCAGCCACACATAATTGCTCTCTGCGAGCACAGTAACTCCTTACGTTCTTTTTCTTAGAAAAGCACATTTGGGAACGATTGTTTTAAGTGACATTTCCTTATTTTCTGTGCTATTGCAAAACAAAACCTTTTTGTTATTAAAACTGCGTAATCGTCAGAAAACTTAGTGGGTACTAATGCCTGTACAGGCACTTAGAAAAGAGCGGTTCCTGACACGGAGTACTCAGTATAAAAGGAGGCAATCCCCCATGACACACACTGGAGATGGTGGCACTGCTTCTGCAATCCTTCTCTTCACTGAGGTGAAGAGTGGAAGGGCAGGCCACATGCTACGAGTGGTTTTTTTTATAAATAAGTCACAGAGAAACAAAGATCGTGATTCATGGAGGTTGCTATGATACCTGAATCATGCAGACTCGGTGTCATTCACAGGAGTGCAATCCCTGAATGTACAGTGCGATTTCCTTCTGCAGCCCGCAGGCAAACACAATTGCAGCACTTATACCACGGTATGTATTAAAACTCACCAGTCTAATAATATGTTCTTTTGCTGACCCCTAAACAGCACCCAACACCGCAGTAGTGTAGCTACGCCATATAAGGTGGATTATATTGTTAATTTGGAGTTAAAAATAAGAATGAGCATCCCATTTCTGTTCTCCTTTCTATCAGGGTAAAGCTGCAATGAATCCCCCTTCATTACGGCAGCAGTGATGGGTAAGTGCACCACCATAATGGAATTCAGGTTTTGAGTTGCCTTGTCATTCCAGAGGAATGACAGCTACATAAGGCAAATTAAATTATAACTTTTAGTAGTACACAAGAAATGGATGGTGCTTCTTAACCCTTCCTAACCTTGGTGCTGGTCTACTTCCAGTCCCAACAGCTCAAAAAACAGCATTTATGGGAAATTCCTATGGAGTTTAATAGGGAATTACAAGCTTTCTATAGAATGCTTAGAACAGCTCTGTGAGTGCTGCAACACTCTCACGGGAATGTAATTCTCCATTCAAACCTATTAGCTGCTAAATTTCTATGTAATCTTACTGATTTCTTCCCTGTTCAATTCAATAAGACTTTTCCATAGAAAAAAGCCTTTGCCTTTACTGCAGCCTACACAGATAAGGCAGAGTAAATCTGTATTGTTTAACAGGAGTTAAATTGCTACTTTTCTTTTCTGTTATATATAAAGTAGGAAGCCTCTGCTCCATAAATTCCAAGCATTTGATATGCAACAAAAATCAGTTCATACTACACACAGCTTGCTTCAAAAATATATCATTGTAAGTTAGGTTTAACTAACAGCAAACCAAAAGTACCTCACTATTCAGAGAGGTCTCTCCAATAAACATCAGCCTTAGAACACAGAAGATAGATTCATGCCTGACACAGAATTACTGCTTAGGGTATAGTAATAGCACAGATGAATTTTGCTTCTGCTGATTAGTATTAAAAAAACCCCACCAAAACCAACTACCAACCAAGCAAAAAAAACCCATCCAAACAAACAAACCAAACCAAACCAAACCAAAAAAAAAAAAAAAAAAAGAGATCACAACAACAGAGTTTGAAAAAACAGTGTGAAGTTCCAAACACATATAAAAGCGTGTTCATTTTAAGCTCCATTAGCAGCACAAAGGAATAGAAGAAGCTGACACCCTGCTGCCAATGGTGGCAGTGCCAGGGCTCCAGCTCACTTCAGAGGGGCCAAGGCTTCTGCCAGAGGGCCTGCCAGCGGGAAAATTCATAGTGGCTGTGTGAGAACAAGAAGAGCAAATAAAGCAGATGTCAGGCCAAAAAGGTGCATGGGATTGCCCCTGTTCTTTATGCAGCAAGAGCTCCGAGACCAATTTGCACTTCTTTGGTGTCATGAAAATCTAATTGTCACTCTCCATCCAGATACAAGTGCTGCAGCTTCTGTGAGCAGTAATTATGTGGTGAAAGCTTTGTCTGCTGGACAGAGTCTTTTGATTGCAAATTCATAATTTATAGGCAAGACACTTGAGGAGAGAAGCAAAAATTGGTCTCAGAGAATTTCTCAGCACCACTGCTCCTTACAGACAGTTCTGCCACATCTCATTATGCCCTAAGAAGACTTCCCACTTTCCCCCATCTTCTCAACTCAGGACACCTAACACATGAAGGTTTGTTTGCAGCCTTTTTTCACAGCAAAGATTAGGAAGTGGGTGTTGCAGAGCTGTCTGCGTAAGGTCAATGCCAACCACAGATTCCCATAAACAACAGAGGTCCCCCACCAGCTTCCCAAAATGGTTCAAAGGAGAACAACACCCAGCAATCCAATTTCCTATACATGTGTGTTAAATACAGTGGAAGTATAGAACATTAGTGCTTGAGCACCTACCAGCCTAGTAGGTGCTTCTGATTTTTAAAGAGAAAAGAATCCTTTTCTTGTCCTGTCTGCATGTTGGAGGGAAAAGCCCTTAAGATCTCATCTCTGTTTTCTTGTCTTCTGTCAAACTGGTTCTCTTTTGTTTCTTTGTTTCTTGTTTTAAATTTGAGTTTGGTTTGTGTTTTGTGAAAACGAGTCATACAGAGAGAAATTGCTTTGTTTGATTCAATGCCTCTTGCTGTAGGCATGCTGCCTTTCTTCACTAAATTTGTAATTTGACTATTGATGTTATTGATGTTCCCAGAGGTTTTTGTGCTTGGAGCTCAGGGTATCTCACAACGACAGAGATCTCTTTGGCAAGTTCCATTTCAGAAACAAGGTGTGAAAAAAGTTCATTTTAACATCTTATGAAAAGCCTTCAGGTATGAAGAACACATGATCAATATAATGAAAAAATATAATTATACCTGGTGTAGAGATAAAATAGTGTGTAATTGAAATCAACATTATGTCTGAGCAGAGAAACTGCAAATGTGATTACCATAATGAAAGTGTTAGGAAATGGGGTGGGATTAAGCCTAAAAGAACAAAATGAAGATGTCTCGAGGGGAAGCAGGAGCAGATCTTGGGTACGGGCTAATCCTTGGCTCATCTAACTAGTAACTTACAGTTCTCATTTAAACCCTGAAGAGGGAAAGAAACTCAGATCTGGTCAATACTCCTTGTACCAGCAGCTTGTCTCCAGCAGACTTAAAGTGGTGATCCCAGAGGTCTGGCAGGCTATGCGGGCACTGAGCCACACAGTATTCATCTAGCTCCTGGATTTCTTTTTTGGCCTTCCAACAAAAGGCCTTACTTCTCCTGTAGAGGAGCAATTAGCACTGCTCCTTCATTTAATGCTACTGCAGAGCTTAAACCTTTCTCACACAGAAAATGTAGAAGATTGCCTCCCTGAGCACCTATTCACCAGCCCAAGCCACTGCAGTTCCCAGAGTGAAATGCTGCTGGCAAAGTGTCTTGTAATGGGCATCAAAACCTACTTCAATGGCTTTAAATAAAAGTAATTGTTTTCATTAATTCTTTGTCTATATGGAATAGAAAATGTTGAGGACCAAATCCTGACTTCAGTTACATCTCGTTAAATCTGGAGGAGTAGTTTAATAGCTGTAAATGGAATGTAAACTGTAAGTGGTCTGTAGACTGAACGTCAAGAACACCACAAGGGTTTTTGCTGTGACTTCCCTGCAACAGTCAATAAAGCTAACACAAAAATACTTTATTTCATTTAGGTGAAATGTCTGTGAACCACAGACACTTACTCTTTTCTGCTTACAAACATATCAGTAATAATACAAATGAATAAATACAAGAAAAGAGGAGAAAAGGTTTGCTTTTTTTTTCCTGCTTTTGTGATACTTTTGTATTGAACCCTATTTCTTAGGGGGGAAAAAAAAAATAAAAAATAAATCTGTTCTTTGTTGCCATAGCAATAGATTCCCAGGGTGAAATTATATCATAATGCCTTTCTTCTAGGTTTCTGCAATGTGCAATCACCACCCACTCTCCTTCATTACCGTCAATAATCAGCAAACCCTCCCCACCCCCAGCCTCTATTCATCTGCATGTTTGGGGTGGAGGATGTAATAGTTATTGTTTTGACAGGTGTAGAGAAGCTGAGGAAGCACAGGGTGTGCTGTCTGAAATGTCTCCAGTCTGGTCCCCTCTGATGATGCCTGTGAGTGCCTGTCCATCCACAGTCCTGTACCTCTTCTGCACACCCACTGACTGCCAGTGTCAGCTCCACAACACTGCACTGTGATCTACGGGGAGGGGTGGGAGCAAGCACTTACGCTAGCCTAGTATTGCCAAAGCAAAACCCTGATTTCCTGAGGTAAAATGCTATGGCATTAACTCAGTGTGCCACCTCACTTTTGCACAACAACAACTTCAAAATTAGCACCTCCATAGCAGATCAACAGGCTGAGCACAGCTGGCAGAACATGCACCACTGTCTGAAGGATACAACAAAAAAAACCCCAAAACAAAACAAAATCCTGTCTCCATGTAATAAGCAATGTACAGTTACCTCTCTCCTAGTGAGTGTCTAACCCTGTATGAGTATTTCTCCAAGGTTGGATTTACACATGCTTTTTTAACACTAAATCCCCCAAATCAAAGGAAGAGGTTCAGTTAATCAGTTAATTAATGGTAAATATTGACCCTTTTTTTAAGTTATCCTAGTTCCATTACTTTAGAGGACTGAGCCAATTTATTATATCAATTTACACCAGCTGAAGAACTAGCCCTGAATAACTTCTTGTCATTTAATATTACTGAATATTTTTCACTTTATTTGAAATAGAGACTAGTGTTCTCTAGTGTTTCTTCATGTTCTCACTACTTAGGAAAAAAGCAATGCAATGCAGATTTACCAAGAGCATTGAAGGGACATGAGCTTCCTCCCTCCTTCTCCTCCAGTCCCAGCCTTTTCCCATTAGCACTGCTTTCACTCCAGAATCAGAGGTCCTGGTCATACGGCTGAGCCACCAACCCACACACCTCCCTCGCCTGGATTCAGGGCTGCCTCTCTCCCTGAGTAACATTCACCAGGTTTTCAGTAATAATTTCTAGGTTTTAATCTGAAACTCTTGGTAGGTCTTTGTTGTTCTTTCACACATCCTGACTAGATTTTTCTCTCACTGGACAGCTTGTAAAATAGTTTTGTTTTATAAATACTGGTATTCTTTTGCAGAATAAAAAATGCTTTTCTAAATAAAAATAAAAGTTTCTACTTGGCTAAATAGAAGGTACTGTAAAACTGCTTTGCACTTAAGTATAATGCATTAGGTCTTTGCAAAAGCGTAGCTGAAAGTCAAAAGAAAAAAAGAGCTGCATGACAGAACTCTTTCTCCTTGCCTGTCAGTTAAATTAGCTGCTAAATATGGTTTCAGGTACAAGACACATCATTGTTAATGCATGCCTTTGTTAACTCAGGAACAAGATGGTTTGAGTACTTACTTCCCGTTTAGTAATTCTTTCTGGATACAATAATATCTATTTAAGCAATATGCATGTAAGTAATGTATCATTTTTGTAATGTGATTGTGAATGAATCATGATGCTACTTTTATGCCGAGAATACCAAAGTAACATTCTGTACTTTAATGATGGACAAACCCATGCTACTCCCTTCCTCTTGATGTCAGGAGAGGAGTCTGGATTTGAAAAGCAGTCCATTTATTTAAGTACATAATTAAGAATTTCACCTTTCGATCTACAGAGTGCTACATGCTCAGATGGTCACCAAGCAGAGTGATTACAAACCCTCCAGCCTGTACCTAGGTAAGCAGAGGTTTACTCCCCCAGAGTCAGACTTCACAATGCTATGTCTAGCATCTAGACTTCCAGATCTGCTCGGTTACAGATTTCTGCAAGAATTCTCTTTCCTAATGGGAAACTGTGACAATAACTAATAAAAAATACATTGTTCTTGGCAATGACAGCAGTACTTGTCACACCTGTTCTATTTGTAGCTGATGAGCCTCTAGGGTATTTGGAGAAGGAAGATCTTTGACTCAGGATGTAAAATCCTACTGGGACAGTTGAGTATATAGGTATATGGCAGCTGCTTTTCCTCTGAACATTGCACAGAAAGAAAATTATCACCAAATCATACAACAAATCATCCATCCATCCTGGTAGCTGAACTCATTAAGTAACTTGTGCAGTTTTATCTGTGATACAATAATAAATCAATTAAAGGGATACAATACTAAATGAATTAAAGGCATATTGGAGGGATTATTTCAGTTGAGGAAGATGGATTCTGCCCCCCTTTTAACACACTGCATCATTGAGATGGGAGGTGCTCACTGCTGGCCCTCCACACCACAGCTGCATCCTCCCTTGCTTTGGAAATTATTCTTTTGTCTCAGAGCCCTTCCTCCACCATGGTTGCTCCCAGAAAGAGGTGTTTTCCCAGAAAGGGAAACTGTCATGCCTCCCTGATCCTCAGCAGGCTATTGTAGCCATCCCTAGTAAGGTGGAACATACATAGTTTGCATTACTTGACCTAACAATGCAAAGAGGGGAAATAAAGGGATTGGGAGGGCCGTGAAACCAAAATTCAGCAGGCAGTGGCTGGGCATCACAACCATTTGTCTTTACACCTGGTAAACTTAGAGATCAACCTCAGAAACTGGCATTTTAATAGCACAGGTTTTTCCTATACCACAGGTACTTTCAATTGACTGGATTACAGCACTTGAACAACATACTGTAACTCTTAATCAGCCAGCCAAGATTAAGTGTCACTTACGCAAAAGAAGCCTCTTGTACTTTTTTCCATACTCCTACCTAGCTCTCTGCACAGCACACACACAGAAGCACTTTGCAGGATCAGTGTGTCATGCATAGTACCTGAGAAAAGTAATCACAGGCAGAGGAAACTCAGTGCAAACTTCAAATTTCTCTCCTCAGAAATTACAGCACAAATGTTTCATTGCCCGCTGTACACGTAGGGAAGATAGGCAGAGGGAATGTATGGGCATGAAACATGCCAAACACGATTACTCTATCTCCCAAACATCTAGATGACAACTCCATGCAGACATATTTGTTGTATATTCATGCTTAGGGATGTTTTGCTTTCAGAAATGCCCAAATACACTGAGCAAATGCTGCAAAACAGTCAAACAGACATTTTTTTATATGCTAATGATTTCATACATAGGCATTTCATCAACAGCTGGAGAGTGCTTATTCTCTTCACACTCCCCCTGTAACTAGTCAGGGTGCCAGGCAGCTGGTAAGTTCATCCCACCCCATGATTTTAAAACTGCTGCCCGTGGTTCCCCAGTATTTTGAGGAACCTGTATCATGTACTAAACCAACAAAAGAAATCTCCCCCATTTTTACCTTTAAATATCGCTTGCTATATCTGTTCTGGTTTAGCAGTAGTCAAGTCCTGTGTTATAAGCTATTCTACAACAAAAACTGTGTTAGGCACACTTCACTGCCAAGATAGAGTTTTGGATCAGCACCGTGTGCTGATTTGAGATTCCCTTGGTAAATGTTCTTTGAGAACAAAAGATGCGATAATGCTAGCTGTAGTAACAAGATATTTAATGTGGACTCCACAGCAGTAGGTCATGCCAGACCTACTGAGACAGAAAAAATCCGGGGCAGCAGTCAGAAGCATTAATGACTTTACATCCAGATTTTCACAGTGCATCCTCAAAGGAAACACCATCACATAGGTGTCTTGGCTCCTGGGAGCTGACAGAGGCTGTTTTCAGGACTAACTGAAATAAGGAGTTAAGTGTTAGGATACCATTATTTTTCAGTTATCATCACTCACTCCAAGTGCCTTATTGTGCAAGTCAGACTAGTCCTATAGACCTTCTGCATGTCCAGTTTAGTCACGTAAGTAAGTACACAACCATGGCTTTGGGGTTAAATCCTGTATCCAGCCTGCATTTCCAATGGCTCCTCTGTAAAATGATTACATTAAATACTACTCAGCATTTATTTCTAAGGATAAGGCTATGACTGCTGTATTACCGTACTATGCCAAAGGAATTTGAACCCACAAATGGGTTTCCCAGGCAGCGAGCCAAGGCCAAGTGTCAGCAAGCAGATTTCCCTTCTAACAGCTGACATCTGCAAGAAAGCGGTAGGAGAGGTCTGGCTGACTACAGCACCAAAAGATACCACCACAGGCACTATCTCACCAACCTCCTCTGCCCTCCACATGGCTTTCTGTAAAGCTGGTTTTCATCCCTGGCAAGTGCAGTGAGCACCTGTTCAGCAACGACAGGCACAATTACTTAACAACACTTGCTGCTACAGAGGTGTAGCAAAGGATAATTAAAGCAACTGATGTTTACAAAGCATTTGGGGAGCGCTGAATAGAATTGTTATATAAATTTAATTACCCTTATTAACATATTTTTTTTCTTTTACAGATATATTTTGATTTTTTATTGTTTGTCTTGTGACTGGGATTTTAAAGCCTCCCTTAGAAAAAGAAGAAATAGACATAAAGACAGGACAGCAAGTGCTACCTCATCCTGCCATCCATTATCTCTGGAAGCTTCCTGAACCGAGTAAATGTGGTTTCATAGTATCATATACTACTGATAAGTCTGCTGAACTTTTGCATTTCAAAGCTGAGTGCCAGGAATACTGTGCATATTGTGCATATAGTGCATATTGTGCAAGAGGCTGATGCAAAGGCCATTGTTTTACGGTTGTATATGTTATAAATTATTATTATAAAACATGCATATCACAATATTGAGATGTCAGCCAAGTTCAAGGTTTATAGCACAATATACTGAACAATAAGGCCTTCAATTTCCTTGTAAAATTCTTGAAGTAGTTTGAGAATTACCAAGGACTTCCAGCAAGTGCTTTCTTGATTTCTTCTTTCAAGTGTAGGTTTGGAGTATTCTTTGGTCTGACTAAAGAAAATTTACCAAACATACTGCTACATATCTGATCCATTTTGGTTCTGTAGGGAATCAAACTCTTTTAGCTCAGAATTAAAAAGCCAAAAGACCAAAGGACTTTCTCACGCAACTTTAAAATATGTATTTTGTCTCACAGAGTATGTTGTGTATATAGAATCATAAAATCATAGAATCATAGAATGGTTAGGGGTGGAAAGCACCTTAAGATCATCTAGTTCCAACCCCCTGCCATGGGCAGGGACACCTCGCACTAAACCATGTTGCCCAAGGCTCTGTCCAACCTGGCCTTGAACACTGCCAGGGATGGAGTATTCACAATTTTCTTGGGCAACCTGTTCCAGTGCCTCACCACCCTCACAGGGAAGAACTTCTTCCTTCTATCTAACCTAAACTTCCTGCAACATAAGGATATTATACTATTAAAAGTAGCATTTTAACTAAATGCTATAATCTCACATTTACCTTACTGAAACTACACATTAATAAAGTCTTCGTCAAAATGTTTTAACTTGGAGTAAACCTTCTTTTCAGGAAGAAATAGTTCTGCCAAGAATTTAATCATTTGCAGTTTGTTTTCTATAAAATAAATATACAATGACACAGAGACCAAATCTACATGGGAGAATAGTCACAGGAAATCAAAGTTAAAGATAGGTAATTCCTATGTAGTTCTGATTGCGCATTTAAGTCTTCAGGAAGTTCAGATGATCTGCATCCAAGTCAGGCATTCAATTAATTGCCTTGCCAAATAAAGGCTTCACTGGGGGATGTACATGTTACGGGCTGCTGATGAATAAACACATGAATTAGCAGATCCTAGATTATTTTTTTTATGAGGAACTGACATGAATACCTAAAGAATATGAGGCACTAATCTTGCTATGCTTGGTGCTTTCAGAAAAGTGATGCTGATAATTTTCTATGAACTTGATTTCTATGTGTCTTCTAAAACACAGCAATTGAATGAATTTTTAACAAAATGCTGTTTTGTTTATTGACTGAAATGCTAAGGAATTATTTTTTCCAGCAAAATTTATTCTGCACCACTTAATTGAGTCTAGTTACAGTGCTAAAAGTCACAGTTACTGTGAAGTTACAGAATCTGCCTTGTCAGCAGTTTCAGACCTCTGTGAAAGGAATCGATGGATTTTAGTCTACTTTCTGAGGGATGGGAGCCCTAATCACAAACATGACTGGCACATCTGGAGCTCCTTTTATAGGAAAAATGCTTTGGGTTTACCAAACCTCAGTGGCTCTGTGACCAGGGATTCTGGTATCATCGCTGGTGTGTCTGATAGATACAGAAGAGCAGCTTTCAGTGGCAGTAACTAGATTGCCTTGTGGGAAATTAGAATAGGTATGAAAAATCTATGGATCCGCACAAAGAACATCACACATAACCCAGGAAATTGCTTTTACAGTCATGTCAAACATAAATGCCAATCTCTTAAAAAGAAAACTATACACAGAAGAAGTAACAGCCAGACTAAGTAATTTATGTTCTTTGCCATAATTAGTATTTTACATGGTTAGAAGAGACATCTTACCTGGATGACAGAAACAAATCAGTCAGGGATCTTGAAAAGATTTATCCTGAAATAATATACTTAATATGCCTCCTTGTCTGTTAGCTGTATGTAGAAATGGCTGTGTTGATTCAGCAGTAAAGTGGCTGAATAGGGATATAAAGCACTTGACTTGAAGAAATAATGTAGCTTTCCTTTCACTTACTGCTTGGGGATACAGATGCTTTCTGCAAATCTGAATTCTTTGTAGTATTTTTTGAGAAACAGAACACTTGTTTTTCTACATAGCAAAATATACATGAACCACTTGATGTAATAAGCTTGCAAGCACAAATCACTCCTTTAAAAAAAAATACATTTGTTGCTATTAGTCTTGCTCTTGACCCTCTTTCACACTGAAATAATCTTACCAACACCAGTATCACTCCTAATTTACAACAGTGTAAGTAAGGAGTTAATCTCACTTTATTATTCCCGTTACATTACAACAAACAAAAAATAGACATTGGCTTGAAATCACAGAACCATGAAATCACAGAGATGTTGCTGCTGAGTTTATTAGGGTTGGATTTCATCCAATGTGCCATTAAACCTGTAAGCATAAACCACAATTGCAATGCCTGAATTACATGTGACAGCAATTTAAAATTATTTTTCCCATTTACTACATGTGCCATCCAGTGTCACTCATGGAAGTTGAGCATTTTGAAAGCACAGCAATGGGGCTGGGTTTTCACCTAGATTAAGTGTTCCCAGACTGCAAGATGAGTGCCACTAGGAACAGGCAAGCCCTTTCAAAGTGGGCTGCATCCAACACAACTGGCTGAGCATTTCCCTGAAGAAACAGGAGCCCTGCTTCAGCTGGAAAACATCTTTTTGGTACCTGTGTATAGAGAGGCATGGATGTGCTGCCATAGCTGTCTTCTAGACAGCTCCACTCCACTGGAGTGGAGCATGACTCCTCCTCATGTACATGACATGGTGACAAGTGCTGTTGCTGCTGTCACAAGAGTATTCAAACAACTCTCAGGCCCACTGAGGGGCCTGAACAACAAAATTCAGGCATCCCAGACCTCGATGGATAGGCAACACGAGCAAGATTTCCCCCTTCAGATATGGTAGTTAATGAGACAGGGAAAACAGAACATTTTAAGTAATTCATTTACAGAACATTTTAAGTAATAGGATCATTCATTGATCCTATGCATCTTAGTAATTATCTTGGTTATGGTGTGTTGATTCCAATGTGTGCCTGCTCTCACTTGAATCAATAGTGAAATTTCAATTCCTTCAGTTAAAGCAGGCTGGGTCATAAGGAGTAATACTGAATTGCGTCTTTGAGTAGCGCTTACAATGCAAAATACATACAAGCTACAATGGATATTGCTTTCATATGAGTTCAACACCATCATAAAAATATGGAACAAAGAAATGTGAAACATCTGAAGATAACTGGGATTAAAGATGAGTGGGATCAAGTGCACTCTCAACAAGTTTGCCAACACCACCAAGCTGTGTGGTGCAGTCAACACACGGGAGGAAAGCGATGCCATTCAGAGGGACCTGGACATGCTCGAGAGATGGGCCTGAACTTCATGAAGTTCAACAAGGCCAAGGGCAAGGTCCTGCACTTGGGTCACGGCAATCCCAGGCACAGCTACAGTTTGGGCAGAGAATGGATTGAGAGCAGCCATGAGGAGAAGGATTGGAGATGTTGGCTGATGAGAAACTCAATGTGAGCCGGCAGTGTGTGCTTGCAGCCCAGAAACCAACCATACGCTGGCCTGCATCAAAAGAAGCGTGACCAGCAGGTCGAGGGATGTGATCCTGCCCCTCTACTCTGTTCTCATGAGACCCCACCTGCAGTACTATGCTCAGATCTGGGCCCCCAACACAGAGAGACGTGGACCTGTTGGAGTGAGAGACAGGCTACAAAGATTGATCAGAGCGCTGGAGCACCTCTCCTATGAAGATAGGCTGAGACAGTTGGGCTTGTTCAGCCTTGAGAAGAGAAGGCTCCAAGAACACCTTAGAGCAGCCTTCCAGTACCTAAAGGAGAATGTTTTATAAGGGCATGTACTGACAGGGCAAAGGGGAATGGCTTTAAACTGAAAGAAGGTAGATGTAAGGAAGAAGTTCTTCCCTGTGAGGGTGAAGAGCAACCTGGCACAAGTTGCTCAGAGAAGTTGTTGCTGCCCCATCTCTGGCAGTGTTCAAGCCCAGGCTGGACGGGGCTTTGAGCAATCTGGTCTGGTGGAAGGTGTCCCTGCCCATGGCAGCTGGGAACTACATGAGCTTTCAGGTCCCTTCCAGCTCTTCTACAATCGAGCAAGGTTAGAGTGCCTCAGATTTCATGGGCAAGCTCCAGTGATTGTCCTCATTTCCAGCAAAGTAAGAATCTGTAAACCAAAACTGAACTTCTGAATCTGTAGCCATTGTCTGTTAAAAACTTTGAGCTGTGTTGAAAATCCAACAACCTAAAGTGTGTGAGTCATGAGTCTGAAAACCTATTAAGAGATAAATACATAGAAGATGAGCTGAAGACAAGGCACAGCATCATACCCCTGCATGATTAGCTGTAAACCACATAGTGAGGGGGCATAGTTCCGAATGTAGGGCCACAGATAATGCTGCCCTCCTTGAAGATGGTTTTATGTAACTTCACATCCGGCGATCCATTCAAATGCCCTCTTTTCATTTTACAGATGACATCAGTGGAGGCACAAAAATTTCTGATGCTTGCCCCAGGTCACGCCATGACTCACTCAGAAAATTTCAGGGCTTCTGTTCTTATTGCCCTGTACCTGAAGAAATAGGCTCTCTTGACTCAAGTGTAATATTGTATGACTGCACTGAACTTCTTTTCACCTTTGACAAGCCATTCTTTCTGAGAGATCTCAAGAGCTCAGATGGAAATTAAAGGCTGTTGAGTTACCTGACATCATGCACTCACTAGAGTCAGAACAATACGGGTGAGAGGAAAGAGCAACTAGGAAAAAACAGCTTGGCATGGGACCAATACACCGCAAAACACACCATGCCCTGGGAAAGCTGAATCTGAGCAGCAGCACATGGGAAGACACGAAACGTTACCAAATGCCAAATGCAAGGTGCAACACTCCGCAGAGACAACTGAATATACTTTGTATTAAAAAAAAGCTCACTGTTGTTGCGTGCTGGTAAGAGTACCTGTACACGGTACTCCATGCTTCCTTTGTGAAGAGCCGAGGGGTGCCAGCGGTGCTCGGGGCTGCCCTCCCGAGCTCTGCTCCCGCAGCTGCTGGCGGGGCCGGGGGAGCCCTGCCGCAGGGGACGCGGTGCCGGGGCCCCCCGCGGCACCGCCCCGCTCTGCCCTACGAGGACCGCGGCTCTGCCGGAGCGGTGTGCAGGCGGGAGGGCAGCGGCCGCCCGATCCTGGCTGCCCCCGGCCCCGCTTCACCCTGCCCGGGGTGGCGCTGCGGCCGCCCAGCGGGGTGGGGGGGGTCGGGAGCGAGGCGCGAGGCTGCGGCGGGCGCGGCCGGCGGGAGCGCACACAATGGCTGCACCGGCACCCGCCGCAGCGCCGCGCCCCGCCGCGCCGGGCGGGGCCGGGGCTGGGGCCGGGGAGCCGCGGGCTCCCCCGCCGGGCCGGGCTGTACCGTGCCGGGCGGGACAGGACGGGGCGCACCTCGCCGTGTCGCCGCCGGCGACAGAGCGGGGCAGGCCGCGGTGAGGGGCGGGGGGGCGGCGAACGGCCTCCCATTGGCGCGCCGGCCGGGAGCGCTGTCACCGCCTCACGGGGCGCGGAGCGGCCGGGGCGCCGCGGCGGTAGCGGGTGAGGGGCGAGCGGGTGAGCGGGCGGCGGAGCAGGCGGGGGAACCGGCCCCAGCAGCCCCTGCCCGGTGGTGGGAGGGGATCTCCCGCCTCGGCCTCCTGCCCTCGCCCTCGCTTAGGTACGGGGATGCCCGTGGGCTCCCGCCACAGGTCCGGCGGCACGTTCCAGTCGACCGCGCGACAGAGCCACGCAGGAATGCGGCTGGGCGCCGGCGGCTGGGCGGCGGTGCGGCTGCCGGGGAAGGGGCGGGGCGCCGGGCGCCGCTTTCTTCTCCCGCCGCCCGGTCAGGGGCAGGGGCAGGGGAGTGCCCTCCGGCCGGCGGGTGCCGCTTCGTTCGGGGCGGAGCGGGCGGGGGGCGGCCCCGGCGCCGGGAGGGACACCGCCCCGCGGCGGGCAGGGGAGCTCACCCACCGTCGCGTTCTTCCGCAGGGCGCGCAGCCGGGCGCGGGGTGGCCCCGGTGGTTCCGGGGCCCTGGTGATGAGGGCACGGAGCAGGGAGGGCTGAAGCCGGCGGCGGCGAGGCGGCGATCATGACGGTGTTCAGGCAGGAGAACCTGGAGGAGCACTACGAGACGGGAGAAGACCTCGGCAGGTGGGTGCGGGCCGGCGGCGGGCTTGGGCAAGGGGAGCCGCTGCCGCTGAGCGCGGAGAGGCGAGGGCAGGCGCTGCTCCGGTCGCCTGAAAAGTCCCCGCATCGCTTTTCAGTCGTCTCGGGAGGTGCCCCTTCTGAGGAAGGGGAGTGGGGTTTTAAGCTACGGCGTGTTTGCGCTTATAATAGAGGTCTGACGTGGGTTTGAAGCTGGGCAGTTCCTCGGTAGTACCGTCTCTGCTTGGTGCCCGTCGGGGTGCTGTGCGGGGTCAGCTGTGAAATTGTAGGGTTGGCTGCCGTTGGCCGGGCGGGTAGCTGGAAACGTGGTGGGTTTGTAGGACAGGAGTTGGCGTTGTATGAGTAGCGAGGGGCTCCGTATGTATTGGTTTTGCTTTAATAAGACGATCAAAGAAGTGAGATAAATGGCTTTTCATCCGGTGGAGATCACTTTCTGGGTATCCCTGTTAAGCTGGAAGTCGGATGAGGGGATGTGAGCAGAGCGCTGCAGATAAAGCACTGCCTGCCTGAACCGTGATGCTTGAATGCTGTGTAGTGATCTCCTCTGAGCCCATGCTGTTAGTCATGCCTTGTTTTCTCAGTGCTTTCCGTGTTTCAAAACTGTTAGTTTAACACTGAATTGTGTTATGTGCGAGTCTTCTTTTCATCTTCCTTCTCCCCCTCTTTCAGGGGGAATTCAGTGGCAGTTTAGCACACCAGTATGGCGGAATCCTTTTCTAGGGTTCATCTCGGCAATTTCAAAGCAGTGTTTGATTCAAAGATCAGTGTTTAATTACCACAGGGCAGTGTACATGGTAACATGCACATGATCACACGTGTGCTTGTGTGTACCTTTCCAGAGAAGGGACCAGTAACAGCAAACGTGGCAAATGAGGTACTGGCATAGGCAGGAACTTAGAAATACAACACTGTTTCTTAAAAAAACCCCAACCCTACCAAACAAACAGAAAGCCCCTACATTATCAGAAACATCCTTGGACTGTATTTAAAACAATCTTTGCCCTATTTGTGTACAAGTTTATTGCCATGACTTGTACGGGTACATGATAAATGTGTACTTTCACATAGTGTTCAGGGTTGGCTTTTCATACATCTAGAATGACAGTCTGTGTTGGACAGCAGAGTTGTATTAACTTATTGGATATCTTGTTAGAAAGACATGTTATCATGCCAAGCCATAGTTTAGGTTGTGAGGTCTAAATATTTTGTATGGACACAGAAAATAATTTGATTTAATTTCCATTCTTCTTGGCCAAAACACATGAAGTGTTCTGAAATTTAGTTTTAGGTGTCTGGACTCTTAAAAATAAAACTATGCTTGTGCTTACAGACACTGATACATGGTTTACTTTACAGAAGAAAATACGATGTCAGTTTGCTAGTTTAGAAGGTGTTAAAGTTTCTGTAACCTCTTTCGTATTTATTTTAAAGAGAAAGTGTCAATGCAATGTTTGGTCCCCAATACATATTTACGAAAGAGAGCAATCGCCTTAGGCCACTCACATAAGAAATGTTTAAATACATGGGTATTTTTCCAAACAGACACCCTTTGGGCGTCACATGTTAGCTACAGAACGCAGCAGTGAAGACCAAGCGTTTCATTTCTACAGAATGGGGAAGTGCAAACACTGAGTAACATTATAAAGAAAAAAAAAAGTGTTTTTCAAATTGGCAGAATACTAGGTAATGGGGGAGTAGTAAAAAAATGATATATTAATGTGATCAGTTACAGACAAGTTATTATGGTACCGAGGTTGTTTTTGTTCATCTCAGTGCTATATAAGCTTGGCATGCAGTTTAAACCTATAATAAGAGTTTAAAAGAACTTTAAACTCTGCTCTATCTTTTCCTTGAAAAAAGTGAAGAAAACCAAGAACCTCATCAATTTTATCTACTTTTGTGAGAAAATACCAGTGGGCGGTAAAACATTGCAAAGTGTTTGACAGGGATTTTGCTTTAAAAATGGAATGTAGTTATTTAAAAGGGCCAAAGCTTTCACTTCAGCATCACTTTAAAAAAAAAAAAAAAAAAAAAAAAAAAAGAAGAGATTATTCCACTGCGAAGTGTTGCCGTAAAACTACAAGAGTAAGCAAATCTCAGGATAGTTGTATGGTTTAGTTCAGTGGTGTTTATAACTTCTTTTAAAACTTAAATTTCTGTAGTTTCTTGAAGTACTCTCTTGTAAAACCCATGACTTTCTATTCCTCCTTTACCCCTTATGTAGGTTTCTCACCATTACGTTTGCATACAAATGTAGTTGCAAATGTCAACACTGAGGCTCAAAACTCAGAAAGCTGGGAATATTAAAAGCACCTTTGACTTCAGAATTTCTTCTGTTCATCTGGGAACCCACATCATGATTTAATACTTGAGCTAAGCAATGCTGAAAGGTTCCATTTCGCAAAATTAGCTTTCCCCACCCCTTCTTAGGAAAAATTCCTTTATTTCCTCTTACTTTGCTGCAGTCATGCAGTTATGCAGCAAAGAAGGTGAATAAATGAACAGGTAAGTTTCTGTTGACAGAGGTGTGTTTGAGTGAACGGATCATGGAATTCTAAGCCAACCTGCCCTCTGAGGAAGCTCAGTGAAGACGCACATACTCAGAAATTTTAATAATCTTCAGTTTTCCCTTGTAAATTATTTAGCAGTCTTTATTACCTTGTAATACTTCTGACAGAAAGTAGAATTAAAAAATCATTTTAATAAGAAAGTGATCTAAGAAAGATGTCTTGAAGAAAGCAAATGGGTTGTGTAAATGAAATTTTTGATTGAAACTGATAAAGGAGGTTTGAATACTGCATAACATAAGACCTAGAGTTGTTGGAAACAAGGAGAAGGGTTAATGTGCCTGGGCTGAAAATGCACTTTCTAGTTTTCTGGTATTTCACAGTGCTTTTGCAGAAAAGTAATAAATGGTCCTCATCCTTTTACCAAAATGTTTGAGTTTTATTCCATTCTTTTGGTTTGTTTTGATTTGTGCCTTGGGAAAATAAAGGAAAAAAAGGCACTTGAGGTTGTAAATCCTGACAGGATCACCCTTACTTGTCTTACCTGTACATGATTTCTTCTAGCACATTTGTGGATGTTCAGGTTTGTTTATCTTAAGCTTTTGTACCAAGGGAGTCTTGTGAGACTTGTGGATCAAATACTGTCTTTAGTGTAGAATGTATACGAAGACACTGCTCTTGGTCAGTGTTATGTTGCATTGTGTACACTTTTTTTGTCTTATAAATCTGGAGTGTTACCTATTGCTTCGCATTGTTCAAATGCAGGCTACCTACAGATGTGTTAAGGAATTATCCAACCATGAAATTTCAAGGGGTGGTGGGGATTATTGTGAACAGGCAGAAATATACTAAAGCTATTTTGTTCATTTTAATTCTGCCTGCAGTTGCAGGTGATGTGGCTGTGCATTTTAAACACGCTGCTGCAGTGCTTTTACTTCAGTCCACCCGAAAGGCAGGAATTCAAGTTTATCAGTATTTAAAACCTCACCACAGTGAGCATGCAAGTAAAGACTTTAAACAGACCAAACTAATCAAAATATTAATTTTTTTTATCCTCCTGTGACTGGCCTTACTTGGGAGTTGCTACATACTGAGAGAAATGCAGCATTGCTTAAATAATTACAGGGAGACGTACTCAAACAAAGCTACGTTATAGATGACGTACTGTGTATTATTTATGTGAATTGAAGGCATTTAGTTCTTGGTCTTACAAGCAGCTCCCTCCTGCTTCGCCCCCACTCCCCTGTTTGGGGGTTTTTCTTTAAATTGCCCCCTGTTTGGGGGTTTTTCTTTAAACTTCCACGTGTTTCCTAAAGAGATGCAGATTGTTGAAATACAGCTTTGAAAGTGAAGAATGGTATTTGCAATACACTGTGGTTTGCAATTTTTAGATTCTCGTTGGTTCAAAAAGTTGGAAGAGTTATCATACCGTTAAACTTCAAGCTTGTTTGGACCTGCTGGACTCACCAGGGAAACACCTACAACTTGTTGAATAAAAGCTGTGATGAATCTCAGCAGTTTTGGAAACTAGTCTGTTTCTGCTTGGTAGCTCACTAAGCAGACATTCTAACAGTAAAAAGCAGTAAGCTAACCCTGCTATCTAAGGTATCTAATCGCCTTATCAGTTGCGAGAGAAAAATGCATAGGATAACATGCTGAAGATGCTGATAAGAGAGAACAGGGAGTTGTGCAAATGTGTATTTACAATCTGAAAAATGTTCTTATACCTTCCTTTGAGTATTGAATGAAAAGAGAGTTAATTTCCTCCTCTCTCCGCCCCCCGCCCCCGATGCTGGGAACTGATTTCTGTAGTAAGCAGGAAGTACGTAGGCAGAACATAAATACATATATATATATATGCATGTATGTGGTTTTGGTTATTCACATACCAGTTTTCAGAAGCACTGCTTTTTAGAACAGCAAAGGCTGTTCGTCATCTCTCCACACACCATAATTGTAACTACATTGCACTCCTGTGTTTGGAGGAAAGTAAAAACAGGAAAACAAAAAATACTTGGATGGCAACTAGAATTTGTCCTTCAGGGTGGTTTTCAGGCTTGACATTCTAAACTAATCTTGCTAAACTAGCCAGCGTGCTAAAATTGTGTGAGTATTGTCAACCTCCATTGTGATATGTATAGGACGTGAAATTCCTTTGAGGTCATACTTCCTTTCAGAATGGTCACATTTAAAACCCATGCCAACCATCTTTAATAATGTTATAGTGTAACATTTTTTCCTAGGAATTACCAGATTAGGAAGTCATACAGGGGAGAAGGAACGCTGTGAAAGATGGTCTGGTAAGGCTAAAAGTATTGCACTTAAAGTATGAAATTTTTAATCGTGATACACTGAAGTTTCTAATTTCTGTTTTCTTGGATTTTCTTGCTGTAATCTCATCTCCACTGCTCTATTATATAACCTGCCCTCTCATACGAAGATAAAATGGTTAAGTACTGAATATGCAGAAGATGCAAACCTCTGCAGTACCATTTCCTGTGTTATTTGTACATACACAACAATAAATACTGCAAGCATGGAATGTACTGCTTCTATAGCTATGTGTATGTAAATTCCGGTAGAACATGATAATTAATTACAGTAAACTGGGTGGATTTTATGAGTTTTTCAGGACAAAGACCTTGGAAGCAGCCCTGAAAGCATTAGCCACCAAGCTGCTGTTTGAGCAGGAAACCTGGTTGGTGTCTTTGTATGCCTTTTTTTGGTTTTGCGTTGAAAATCGTGACATTTGGATTACAGTGAAGAACCCTTTCGGTGCTATTTGTGAACCTTGTAAATGTTGTATTAGCCTTGTTAGCTCTCAGAGGAGAAGTTGGTTATTCTGTGCTTGTCTGCAAGTCTTGGCCATGGTGGTTGCGTGGGTGCTGAAAAAGAAGGTCTCTTAACTGGTAAGTGTGGTGGGAGGAATTATTCTTCTGTGTCTCAAGCCACTTTACCTCCCAGGCGTGCCTCAAAATGCCTCCTTCTCACAAATGCATAATAACCTGCAAGCTGCTGATTGCACAGGCTGCAAGAGGCTGTCACCATACAGTGCTACTGATGACAATTACTGCCATTTAAAATGTGCTGAGAGGTTTGCTTCATGAAAAACCCAGTAGGTGCTTTTTGGGTGTAACTGCTTGGTCCTGCTTAGTTTATTTCTCAGTCTAGGGGAGAATAATGCCTGCTTTGTAGGTCTTTTAAAATGAAGTGTAATTAAAACTAGAGCTTGCTGATTATTCTGTGCCTTCAGTTTAAATGCACAAATCTTTGTAAATCTAGACTCATCAGGAAGCAGATAAAAATGCTCATGTTTGATTACTCTTCTAGACAGGTTCAGTGAGGCACAATCAGTACTGGAGCTGCTTTGGTAGGGGAGTGCTGAAACTTTCATTCTGTCTTTCTGGGCTTTGCTTTTTTGTCCTTCTGTGTTTGCAGGGAGTGGATGGGTTTGGTGTTTCTTTTTTCCTCCCCATTATCTCCCTTTCCAGATGTTTCAGTATGTCATTTCCTCTGCTGGAGCTGTACGTATCAAACAGAAACTGGCCCCTTTAGCTTAGGAAAAGGGAGGCTGAGGCCATCGTTTCATGAGGGCCGTGTGCCAAGCTCAGTCTGTGCTGAAAGCAGTATCACTTTCCTCTGGTGTGTGTTTTTGTGGGGTTTTTTGTTTTGTTTTATGCAAACAAAAAGGGGGAGGGGAGAGGAAACACATCTAATTTATGGCAGCCGTGCACACTGAGATCAGCTGAAAGCACTGACTCCTTGAATCTACCTCAAGTTAAATATGTAGCAGGGCCAAAGATAGTCACTTTACTACAAAGGTGGAAGAACATAAACCAGCAATAAGGAAGTTAAGCTGGAAATTAGGAGAATGATGGATGGTTCTAGAGTAACCTTGGTGAATGGTTGTTGCAGTTAACAGAAGTATTCAAAAGTGTATCAGTTTTTGGAGGAAATTGTATGCTTCCTGTGAGACCCACAGCTGGGCTTAATGGCTTAAGGCCCTTCTGTTTTTCACTGGCTTGTTTAGGAAACCTGTGCAACTTGTTGGTAAAATTATATATTCCAAGGAAAAGGTGCCAGTCAAAGCAGTGGCTCAGTAGTTTCTGTTTCCTGGATGGTAGTGACTTGCGTAGGAGTTTTGTCTCAAATAGCTGTTGTCTCTCAAACTGTATTTTGACAGCACTGCAGGAAGTTAGGTGGCACAAAGGAGGATTATCCGCAAACCTGAAAAGTGTTCACTGATTTACCATGCAGTGTAGTAGGTCCTACTTAACCATCACTAATTCATGGCTGAACTCGGCGGAAACTGAGAGAAGCCTGGACAAAGCCCAAAGATATTTCAAGCCTAAACTATTTTATTGCATATCTTCATTATGCAGTGATTTTTGGAGTAGCATAAATGGTGTGAATTTTAGTTGAACTGGGTACAAAGGCCTGCACCAAACAGTCTAATATAGGTAATGCTGTTAAACTCTGAGATCTCATTGCCTAGAGGGTGCTAGAGAGAGAGCGGAGCCTGCGTGTTATGGTCAGTTTAGTGATGTTCCTGTTGGCTTTGGTACACTTATGGAACAAGCTAATAGAAGAGATGAATTGTAGGGCCAGGTATCTCCCCATATCCTTGTGTAGTACCTCGCTACATCCTTCTTTACATGTTACCCAGGGCTCTTGTCCCTCCATTTCAAACAGATTGCTACTGTTCTGTTCTAAAGTGAGGAAGAAATGTGAAGGCAGTGAAGCTGTAGGAAGAAGCTTCTCAAGAGAGAAGATGTAAGACTTTGGTACATTTAGCTTTGCACCACAAAGCTTGCAGTGGTGTGGTTTTTAAATACATTGGAAGAACAAAAATGCTCGAGGAAACAAACTTTAGAAACTAGGTTTACAATTTAGAGTGTTCACAGATGAATCTGCAAGCTGGAAATTGAGATGCTACTTGCCTTCAGGAGAGTGAACTTGTGGGACTTGTCTTTGAAAGTAAGACGGCGTGAACAGGGAAACTAAGTTGTGTCAAGATTGAGCTTGTAAAATTAAAGGAAAGGATTGCATGATAGTGTCCTGGGGAAGGAAGAAGCTGATAAGGATACAGTAATTGTGGATATATTAAATCAGTTTTAACCCTCTCTTTCAAGGTTTCCAGACATACTGTAGTCTTTGAGGATGTTATCCTTTTGTATTAAAGGTATTATAATTTTAGTGTGTTGCAGTTTGGTGGTTTTTTGTTTTTTTTCTTTTTGTTGTGGTACACATTGATGTTGGGGAGAATGTCTTGTATTATGTTCTTTTCACACAAATCCAAAATAGTTCACATGGTTTAGTTAGGATTGCTGTAAAACACTACATTGAGTAATCCACATGATGGTCTGCAGTCTTACTCTCTTGGGTTTTATGTTTGATTTCCTTCCCCTTGTTCCCTCCTGATTACGCAAGCAAATGTGACAATTTCTGCTTGAAGAGGCAATACTGTTGTGGAGGAAGCATATTGCAGGGCTGCCCAGACCACGTGCGTGCATTGACCACCATCAGCAGGGACCGCTCAGTGCAGTGGTATACCATTCTTTGCTAGAGTAAGTCCCCAGTACCATCTGCTTGCAGGTGCAAGTCTCTTTGTTAGGAAGCTTAGATGGTCTTGCCTGTACTTACCTGAAAGAAAAACATCTCTTACTGGGTGTTCACAAACATAGGGGATATATCCAAAACTTGGAAGACTTCACAGTAAGTGTAAATTATAACTGTGTGTGCAACCTGATTGAAAGGTATAGTTTAACTGAATTTTCTGCTGAACTGTACAGAGGAGTGAGCCTTGGGGAAAAAAAAAAAAAAGGCTTCATGCAGTACCATTCTGTTTGCCAGCTTCTTGCTTAAATAGGATGCTAAGTTAGCCTGTGACTGGACTGGTGTACTGGAAATACTTGATTTCCACTGTATCTTTATTTGTGAGCGATTCATACTGTGTTTCTAAGCTCTCACAAGTTACTTGAGGAGCCCTACTTTCAGTCTGGTATGTAAGTTGGCTTCTGGGCTTTTGTCCATTTCCTGTTTTCTCTCAAGTATGATTAAGTGATTTTAAGAGCTGAGATGCTGGATGGGTGTGCCCGTAGAAATGTTCACTTTGAGAACCTGTTCATGTGCCACAGGAACTGATAGCAGAGGGACATTTTCCCCAGGTCACAGAGTCTGTTGAAGCTGTGGTGTTTTGAAGTTGTTACTCTTATGGGACAGAGAAAGGATGTTCGTTTTCTGGAGTATTTGGTGGCTTTTAACTGTCTTGTGATTATAGAAAAGCAGTGTGGGGCCTTTCATCTCTTCTTTCTCTGTTTTCTGAAATTTTTGGTCTCATTGACTATTGCATGGTTGGATTTCATTGCTGAGATGGTCCTTAGTAATCCTGTATTTCTGAATGAAATACAATTAAGAAAGCAAATGCTTAAAACTTACAATCATCTGTCCTGTGCATGGTGTGTGTTATTCGCTACTGTGCTTACTTTGCCTAGTTATGTAGGTATAACTAGGAGGAGCTAACTTTTATGTTAATTGATAATATTGTATTCTGTTCTGGCATGATTTAGAACTAAATCATTCTGCCAAGTTTAATCGAGATAGAGATCTGAGGTTTTTCCCCTTTATCCACAGAGGAAAATAATATTAGTGGGTATTATATTTGAGTCTGACAACTTTGTGGCCAAGAACTCAACACTTTCAATAGCTTTATCAACAAAACTGGCAGTTTATTATTTCCTAAGAAAGCAAAGTTCACAAGAGTCTTGGATGGTAATAAATTTTAGCTTTCTTCTGATACCTTGCTTCTTGATGACTTTTAGTTCCTTTATTGGGATAGTTGGCTCCTGTTACCTTTAATGAAGGGAATGCAGATGTAATCCTAGAGGTAGATATTTCACCTTGTCTCCTTGTGCTTTCTTCATCTTTTGGGGTAGGGGGTTTTTTTTGTTTGTTTTTTTTGTTTGGGGGACGTGGGTTGTCAGGGAAGGGTTGTGGGTTTTTTTAGGGGAGGGTTGTGGTTTTTCTTTTTGTGCATGTTATTGGTTTTGTGGATTTTCTCTCCCCCCCCCCCCCTTTTTTTTGTTTGTTTTGGGGTTTTTTTTGTCATTATTGTGGTTTCCCCCACGCCCCAAGCTTACATAGACTTCAGATATTTTGGTATGGGAGTTAGGACTTTTTAGGTGTATTATCTGTCTGGCAGTATTTTCTTATCTTCATGAGCAGGGCCATCTGCGCAGAATTGCTGTTGATTCCCCGGGAAAGGAAAACACATCAGGGGATGGCTTAGTTCCTTATGTCTCATTTTTCTCATTGCTTTTTGTTTGAAAGGGCCTTCTGATACTATTTACTTCACATTCCTGCCTAAAAGAAGGATTGCTTTCCCTGCTTTTGTTGCCAGTTATAACATTAACCGGAGAACAAACCATTCCAGATTGTATCTTATAAAGCTGGCCCACTTCTGCTGCCCCTTTTGTTCCTTTAAAAAGAAACCTTTACATTACTGTCCCTCCTAAGGGTGTGTTGGTGCCTGGTCAGCACTGCCCTACCTGCCTGCCGGCCTGCCTGGGTGGTTTTACAGGGTGGCTAAACCAGTCTAATGTGGAGTGATACACATTACCAGTGAATGGGGACGATCCTGTTCCTCACTTGCTGAGCTGTGTTCTCCTGCTTCTTCTGTGCTGGTGCTGGCACCATCCTGAGCACAGTCTGGAAGCAGGAGGGAATTACAGATTGAGCTTCCTGAACTGGGTCACGGTGGGCACCACAGGAGTGTCAGTGCCAGCCACAGGCATAGCATGGGAGGAATGCATGCCAGAGGAATGGGGAAGCCTCAGTTTGTGATGGATGCTGGCTCAGTCTTCTAACACACACCATAAAGCCTGTGCCCCATGTGCTCTACGTCAGTGCCACACAGGTGTGGCTGGCTGAGATTGTGTGGAAGAGCTGCTCTGAACCGGGAAGCAAAACCTGACTGTCTGTCAACCATAGGCGACCGCTGGTGACTGCACAGTCTGAGTATGTTTTCCAGCGGCAGCAGCCTGAGGGAAGCCAGACAAGCCCTCCTTTGCACTGAGGTCAGAGGGGGCAACTTGGAGTATGGTGTTTTTTTAATGTTCTAAATTCCTAAGTGCCCAAGCTTGTCTGTGAGAAGGAGCAGTTGTGAATAAAGGCTGAAGAACTGAGGAAGTGGACAATTATTTGGCTGTAAATAGCAGCTCATAAACCCATAATGTACATGGACAGTTACTAAGGCAGTTGATATGAGGTTTGTGTATGTGACACAAATATGCTTTGTTTGTAATGCCATGTCTTCTTAAAAAGTTGCCTTCACTCAAGGAAAAGCAGTATTTTCATCATTGGCTTAAATTTTTTGGCTTAAATGTTGTGTTTATAGATTGTATTGCTTGCTGGTTTTCTTAAATATTTAAATTAATAATTGGCGGAGAAAACCTAGAAATTTTCCCATGAAAAAAATTACTCTGCTATCTTCTGTAGAGTGTAAGTTTGAGGTTGTATGTTTCTCGTCGTGCTCTGGTACTGAAAGGTTAGTAAGATACCTGTGGGTTTTACAGTGATTCTTCCTACCTTATGGAAAGTAATGGAACATGGTGAAATACATTCCACACCTTTATTAATTTCTTGGGAAAGTTGAGTCATAACCTGTTAGGGGCTTTGCAGTCCATCCTCACTTCTGCTTTCATATTTATTTTACCCCTTTTTTAGCAAGTGTCTGGTGAATGATCCGTACCCTATCACCATATTAAACAATTTTTCAAATATACTGAAAACCCAACATTTTCTTACATTAACATCTTTTAATGTAGCTAACAGGTGCAGCTGTGCTGTGAATGTCATGCATTTGTATATTTTTATTTGTGGCCATTCATAGATAGATAGCTTCAGAATCCAAATCTGCAAAGAAATGCTGCCTAAGAGGCACATTGTTATTGCTTGTTAAGATCATAGGTCATGTGCTATAAAACAAGGAGGTTCTGAAAAGGTGAAATAAAGGGAAACCGCTCATTGTGATGAAAGAGTGGATGGCATAACTGAGATCTGATAAATGTTATCACTAGACTCTTCCTCCTCAAGCTGAAGGACAAACACCCACTGAAGGCATGCTTCAGAACCCATTGCTACAGAAGACAAGCAGGAAACTCAAAAATATTTTATTTATAAAATAGCAGCATCAACAGTCTTTAGCATCACCAAAATGAAATTTGTTCTGCGTATACATTTCAATATTCAGCCCAGGCTCCTGGTTGAAGAATTTCTGAGCAAGTGGTGACTGAGCTTTTGTGTTCAGTTCTGAGTCAGATGTACATCACGTGCTTCTTTTAACATATACATATAGCGAAACTAACTTCTTGTTTAATATTAATTGCTAAGCCGGTTTACAAAGTTCATGAAAAGTCCAAATGAAGTGGAAATTGGAGTACTAAAGAACAGTAGAAGCATTTAGAATCCATCTCTGGTATTAAGTACCGGTACAGGATATTATGGTCTTTATTTATATTGATATGTACTTAGTCATCGATCCTTTAAGTACCTGTGTATGCAAACTCTTTTTTAATCCATAAATAGCAGTAAGGGTTTTCATTTGCTTGAAAATCTATGCATTTCCCTGCATTATCCCACCTTTCTAGCTTTTTCCTTTTCATCATAGATGTAGTTATTTATTCAAACTATTAGGGGCTGGACTAGATGACCTTTGAAGGTCTCTTCCAACTCAAACTATTCTGTGATTCTATGAACTGCTTACAAGTGCAAGTACTCTGCTTTTCATACGATAAGGTGGTTTCTGAAAAGGCTTTAGCAGATGTACATATATTCAGACCAAATGGGTTTCGGCAAGCTCCGGCCCAAGCATCATTAATAGGAAATGGCTGACATCCAGCAGCCTTGGGAGTTTTACAGGCATACATATTCCCCTAGCTTATACATAACATATAACTACATCTCCGTACAGACTTCACACTGGTATTTTAAACAACCATGTCTATGAGTAGACTTCTCTCTGAATCATTTTCTTGAGTACTTGCTTGGGCAAATAAGATAATACCTAGTTCTTCACATTCTGTAGTTTGGTAATCACTTAAATATAAGTGCTTGTTTTAAGGGACTTGAGACAAGGGACCTTCTCACATTTGAACTTTTTTTTGTTTTTTACCTCTCCAGGTTTTACAAAAATGATACATAGTGTTTTAGACTCAGTTCACTTTCATACTGGTTGTGTACATCTTATATTTGTCACATGGTATAACTGCTATACATTTAGTGAAGTGTTTTGGGTTTTTTTTTCCGCTACTGCATTTTGACAAAGGACCAGCTCCGAAGTCCTCTAGAACAGATCAGTACTACTGCCTTTATTTTACAGTGTTGGCAATGTACACATCACAGATCAGTGACTTGGAAATTTTCATTGAGAGAGAACCACACAATACCAAGATTGAGTCAATATGACTATACTTGTGTTTTTTGAACTGTAGAGTACAAGTCAGAGAGGCAGTAAGAATGTGAAAGTGTAGTTTAGCACTGCTGTCGTCTGTATACTAGGAAGTTAAGAGCTCTTGGAGATTTGCAGTATGACTTAGTCTCATTAAAAATAATAATAAAAAAGAAAGGGATTGAACATATGTAGAAGAATGTTTAAAAACTAGCTTTGAAGTTTTCAGACTGTGTATATAATACTTGTGCACTTAGGCCATCTCATGTTGAACCGTATTAGATTATTAAATTTAAAAGTGAACAGTAGTTGTATGGTAAAATGAATTCTCAGGAAGGAACCATTGATACTCAACTTGCTCAAACCATAAAGGGTTAATATTTATGGACTAGGCTAAGCCTGGCAGATAATGAATTGAGCTGTCTTTTATACATCCTGTGCTGAGCAGTTTAGATAACAGGGAATGTTTAACTAGGAGTAGAATATTTGCCTGTGTAAGCAAGATAGAACAAAGAATCTTGGCCCTGTCAAGCAAACTCAGGTAAACATTGGTGAAAGAGGAATGACATGGAACATTGTTCCTAGTTTATGTCTGCATGAGCAAGATACAGCAAATATGACCAAATAAGAAAGTTCTACTTGGGGTGAATAAAGAAAAATACCTAGAAAAATACGAGGGCGGGTCACTGGTGGTCGTAAAAAACCGCCCTCCGACTCAAATAAAAAGACCTCCAGAGCTTTATGAGCATGCGTGGCAGATATTCACGAGTTCCAAGGCATGATTTAAATATGCATGACTTTCACAGGAAATGTGATGAATATGCATGTATTGCTGTCATATAATACTTGCTTTTGAGAACGCCAGGCAGACGCGTTTGGTGGAGGGATCCCCCGTGTCTCCAGCACTGCAGGGAAGAATGCCTGCTATCTAAGATTTCAACACAAGTCTTGGAGAGTTTTATTTGCTGAGTTTTATGGTATCATTTTGGCGACCTAGATAGGACCCTTCTAGACCTCAATGGATCCTGGGATCGTGGAACCTCCAGCTGGCACTGAGGATTTTCTCAGGGAGAACCCTGATCCCCAGACCTGAGAGCTTGAAGTAAGACCCCTGGTAAGTACAAAAGGCACTCTTTTAGGCAACCCCATCTACGTAAGATGTGAGGATCAGTCCTACACAATGGTTGGGTATTTTAGGTTTTGTGTAAACGCGTGGGTTAGAGTCCCACTTGATTTGGTAATCAGGGATTAGAGTCCCCAGAAGAAGGGAGGTTCAAGTCCTTCTAGTATTGTGTGGGGTTTGAGTTCCCAAGGTATTGTTTTTGTTATTGTTTTGGTAAATGGTTTTGTTAATTTTGGCTATTTGAATTATTTGTTGAAGTTGGTATGGGTAACAAAAATTTGAATTCAGGTGGTATTGTAAAGAAGTCACCATTAGGATGTATTTTAACTCATCAGAGACAAATTGTTGGTCCCTCAGGAGGGGTTGTGACTCTGGAAAATTTAATCGAATATTGTAATCAATGGCGGCCTCTATATAAATTAGATGATGGAGAGAAATGGCGTTTTAGTGGAACATTGGTCTACAATAACTTGTTACAATTAATGCTGGTTTTTTAAATGAGAGGGAAAGTGGGATGAGATCATATACGCAGACATGTTACTCACTTTACTAAATCACCCAGAGTGGCAAAAGAAGTGTGGAATTAATTTAGCTTCCTCAGATTCCTTAGTGTTGGCATTAGAGAAAGATAAAGAAAAGAGTAAAAATGTGAAAAGGTGGTGGTCAGCTGTGATTCCAACAGTTTCGGGCAGAGAAGTTCCAAGGCAATCTAAGCAGCAGAATCAGTAAAAATAGATCTTAACCCAGGATCGGTACTGGAAAAACTTTGCAGGAACTTTCGAGACTAGTATTGATAAATAAATCCTTGGACTTGGATGTGCCAGCCCATCCTTTTCAACCAAGAGATTGAGTTTACATTAAATCCTGGACATCAGAACCGTTAACAGAGAAGTGGAAAGGTCCTTTTCAGGTACTACTAACAACTTTCACTGCTGTAAATCTTGAAGGAGAAGGACCTTGGATTCAGTACTCCAGCATCAAGAACACTTCTTCTCAGTGGATAAGAGAACAAATTTCACCATTTAGATTGAAAATAAGGAAAACTGAATGACCTACAGTTAGATCTGAAAATTTTCATTTTGACTCCTGATACCATGTATTGTTTAATCTTAAGTTTATCACTGCTGCTAGATGTAACAAATTTAGGTCAACCTCTGAGAAATCAAGAAGATCCATGGAATCAAAATGTACATTTCATCCTGACTCAGGAAACAATGAAGACAGCAGACAAATCTGACTGTTGGGTGTGTACTGTCCATCATATTTGAAAAATCGTGGCAGTCAGGTGAAGCTCCTCATGACTGGAAGAAGGGTAATATAACCCCCATTTTCGAGAAGGGGAAGGTGGAAGACCCGAGGAACTACAGACCAGTCAGCCTCACCTCTGTGCCTGGCAAAATCTTGGAGCAGTTTCTCCTGGAAAGATGCTAAGGCACATGAAAAACAATGAGGTGGCTGGTGACAGCCAACATGGCTTCACTAAGGGGAAATCCTGCCTGACCAATTTGGTGGCCTTCTATGATGGAGCCACGGAACTGATGGACAGCGGCAGAGCAGTTGACGTCATCTACCTGGACTTGTGCAAAGCGTTCGACACTGTCCCGCACGACATCCTTGTCTCTAAATTGGAGAGACATCAATTTGATAGATGGACCACTCGGTGGATAAAGAACTGGCTTGATGGCCGCATGCAAAGAGTTGTGGTAAATGGCTCGGTGTCCAGTTAGAAACCTGTAACGAGTGGTGTCCCTCAGGGATTGGTGTTGGAACCGGTCCTGTTCAACATCTTTGTCGGCGACATGGACAGTGGGATTGAGTGCGCCCTCAGCAAGTTTGCCGACGACACCAAGCTGTGTGGTTCGGCTGGAGGGAAGGGATGCCATCCAGAGGTACCTTGACATGCTTGTGAGGTGGGCCGATGCCAACCTCATGAAGTTTAACCAAGCCAAGTGTAAGGTCCTACACCTGGTTGGGGCAATCCCAGGCACTGCTACGGGTTGGGCGGACAAGAGATTCAGAGCAGCCCTGCAGAAAAGGACTTGGGGGTGTTGGTTGATGAGAAGCTTAACATGAGCCGGCAGTGTGCACTCGCAGCCCAGAAAGCCAACCGTATCCTGGGCTGCATCAAAAGAAGCGTGACCAGCAGGTCGAAGGAGGTGATCCTGCCCCTCTACTCTGCTCTAGTGAGACCTCACTTGGAGTACTGCGTACAGTTCTGGTGTCCTCAACATAAAAAGGACATGGAGCTGTTGGAGCGAGTCCAGAGGAGGGCCACGAGGATGATAAGAGGGCTGGAGCACCTCCCATATGAAGACAGGCTGAGAGAGCTGGGGCTGTTCAGCCTGGAGAAGAGAAGGCTGCGTGGAGACCTCATAGCAGCCTTCCAGTATCTGAAGGGGGTCTATAAAGATGCTGGGGAGGGACTCTTCCTTAGGGACTGTAGTAGTAGGACAAGGGGTAATGGGTTCAAACTTAAACAGGGGAAGTTTAGATTAGATATAAGGAGGAAGTTCTTTACAGTGAGGGTGGTGAAGCACTGGAATGGGTTGCCCAGGGAGGTTGTGGGTGCTCCATCCCTGGCCATGTTCAAGGCCAGGTTGGACAGAGCCTTGGGCCACATGGTTTAGTGCGAGGTGTCCCTGCCCATGGCAGGGGGGTTGGAACTAGATGATCTTAAGGTCCTTTCCAACCCTTACTATTCTATGATTCTATGATTCTAGTAATTTTCCTGAACATGCAAATAAGGGTCTCCCTATATTTGGAATTTTATCGAGGCTAACAAATCTTGCTACCACCTTTGGGTGAGTACTACAATTGAGTATAAAAAGAAATTAAAAGAAAATGAACGGGTCATTGCTATCTTAAACACAAGAGAACCACTGAAATGTTTTCAGCGATGTAGCCCACCTAGAGGTATCGGAAACGTTGATTGCCTCAACCACACTATATTTGTGGGAAATCATACTAATTGTAATTACGCAGTAGATACACGAGAAATGACCACAGAACGGCCAGTCCCTGAAGGAACTGGATGATACTGGTTGTGTGGTAACAAAGCTAGAAAAATTTTGCCATCCAACTGGAAAGGAGCTTTAGTTCCCGATATAATAGTTTTTAAACAAACAGCACCTCTTTAGTGAGGTCATACTTGTGAGTCCACAAATGAAGTAATCCATTGGTAGAAAAACAGACCAGATTTCACTCCTTTGCAAGACTTTTCTGGGAAATGTAATGAATATGTATGTATTACTGTCACATAATATTTGCTTTTGAGAACACCAGGCAGACACGTTTGGTGGAGGGATCCCTCATGTCTCCAGCACTACAATAAAGAGTGCCTGCTTTCTAGGATTTCAACACAAGTCTTGGGGAGTTTTATTTGCCGACTTTTATGGTATCACCATGAAAAAATTTTTATCTCTTGAGCAGTGAGAACTTTTACTGCTCCTAAAGATAGTAAGTCACAGTATTTGGGTATTACACTTTTGTGTGCAAAGGAATAGCCAGCAACTGGATTTCTCTCCCTCCCCTGCTTTCCTCCTCCATTATATTGTAATTGCTGTTCCTGCCTAGGCAAAACTGGATCAGAGAGGAAAAAAAAAACAACAGTGTCTGGCCATTGCTCAGCCTTTTGTATGAAGTTTCAGTGATGTTGATAACTTGCATTTCTTGTCTTGTCTGCTGGCACAGTGACAAGCACGCATGTCTGGTGTTACCCAGACTGTACAAGTGAATGCTGGATAGAGAATATGAAACTGAAGGCAGAGCTGAATTGTTTATATACATACAGGAAGCAGGGAAGGTTTTGTCTGTGCTTGACTGATGTTTTCCTCTCACCCACCTATTCTAACTGTTCAGAGCACTATAAAAAGCACAAAAGAGAATTTCATCTTTGTTTAGCTACTTTCAGACTTAAATAATTTAGTGAACTTCTTACAGCAGTCTGTAATGTTGTTAGTATGTCTTTGTTTTGTATCTGCAGTAATTTATGGGTTTCCAGGAGGACAGGATCATCAAACCTTCAGTAATGCTTCTAGCTTTTTCAGTGTGCCTTCTCTTCTGAACATCTGCTGCCAACATAGACCCAGAGTACTTTATTCATTCAAATTTGCATTCCAAAACCCAAATGTGAATAGAAAAAAAAAATTAAAAAATCTGACATCAGAATTCCTGCTCCTGCAAGAGAATCTTTTTAAAAAAAAAAACCCACCAGAATTACAGAACTCCGTAAAAGCATATAATACCTCTCTGTTCTGGTGAACAGCAACCAAAGTCTGCTTTTTTACCTGACTGTTAAGCCACATCAATCCATTGACAAAAGTGTAATTTAAAATGAACAAGACGGTACTGGTGAGCACATTGATGTAAAGGAGTTCCTTTTTGTTTCTGTGTACAGCTTGTAACTTGGAACAACACTTTTTTTCTATTTGTACACAGATGCCAGTTCTTCAGTGCCAAGACTGTTCCTTTCACACACTATAAAGTTCTAGCAACAGAGCAACTTCTCCTTCTGGCAAGGGCTTTGCATGTGCTTGAGAGTGAAAATAAATCTTTCTATTCGTTTTCTGCCTCATCTCCTCTCCCACATGCTTTTATTCCTTGATCTTCAGCTGCGCTAAACTAATTTTCAGGAGCACAGTTTGACCTAATTGCTTAGCAGAGTATGATGATGGAGAAATCCCATATATTGTCTGCTAACACTGTGGTCATAACTTCTTTAAAGTCATGTGCTCCTTTGAAAGAAGACCACATTGATGGGAGGCAGGGCTGTGTTCTGGCACTGTCTCTGGAGGATTTAGCAGCTGCAAGATCTCTCCTTTCGTTTTCTTTCATTGAAACACCATTGTCAGTGCCACCTTTTCTTCTTGAAAAATCACTATCCTCATGCTGTGTGGCACTTAAGAAAGAGACAGAAACTCTCTATGCTGTGTCTGATTGAATCTTGACTCTGTACTTTCCCTAGATGAAAAATACTCTAGTGGGAGGTGTTCCTGGCCATGGCAGGGGGTTGGAACTAGATGATGTTTAAGGTGCCTTCCAACCCAAACCATTCTATGTGTTTCTTAGAAGGCTTATGTGCAGGCATAGTGTAAATTTGAAATGCTCTGGTGATTTGGAAACAGATAAATAATAAAAGACCAGAAGACAAAGCAGGATGTGCAAATGATAGCTCGTTGTTCTGAAAACCTTCAAAGCACAGCAGCCAGCAAACATGGTGGAAAGAGAGAGAGAGCATGACAGGCTCTTCTCAGCTTGCTCACATCCAGGGAACCTGTAGCGTCTTCCTTACCTGCACCTCACTGCAAACCTTCATCTTTCTTTTCAATACTGGTGGTACTTCCTGTCTAGCTCATCAGGGCTATCTGTAAAAAACCCTGAAGCTGTAGGTTGCCGCAGACCGAATCCTCCATCTGTGGAAACCTGCATTTCCTTCTGTTGTTCATTGCAGTGATGAATGTGGGGCTACACTGTGAAAGCTCTCTTGACACGCTTCTGGTTTAAGCTGTGCATAATGGTAATGTAAATGAGAGTCAAGCGAAGATATGTTTTCTCTGGCTCCTTTGTGAAGCATATGGAAATTATTTCTGAGTTCTTTGTATGTGCCTATCAGTACTAAAACAAGTCCCAAATTCAGTGAGGATGCAGGAGTTTTTCTAGCCTATGGAGTAGTGTAGTGACAGGAAAATCCACTTGTGAATAAAACTATCAGTGTCAAATGTGAAGTTTTTAAGGATTATTGAAGTTAATGGTGTGCAAAATATGGTGCAAGGTAAAGTATCAGGGTTTGCTAGATGCTGTTGGATTCATTAGTTAAATAAATGTGAGCTATTAAGTTTTGTCTTTTGCTGCAAGCCTCTGTGAGAGACTCCTCTGTCACTGTGCAACTCCTGCTGAATTCAAAGCTCATCTATTGTAGCACTTTGTAGTATCTTTCATGCTGTCATCATGGCCGTGTTTTGAGGAGAAAAATCAGGCTGAGTTGGGAGGGTTCTTCTGACTGTTACTTTCAGTTGAAAATAAGAATGCAAGTGACTCATTTTCCCCTGTCTTCCAGCAGTAGTTATCCCATTTTTCTGTCTTTTTTTTTTTTTTTTAACTTCTTTTAAAAGAAATGTAAAGGTGACAGCCCTTTCAAATCTCACATGCAATGTGTTGTCAAGGGGGTCTTTTCAAATTAATATTGTTCTTTTTATGCAGTTCTGTTGGTCTGTAATTTA
The DNA here is from genome assembly GCF_004027225.2 of Strigops habroptila. Lineage (NCBI taxonomy): Eukaryota > Metazoa > Chordata > Aves > Psittaciformes > Psittacidae > Strigops > Strigops habroptila. Next base: position 59,195,037 of record NC_044302.2, on the reverse strand, counting down.
CACTGTAGAGATTGAAGACCAAAGGTCCTTGAGCATGACTTTAAGCCCTCCTGTAGTAGGTCTCTTGGGGGTATCAAGAGGTAAAGGCACTTGAGTATGTTTGTAAAGGAGCTTACTCGCTCTTTTCTTAAAAACAAGGGTGGAGGGGAAGAGGAAAAAAGCTTTGTGTGCTTGTTTGTGGGGACATACAGGATGTATGGTAGTTGGGTTTCTGTGCTTGTTTTTTCTTCCATTTTTACCTCATAAAATTGTATTGTAGTTGGATATTTTGAGAGGTCATGTGTTTAGTTAGCTGCATAAAATGGCTTAATGATAAAGCTCTGTTCCCTCACCCAATTCTCTTGCTCATTTTGGGGAAGTATGAATTTTTAAAAGCCTTTTAAGCTGTCTCATTTGAACACAGCTTTCTTACATCTACTAAGTAAGTAATGTTATCTTTAATAGTGTTTATGTGCTGGTGGTTTTTCATATGTTCTCAAGAATGACTAACTCTGCTGACAGAGAGAAGAAGAGGTATCTTACAGAAACAGTTTCTCAGCCACAGTTAGACCTGAAACACTGGAAAAAGCAAGGTAATGTAATGTGATGCTTCTTGAACTGAGAATTTAATCCATCCATCCATCCTTTAGGGAAGGGAATGATGGATATGACTAATATCACTCTGTTGGTGGTTATAAAATGTACATGCTTGTGTTTGGATGGCAGATACCTGCAGGGAGGTAGTAGATAATGGGCATTTACCAGATACACCATGTAGCCTTGTGCTGGAGTGAGAGCAGGTTTACCCTAGTTCTACAACAGGTATGCGTAATGCATGTGTCCTTGAACAGTGTGGAACTAGGCACTTACTCTAACAAAAGTGAAGCAGACCTACAAGTCTTGAGTGCTGACTGGCGTCCTGCTGCTTACCTTACCTTTTCAGTAGCTTCCCCATTGTCTCAAGGTTGCACCGGGAAGGGCTGGTTAATCTTTGTAAGCTCAGACCAGGTTGTCAAGTACTTTGACAGCTTGTTTATATGTGTAGTTTTTTTTAAATAAATTGTTTTCAACCCTTTCTTCTCCCTTCTCTTTCTTCTTCTTTGTATCAAGGTTCAGTTGTTTCTATATGCCATCAGAAACAACACATCACTGCATTCTGGTTTGTCTTGGGTATTATCTTTGTTTACATTTGCTTTTTGTCCTTTGCACTTGCCAGCTATTTAATCTCAACATGATACTCTCTTCCTGCTGCCTTTTGCATTTGTTCCTGTATCTCTGGTTGTCAAAATGCACCGCACTGTTCTTAATCAGTTAATAAACACCCAGAAATTGGGATTTTTCAGGATGTTCATAGTCAAGAAAGTGTGGAAACATCTTCATTTTTAGTCTGGGGGTCTCTCCTTTGTTTGTGATGTGCTCTTAGCTTATCTTTGCCCATCATCCTGACGGTATCATTTGCTTCAGAAGGTTGTCTTGTGTGGTAACGAGCTCACCTTGGTACATGATGAATTCACATTGGTTGATTAGGGGGCTAGAGGGATAATGCAGTCATAGCTGTTTTAACCAAAAGTACTGTTACTTCAGCTTAAAAACAGTAAAGTTGGGATCACTAGTATCAGAACACATCTCACAGTGAATTCTTGGCATCCATCTTAATTAACATTGCTAATTATTAATATTTATCTGGCTTATGCATATTTAACTGGTGGAAAGTTTTAATTTCTCTGTAGTCATTTAGAATTTTTATTCTGAAAACTTTAACTGTGTTTTTTACATAGGGTGGGAAGATGTTGAGAAAAGATTTAGTATAAATGTCTGAAGGTTTTTTACCTCCAAGTGCATTTGAGAGGCCTCTAAAGGTCTAATTTACTGCCTCCTCCTTGCCATTTGCAGTAGCTGCTTTGCCTTTAAGCTCTTTTTTTAGGTGCTTAGGTGTCCTGGGTTCAGCTATAACAGTTATTTTTCTCCTTCTTTGTAGCTGGTTTGGTGTTGTGTTTCAGCTTTATAGTCTCAGAACAATGGTAACACACCAATGTTTTAGTTGTTGCTAAGTAATGCTTACCTCAATCAAGGACTTTTCAGTCTCATGCTCTACTGGTGAGGAGGGGCACAAGAAGCCAGGAGGAAGCAGAGACAGGACACCTGACCCAAACTGGCCAAAGGAGTATTCCATACCACAACACATCATGCCCAGTATATAAACTGAGGGGAGTCAGCCGGAAGGCCCAGGTCACTGCTCGGGTTGGACTGGGTATCAGTCGGCAGGTGGTGAGCAATTGTATTGTGCGTCACTTGTCTTAATTGGGTTTTTTTCCTTTCTCTTTTTAATTTTATATTCTCTCCCCTTGTTATTTACCTTATCATTATTATTATTAGTGGTAGTAGTAGTAGTTTTGTATTATACTTTAGTTTCTGGACTGTTCTTATCTCAACCCGTGGGATTTACATTCTTTCAGTTCTCTTCTCCATCCCACCACGAGCTGGGGGGAGGAAGGGAGGGAGTGAGCAAACAGCTGCATGGTTCTGAGTTACTGACTGGGCTTAAACCATGACATTAGGATATGCAGTCTTTTGCATTTTAGGTTAGAGGAGGTTATGCTGAACCTGAATGAAGAACTGTTCAGGAGAAAGGGCTATAAATGTGGCCTTTTCATCTGCTCATAATGAATGGTAAAATTGATCGCTTTTTCCCTTGGAGACATCAAAGCTAATTGTGCATACAGCCTCACTGTTGTCCATACAGAGTTTCCTGCTGAAATTCTCGAGAGTCCAAACTGTACACCAATACTTTTCTGGGATAAGAAAACTACATAGTAAAGGAGTATCTTTATTATATCATGCATTTCTATTACAGAGCCAACTGTGGGTTTTGACCATATTTCCCACTTGCAGTGGCCTCCACAACCATTGCAAGAAAGCCTTTTGTTTGTTTTTGTGTTAACTTTGCACTTAATATAGATGGTTTGGTGCTACTGCTGGAAATTTTCGATTCTTTCCTTTCAACTTCATCATTCAGGGAGGAAATCCTCTACAAGGAAAATTTTCTGACCTTTTCTGCTTTTTTCTGCCTGTATTAATTCAAAACAGCTTATATTTCATCTTTGGTAATCCATCTCTGTAACTGCCCTATATAAAAAACAAATTGGAGTTTTCCAGAATAGTATCCCAAATGTAGGGAACTAGCTATAATTTATTTCAGTTTTGTTTCTTAACCTGACAGTAACTGGTTTTCTGTAGTTGGAAGAAACTGAGCACTGTGGAAAGATACTGGAGCTTTTGACTAAACCCCGTGTAAGTCCTAGTAAATCTCTCCTTAGTCACATCATATTGCAAATAACCTCAACTTTGTCTTTGGTGGAGCATCTTAAAGGAACTGAAATTTCAGAAAATTACGCTGCATAACTACTAGATGCTGAGAAAAAAAATAAAAAATGCTGCTTATATGCCACCTCCAAAATTTATTTGTTTCCTCTGACTTCTCTGTCTAATGTTAATGATTGGGATATGGCTGGTGAAGCAGAAGACTTATGTGAGAGGTTCTTGTTTTCTACTCCATCAGTTTTAATTTGTGATAGCAAAACCTCCCACACAACAGCCTTTCTTGTTCAAGAAAGTAGCATAAAGGAGGTATAAAAGAAGTTAAAACAATCGCTTGATACATTCATCTTCTAGTCTGCCTGCTTTCCTAAGGCCTTTCCCACCTCTTTTACAATACTGTCTTTCCAAGTCTAGTTGCAGGGTACTGGGCACTGTTAGGTCGTTTCAAGAATTTCAGCTAATTGCCATTTTGTCCTAGGACATGCAGTAGCACTTTCTTCCATGACTTGTATGAACACTTGTTTTTTTTAATTATCTTTTAAAGTGGAACACTGAGCATTAATGCTAGAAGAAGATCTTGATTTTGTGAGATGAGTTGGGGAAGAAGCGTGACAACAGGGGCAAGTAGTTGGGCATGCAGGAGGGTGGGTACCGTGTGTACACATTTTTGAAACAGACTCACTTCTAGACTAGAGGAGGAACATGTTAGAGACCCTTTCTGCAGCACTATGTACTGCAGAATTGCCACTCTGTTAGCAATCCAGCCCAACAAATGAGTGCGAAGTATATGATGTTAACATGAAAATCAGTTAAACTGAATTATGGAAAAAATACTTCTTTTCCATACTGTGGAAGACTGAGTGCAGAAAATTATAAATTGATAACAAATTACATAGACAAGTCCCCCATTCTTCTTCATAGCACTGCTTTTAAACTAGTTTTATGTGCTGACTTGATTTACTTAAAATGTTTGTTTAATGTGTGGCTTACTTAGGCTTTAACTTTGGAGCAGAGCTTTAGAATTGCAAAAAGCTGCTACCTTCCGTGATTTCATTTTTAGAGCTCCAGCGTTGGCCTTTTTTGTGCTACTGTGGTAGTGTTGACTGAAAGTTATTTCTTCCTCTAATTATGTGGCGTATGGGGAAAAGAGTTTCAGCATCATAGCGTGAAAAATCATGTAAGGCCAGGAAAAGAATGATTATTTCTTGGTGGCAGTCTGGTTCCACGTGGTCGTAGGTTTTTTATAACGGCTTTGAAAAAGAGCAGTGTCCCTTGTCCTGACTGTAATTCCAGTGCCCCCTGTGCTTGTGGTCATGAGAAAGCTGTGTTTGTGCTCAGGTAGTACTAGCAGTACCATCTACAGCCTACTCTGCAAAAATCGTGTTATCTTTCATCGGGGTGCCACTTCAAGCCATTCTGTCATCTAGTTTCAAGTTACTATCATGTTCCCATCTCTGATAAACCATGTTCTTTTAGCACCACAGTGAGATGGTTGTGCGCAGGGTTGTTTACAGCTGCATGGTGACTTCTTTTTCCCATGCAACCGCTTGAGTTACGTCTTCCAAAATGACATGGCTTTTTGAAGAACCTTTGTTGGGAGGAGTTTGTACTCGCTGTGAAGACAGTTTCTATCTGCATGCCTGACAAAGGCTGCTTGCAGCAATGCCTGTACTTACCCTGTTCACTAGCGACTGGAAGCCTGAACCCACACACCTATCAGGATTTCAGTTTGTTTACTCAAATGTTTGAGACAAAGATTGAGATAAATTTTATCTGATGCTGGAGTGAGGGGTTTTTTTATTACCATGCTTTAAGAAAGCTTTCAAGAAGAGCAATAAATACCTTAAGTTGTGCCTAGTGAGTGCATTGAGAATGACAGTGAATTTAAGCCTGTGAGGTGTTTTTTATAAAAGAGCTAAGGCACACGGCTGTGTCTGACTCTTCTGGTGTGATTGTATAGTTTCAGATGGGAAGGTATTTGGGGATTCCCCATTCCATCTGACAGATTTCCATGTCGAGCCTACAAGTTGAATTTTGATTGCCAACCCTGCTGTGGTTACCATGCACTGTGGCAGCTGAGCTCTGCTCTCTCTCTCTGTCACCACCAACACACTATCACTTCAGCGTTGTTTCTGGCAGCTAGACAGTCTTATGGTTACATTTGGAGTAACACCTGTGCAAACTCATTAATTGCGAGAAAAATTTCACTGATGTCTCTCTTGGAAATGGGAAGGGAGCTGTACTGATTTGGTGATGTAGCGCTTTTCCACTTCTGGCAATCCTGTTTTGTTTTGCCCTCTCCTCCCCATCCCTCCACCCCCCATCCACAGCTCATTTTCCTTCTGGCACATTGTCTACATTCAGCCCTGACAAATCTGTGATGCCAAAGCGGCTCTCACGGTGAATGTGAAAAGTACCTGGCCTGTGAGGGAAGAGGGACTGTAACACACAATTTTGCTCTACAGATGCAAATGCAGGTGTGAGCAGCCAAAATAGTTTCAGGAACATGGTGGGGTAGAGGGAGAGCAGGACTCTGATTTGAAAGGCAGAGGTTTGCATACTGAGCAACTGAGAAGCAGAAACTGTGGTGTTGAGGGAGGTTACTGAGACCCCGTGAATAGGAGGGAGCTGTCTTGCAAACACTGGACTGTCCCCCAGCCTCATGGAACTGCGTTCAAGTGCTGACCTCCTAAGGAGCAGCTGCTGCTACGTTCTCTGGCTGGGCATGAGACCTTTACAGGATGTGAAACAAGAAAATGCTGCTTGCCTGACTCTGCCTCTGTCAGCACAGGCTTTCTTACAGAGTACAGCAGGTCCTTCTTAAAAGAACTCTTTCCCTAGAATGAAAAAGGACAATTAAAATTTGTTGTTCTTCGACAAACTATTCTGCAAGGTCAGTTGTGGCAAATGCACTGCCGCACTGATCTCTTGCTCTCTTGTAGTTCCTCATTGATGTTTCCCCGTGTAAAGAGCTGAGAGAAACCCTCCATCAGAGTGCTTTTTCTTTGTCTGGCATTTTAACATGAAAAGGAACAAAATGAAGCATGACACCGGGGGAGAGCACATTGTGCTGGCCTCCCAGAGACAATTTGTATTGAGCTGAAAAGCTGGTGGTTGGAAAGGCAGGCTGCTTACCATTTCACTGGCACGGGGGGGGGGGGGGTGTGTGCTTGCAGAGAGCTGTTGAGAGGCACGTGGTCATCCAATGTAACAGGGTTTATTACAGATCCGTGCTTCTGTGAAAGAAACAATAGCAGTCCCTGCTAAGAGAAACTTCACTCCAGGTAATGTTTCCAGTAGATGCAACTCATGCAAATGAATGGTGTTTTATGACAGAAAAAGGAAAGAAATGTATAAATGGAATTTCTGTTCTTGGGGCCAAAATAAAATGCCCCTGTGAACTGGATTTGTCACAAAGAATGCAGCAAAAACTCAGCTTTGCTTGCGTTACTGGAGCTTGAGTCATTTCTATCTGTTTCCTTGGTGAATACACCTTTGTCAAGAAGGCAATAGATACAAGAAAATTCCTGGAATTAGTGCAGTTTAATATTTGAAGTCTTTACTTGAAAAGTCTGTATCTAGAAAATCAAAAATCAAAGTAGGCTGTAGCTTGTGAAGTGAAATACCTCAGGATTGTCTGACATTTATTTCTGAGTGCAAAAATACATAACTATTACATACTATTACAAAAATACATACTATTACTAGTAACTAGAACAAATACATCTGCCATAAGGCAGCCTGTCACTTATAGGCGCTTTTTTTTTATTAGAATATCATGCAATAAAGAAAGATCTGACTAAAACTTTCCAAGAGAGCTTCGATGCAGAGTTAAATTAATCAAAAGCTCTTTGTATCATTCCAGCACATCAAGAATACTCCTCCCTAAGCCTCTGAAATCTATTACATAAAGAGTTAATGCTTTTAAGAAGTTAATTTCTTACGTTATTTTTGAGGAATTCATGAAAGCCAAAGCGGTACAGTAGAATACCTCTCAAAGGATGGAGGGGGAAGTGATATGCAGAGAAGGTTTATTGGAAATACTGAAATGCCACTGGGAAACTGGTTCTGCTTTTTTCCAGGGCCCTGCTTATCTTCACCTGGGATGCAGCAAGGTCCTGAGCAGAGGCAAAATGAGGGAGCTGAATCTAGGGAGTATACTGCTGGTGCTAGCAATGAGGAAGAAGCACAAATCCCTTACTTGTTCATTTGTACCTCTGGAGCAGAGCATGGCTGAGGGATGGACTCAGATAGTGCTCGTTGTAGGGATGCTGCCCTCTGGTTTGCCAGCTCTAACTGGGGAATACTAGCTTTCTGGAAGAATACTCTAGATAAAGCTGTGTTTACAAAGTCATTTGTGAATTCAAAAATCATTGCTTTATTTTGGATCTGTGTTGAGACGCATTTCATCCCTTAATCAAGTATCCCCAAGTTATCCCACTTGTTTTATCTCCGGTGTAGTACTGCATATCCATAATATATAAAGCAAGAGGGTGAAGGGGGGAAAGGCCAGGTTGTGTATGACAATCTCCAATTCTTCAGTGCAGACGTCTACAGAAGTGACCTTCAGTTAAGACCGTCATTTCTAAATATTTCCTGTAGTTTGTGCACTATGTTGGTCTCAGCCCTTGTAACAGGGGAAGATAGGATTTCAACTGCAGCTTGCAGTAACTGTTATGCGGATGTCTCTGTGACTTCATCTTTATTCTGATGTCTAACTCTTCATCTGAGTAGAAGGAGCTGCAGTGCCAAAGGCTGGAATTGATGTGTGCAAGTCTTTTGTAGACTGGTTGAATTACTATAGAAAGTGAAACTTTCCCGATGCAATGGTAGCGATTATAAATACACAACTGTTTTGAATGACAAATCTCCTGGCATCCTGTTAGTCAAAACCAAGCTTAGAAAAAAGCTCTCTGTTTTAGCACAGAAGCTGAATTTTAGGAAACAACTCTTTTTAGTAATGCTGATATGGACTTGCAACCAGGTTTTTTGTTGTTCTTTTTTTTTTCCTTTCTCATTTTTATTTATGCTTATTCTAACTGTTGATATTCATTGAGCATATTGCTTGTAGTGATGAAAGTATTTGCATTGCCGGAACAGTGTCCAACCTTTTGTTCAATGTAATAGTTTTCTTAGCTTTCAAAAAGTTTATTAAAGTAGGCCGGTGGACTTTGGACTGCTTTACAGTACCGACTGTAAGAATTCAAGGTGTTGTTAGGTCAAAGCTTACAGAAGAGTTACTGGACACAACATGCACTTGCTGAAGTGCATCCAGAGTAGAGAAGGCATTCTGTGCTTGCAATAGATCACGGTGAGACAGCTGCTGCTTCAGATGGGCGGCTGCCTGCGCACATGCTGCACTGCGCAGTCCTGCTGTGCATAAGCAGGTTGCTTTCTTTAGCAATGCAGAAGATTAACCTTTCATCCCAAGTACAACTTAGAGTTAAAATGAGGCACCACTTGCCACTCAAGGAACATAGCCCCTAAAAATGTTGTGTTAATATTGGAAGTATGAAAGTCTGAATCCCAAATCATGGGATTCAGGTAAGTTCTGGAAGTTGCAGCGTGCTGCTGTCTCCAGAGATCCTTTCGTTCAGATTACCTTACATCTGGATCACTACATCTTCCCTAATCTTTTTTAAGGCGCAGTAATTTTTTACCTGCAGGGAGTAAAATACACATTTAAAGCCATTAGAAAAACAAGCATTTTTAACAGTAAGCTGGTTTGTATAAAGCAAAACAGGATGACATCTAGAAATCACCTATCCATTTCTCTGCTTCAGAAGATCAATTCAACTGCCTGTAAGCTTAAAAAACCTGGTATTGTCTGTATAGCAGCATAACAGTGAAACATGAAGCTTTTAATGCTCTTTTCTTAACTAAGTGCATATTGCTGGCTTTTTCATAATGAGTCAAAGTAAGTACTTATAGATAGAAAGCATGTTAAAAATTGTGCAAGGAAAATTAGGTGGTTTTTGAGAGGAAGTGGACACCATTAATAATCTGGAACGCAAATGAATGAAATCCCAAAGGATGGTGGTGGTGCTGCTGTTTTCAGACAGTTGAAGAGAGCCAATAGATCAATAAAATCATGATGCACCTGTTTCTTCTACTAATTTGTTGCAAGCCTTTTAATTTTAGTGATCTACTGTTATTTCTCATTTTCAGGTTCTGAAAGAGTTAGCCAATCAGCCGTCCAAAGACCTGACATTTTTCCCTCTTCTCAAATTCTATCTGGAAGTCTAACTGGAAACCTCATTCTTGTTCCACAAGGAGCACTCATGTGAATAAAATGCATGCTTAACCTCAGACCTTGTAATTATTCTGCAGTCGTGCTCCAAATTTGCTATCTCTCTAGTGCTGCACAACAGCACTTCAGAATCCTACCAAAGGAAGAGGACACTGTTTTTAATGAAGGGAGCAAAGTAGCTGGGTTTGGCTATGGTTTTCATCCATTACTTCCACAACTACACTGCGATTGTTGTAGCATGGAATCCTAAAATGAAATATTTGCATGTTAAACAAAACCAATACCAAAGTAACAAAGACCAGTGATCTTCAATTCAGCATGTTGAGACGTTTTTATGTTTCAACATAAAAATGCATAGATTGAGTTGCTAGATCATGGGCTCTCTTTTCCCTGGAAGGAGGGGGCTTGGAGAGTTATATGTTATATTAGAAAGTTATAAGGATTTGGGTAGAAATAGTTAAACAAACAAAAACCTTGTCACTCTTCTCTCTCTCCTTCCTCCAGCTATTGAATCCATACTGTGCACAGAGATTGGAGAGCATATGAATGCGCCAATCCTTTCTGTCTTCGGAGTTACTTTTAAAAAACATGTAGGTGCTGTAAATTGGAGCCATTTGCAGTAAGCTAAAGAGCATTTAATTTGCTATGGTTTTGGAGAATTATTCCGTTTAGTTCAGTTATGGTGAGACTATTGATACCAGTATTTGGAATAATTGGGAGTGGGAGAGAAAGGAGGTTAAAAACCTAAAGCAAACCAGTGGAAATTTATGTTTACTCCTTCAGAAGAATATTGGTTTGGAATTAGGAAAGAGATGTGAAACTTCATATGTAATAGTATTCCTAGAAGTGAAACATCTTGGCAAATACTGGAACTCCAAATGGTTTATACTGTTAATTGGGCAGTACATAAAAATGACTGGCCTGGACCCAAAAGCAAATGGATAGGTAAATGTCCAAGAATTTCCTGCTGAAATACCATTCCCTAATGGGCTGGAGGGGAGAGTACAGGTGCCCGGGGTGTAGATACTTTCTATATTGATGCTGGTTATGCAGCAGGATTTGCAGATTAATCCTTTTGCCAATGCTGCAGATTGATGGGTAACCACATGATGTGCCATCTGCCACTTAGCTGTTAAGTTAAATTTAGATGCTGTGCAAATTTTTTTATTTGTTCCTTAAAACAATTGTAACAGAAGTGTTATTCAGCTGTCTGAACAAAAAGAGAGTAAATAACTTTGAAAGTAGTAGATTTGTGGGGTTTTTTTAACGCAAGATGTATAGAAGCTTTAAATTATAAATGCACAGTTTACTGTTATTTCTTTATTTAGATTATAGTAAGGAATTTGGTTTTGAACATGCTGAGAGTCCACCCATTTCATACATCCATAGTTGACACCTGAACAGGTTCTGACTCTTTCTCTCTGATAATAAATAAGCTCTACTGAGTGCTAAAATTGCTTGGGAAAGTGTGAATGCCATGTTTGGGGTGCAGCACTCTGATGCAGAAAGGAAGTATAATTGTTGGGGTTGGTAGTTCTTCACTACCTAGTTTCCCTGTCCCCCAGTATGTTTCTTTGGTGTGCTCTGTCATTTTATTGCAAAGATAAGCTAGGCAAGTTGGAAGCAAACCAACTCTTGTGTTCAGGATGATAGCATGGGCAGCAAGAGAGTGATTTGCAGAAGAGTGTCTCTCCTAGGAGAGACTGGGGCATGGACTGAGTACCTGGCCATCCCATTGGAGTCAGGTGAATGTGTAAGGACAGGGAAGAACAAAAAAGAAGAGAGCAGAGTTGGAAGGAGTGAGGAGGAATTTGTAATTTTTCTAAGTTTTAGACAACCTGGCTTAAATACCTAGGTCTAGTGAGGTACAGGAGAGGTGGACTTCAGTGTGCTAAGGTTGGAGGCAAAGGCATAGATCGTAAAAATCTGGAATTAAGGGGGCTTAGCGAGGAAAATAAATATAGTAGGCTGGCAGTTCTGAAAGTAATTAGAAGGAAATCTTTCAATTACGCTAAGAGAGTATAGTGAATGGGGTGAAGAAGGTTGAAGATGGTGAACACCAAAGATAAACAGGCTATGAAACTATGCAGCTTAATCAAAAAATAGTGTTTCAAAAAAGCCAATAGGCAAAAAAGTGGTGTTTTTTCATTGTTCTGCAAAACTTTCACCAAGAAAGACTAACAATACAGCAAAGTGAGTGGTGCATGTTACACAGTGTCTCATCATGTTGCCACAGTGGGACACCTGGTGACAGCTAGCCTCCTTTATGACGTGTTGTAACCAGGAAATCAATTCATGATTGGGGTAGAAGAAAGGAAAGGAGGGTGAGTAGTAGGAGGTTCCATCCTCCAAACTCTCTTAAATCTTGGGCTTGACAGTTTTGTTGCCCCTGCCATTATTTCTAATCAGGAGGTGGAGTAAACTCATGGGATGGTTGCAGCTGTATTTTTAAAGCAATAGGACATTTTATTCAAAGGTCTTCAATGGAAAGCAGATGCATTATTACATTTAACAGATGGAAGCTATTTCCAGCAATTTTCAAGTGCTTCCCAAAATGATTCTATTGTATCGGTGCTGAAAAGAGAAACAGTTTGAAGATTTCTGTGTGAATGCTTAAATCTTATAAAGTGTCCATCAGTATTAAGATTACACATTCACATAATGTTTTGTGTGAGGTTGCTCTGTGTCTTGTCTCTGTCATACTGGTTTCATGTATGGGGCTGTTTGGGGATTTTTCTTCCACTTATTTTGCACCTGAATTGTAGAAATCCATCTTTTGGATATGAGAAAAACATTATAAGGGTTATTTTTAATGCCTTAATAAATCTGAAGATCATCTGGAAAAACAGAACTTAAATTCATTTTACAGTTGTCTAAATTGAGGGAAATTGAGTCATAGGAAATTTATCTTTGCCTTAAAGATGAAAAAGCAATAAAAATTAATTTAAGTCTAGTGTAGAAACACATAACTTGGGCAGCTTCAGAAATAAAGCTTAAGGACTGTGCATAGGCTTTAAGATGCATCTTTCTTGCAAAGCATTTTCTACTGAGCAGGCAACTTTTGAAGGACTTACTGAAATCTCTATTGCACTATTGAGTTGTAGTCTGCCAATTTGAGCTTACAGATGTTAACTCTTATTTAAAATCCTGGGTAAGCTTTGTTGTTTAATATTTTTAAACAATGATGAAATGCATTGGTAAGCCTTGACAGTGTCTCACAATTACGTGGTTTGTGTGGCAGTTCAGTTTAGATAATAAATATTTGTTGAAGTATTGTATATGCAAAAGACTGACTTGGTTTGTATAGAGCTTTCCATTCTTCACTGTAACTCCTGTATTACTCTTTCTCATTATTTTGAACTAAGAGCAGTGGTATCTTTAGAGACAAATTCATGTTCAATGCAGATAAAGTCTTCAGAGGTGATGTTCTTCATGTGATTTGTTTATATTAAATTTGTTATACATGTTTCTGTTCTAATGCTTGTTTATAATTTAATATCTTTGCTTTTATTTTGGGTGATTAAAATGTTCTTGAACAGCATTTACTTTTTCCTATACTTGTAATGTATGATGTATTGTGACTCAAGTACTTAACCTAAACATCCTTTTGAAGTGGTGAAGTAAACCATGGTTCTGTCACATCTAACTAAATATCAAGAGGTGGACTACATAAGGAAAATAAAAATGGCCTCTGTTTCAAACAAAACTGATGCTGCTGTCTTTTTCAAAGTCTTCTCATATTGAAGCACACAGTAAAGCACCTCTAACTTTGCTTTTCATAATTCCTTCCATTCTTCCCTGCTCATGTATGCCAACACTCGGGAATCACGCAGAGCAGTTAAATTTGCAGCTTCATGGGGAGATCTAGTGTCACCCAGTGAAAGCACATTTTGCACGCTGAAATCCTGTTGAGTTTAGAGCCCTGTCGCGAAACAAAGCTTTCCTTAAGAGAAAAAATGTGAAGGCACTCTCCTGGGGTAAAAGAGAGGACTGCATCGTATTTGGTTACATAGCAGCCATACTTGGCAAGGGCTGTCCATTAGCCTTCAGGCAAAGTACATCAGCAGGATATGAATGTTGCAAGCTTTTTGACTCTTTTAGTTTCTTTTTCAAAGTTCCTATGCTTCTAATTACAGCCCTTTTCAAGGACAGTAACTCAGTTACCGCTTACAAAGATAGAATATATCAAATATCTACCTGCTAGCTCCACAGCATAGTGTGTATAAAATAAACTACGAACAAAATATCGTGTGGTCATATTTTGTTTTGTATCCTGTTTCTACAATGCTCTAGTCATGATGTATAGAGAGATACTGACATATTTATGTACACAGAGAATGGGTGAAAGCATTTACGTGTATTGCGTGTAATCGGGGCAGGCTGGATTGTAATTTATTATTTTTTTTTAACTTATCCTTTGTTCCACTTCACAAAATGAAACCTGATCAGGAGACTATATTTTTTCTAAACTTCTTGTCTCTAAATGTGAACAATTATTCAGTCACCTGTGGTAGAAGTTAACTGTCAAATTACTGATCCATAGGATCCACTTCCCATCATCTTGGTGTGATGGACTGTGCCAGTTTAATGGCTGCTTTTCAGGTCAGTAAATGTATGCACATATGCATGCATGCATGCATGCGCGCTCCAGCAGTTTAACTTGTTTGACATTAACTGTGCTGGAAAAACTTTGTCATAGTTTTCTGACTAGAATGATAAAATCCCAAGCAGATCAGCCCCTTTCCTTTAGTTCAGGGTGTTGGGAAAGCCATGGGAGGGTATGTACTGGTGTGCTGTGTCTTACTTTCAACATTTGGGTACAATACACTGAAAATGTTCCAAACCTAGCTCTCTATCCCCTTTTCTCTGAGCCTGCCAGAGCCATCTGATTAATCTGCTGGTGCTTAACAATAATTGCTATTCTGGGGAGCTGTATTCAGTGAGATGCCATCTTGGCTGAATACATACATAGGTAACGGTCTGTGTAGTGAGTCTTGGCAAAGCTGCTCACCCCCTTGATCATGTGCCCTTTTTAAATGTGTGGACCAGAAAGTGAGGTAACACTATGATAAACTGGTATTGTGAAGACACTTTGTAGCATAGTCTTCCATTCCGCGCTGGATACATGTGCATACATATACAAAGGCAAAGAAGGAGTCCATTCGAGTCCTGGGTCCCCTTCCACCTGCCCCTTCCTCTCATTTTTCATCTAGGACTTGGAGTGATATGAAGCACACAAGAAATAATAAATTGTGAACAACATGGTATCTTCCTTGTGCTCCATCATAACAGAATGATAAATAGCTTTATATATGTCCTCGCTTAGGACTAATGGTTCTTCTGGGTTTCTAAGAAGACAAAAAAGAGACTGAAAATCACTTTCCTGTAAGCTTAGAAAACATCTGGAGAAGTACATTAGCAGCCTGATGAAATTGCAGAATGCAGCAGAGCAACAGAGACCTCCATTTTCATTGGTGTAATCTGCTGAGGCTAACTGCACAAGTGGATTTCTGCAGGCGATAAATGCATAGTTGAAATGCATAATGGTTGCTTTTAAAATAACCAAACCACAAAAATATGAGGCACAAGCTTTAAAAGGCTGGAGAAAAGAACAAATTGGACACAATCCCTATATTTGTGATTCTTCGCTTTCTGGTCTATCCTGCAACATGACCTCAGTTATACAAGGTTATGATAGGTAGTTTAGTATATGGATATGTTTAAAACTTAGAACCACCTGCTTTTTACAGTGTTTGAAACCTCAAATTCTGACTACTTCATTGTATGATACCATCTGTTACAGATACTATCTTTCTATTAATTTCATTAATAAGTTTACAGCTACACTGTATTTGAATAGGTAGTACAACAGAGGTTTCAGTTGATTTATACAGACAAAAAATAGTATCTGATAATGCAGTGTTTTTTCTAACTGGCAGTATTTTACACAGTAATAATACAGATTATTTTAAAAGTTGGGCTTCTGTTTGTTTTAGTTTGTTTGGGTTTTTTTTCTTAAAATATTACGTAAGGGAATGCTTTGGATGTTTTGGTAAAATAACTTTAAATGGTTACCTTGCAGTATGGGTACATCAAATGTTTCAAACTAGTAAAACATCATCTAGATTGAGTCAGTATGTTGGATATGGGTACGAGTCAGTATATGGGATCAGGGTACTTCTGAAACTTGGTAATCTGACACCAAAATACCTCTAAGTCAGAAATTAGTGAAGGGAATTTAAGAGGCACAGAGTCCATAAGTGTATAAACGTATCTATGTGTAACAAGGAACTTGGAAATTAAGAAATACTAGTTGTCAGTGCATTTGTTTGCTTTATGCATGTGTCAAATTTTCCTCTTTGCTTCCCTTTCCTTGCTGTCCTTGCTCTTTCCAGCTTTATTGCTATTCCAGAATATTTCAAAGGAAAATGCATATCAGCATACATCTTACTGATAAAATGGGTATAAATTACAGCTTGATTTAAACTCCATACATGTTGGAATGTACTGCAAAATTACACAAGTATGTTACTTTTCTGCCTTTGTACTTGCAGACCTCTACTATTTATAGTTTCATGGTCAAGTTTAATTAAGTTCTTATATTTGTTTTCCTATATTAGTAGTAGTTGGGAAAGACCTCTCCTAACAATGATCGCTTTAGCTCACCATCAGATTTCAGCTGGTTTATCCTCCTGCTTACTCACTCATAGGATTTGAGGAGTATTTTCTCTTTAGCTTATATGCTGTGTCACATTTAACTCCTCTTTCACCTCTTTAGTACTTCTTTTTTGTGTGTGCGTATCTCAAAGTTACTACTTCTGTTGTGCTACAACCAGTGTGCCCTTTCCTATAACAAGTGTTTATGTGCAGTTGAAACATGTTTACAGTGATCAATAGGCTTCAGATGCTTGTGGCTCATTATTCTACCAAGTAATTAGGTGATTCTTCATGTTACAGAGTGGTCAAGTACTTTGAGTGCTGACACTTAGGTTCACTGTAGGCTGCGAAAATGCATTTCTCCGTGGACATAAAGAAGACAGCTCCACTGTCAATTGCGAGATGTGTGTCTGTGTCAGCACTTGAAGTGTAAACTTGTTACTTGCATTGAAAATTGTTTTGCCAGAGCTGTTAAATAAAAACCAACCCTCCCCAGCCTAATTATCTATCCAGGATCCATATATCCTTCAGATAACAGCTATCCTGCAGTGTTCTCATCATCTTCATGTTGTTTGCCATATCTTTTCAAAGCTCTTCAGTGCTTGGAGGACTGGCAGCTGAACAATACTTCTGGTAATCTCAGCATCAGTGCTAGAGAATTAAACATTGCAGGGCAAGGAAAGGAGCACAAAAATTGTGAGAACTGTACAAGTATTTCTGATTTTCAGAGCCTAAACAAGTATGATACAAGCTTATCAGTCAGTCCTGCATTCATTCCTTATGTGCCTGTACTCTTTGGTTGGCTCAAAATTAAAAATGTGATTTGGGGAAAGGGCATGTTCCTTAACATGCCCTCTGTGGGGAAAAGAAAAGATGTGCGTGCTCTTAGGGAAAATCTACTTGCAAAGATACCTTCTAATAGAGTATGCCAGTTTCTTTGTCAAGATCCATGAAGATTTTCTTTGCAGGTGCGATGCTGGTAGCTAGCACTAATGCTGCTACTCCGTGAGACAGGTTGTCTTTTGAGTGTGGTACACATGAAATGCTACCACTTCCCAGTTGCATCTGCTTGGAGTGCTCTATTAACCTATTAAATGCAGCTTACACCACCTTGCTAATGGAGATAATTAATAGCTTATCTTCTCCATGGGGTAGGGGTGATGCTTTGGGCTAGAGGCTCTCAGCTGTGGTATTGTAAACATACATGCAAGAGAGGTTCTCAAGTGCCTCTGTAAGTACACTGTCTTTTGCAAGACCATAAAGAAGGGGAGAGGACTAAGGGGAAAGAGGTTGCCTGCAATTTGGCATTGCAGCTGAAGTGGAAATGTTGTTTTGTTTGATTTAGAAGATGTAGAGGGATTTAATGTAGCTATAACCCTTCACAGTTTGTGGAAAAGTTTTCCTTTCCTTTGGAAAAGACTCAGGTACTGCTACCTCACTGGAGAGTTTTGTGAGAGTTAACATTGTTAGCAGAAGCGGCTCAAATGCCCTTGATGACAGGCAGCAGTACATGGTTGGCAGTGGTGAGTGATGGAGCTGACTGATGCTGAGGCGCTGCTGGGGGTGCAGATTGCGTGCTGAGTTGGCCTTCCTTGCTGCACATTTCTGAGGAAAGACAGAGGTGTCTGCAGTCTGCTAGTAATGGTTTCGTTGGAGAAAACAAGTAGCTGTATGGTAGAGTTGCAATTTCTTTCACAGGCTAATTAATTGTATTATGTAAGCCTCCTTCTGGTGGATGAGTTATTTAAAAAGGAAAGCAGTCGGACAAATAGTAAAAGCAGTTGGATCTTACTATAGCACATTTTCAGATTCAAGTAGTAAATACCAAATTTTTAAACTAGGAAAAAAAAAGAGCATAAATACCAAGATATTTTATTACTCTAATGTCAACATAACACCTTTTCCTTATTCTTATCCCCTGCTCCCATTAAACTTTGTCTTTTGAATGTAGTCCTCAGAAGACAGCATGGAGAATTCCCTTATGCTTGCCCTATTGTGGCAATAAACAATAGAAAAATGGTCCCTGGGGATTACATGAGCATCTCTGTGTCCAGCTTGGAGGGTTCTTGGGGCAAGAGTTTTAGTCCTTACAGAAGGATCTAGCTGGGAAGAACTGGTGCAGAAGGCTGGGAGTGGGGAGGAATACAGGGTGTTTGCCACCCCTTGTCACGGTGATCATCCTTCTGGAAAAAATGAAAGGGCTTGGTGAGGTCCTTTTGGAAAAAAGATGGAGAAAGGTAACAGGATAAGCACTTGTTCTGAAGCGAGTCTGGAAAATCACTGAATGTGGAGATATCATGCCAAGTGTGCCAAAAAGAGTGGATTTAGAATAGTAATTAACTGCTGGTTGAGTAAGAATTACAAGATCACAAAACAAATTACTGTTATTAACAGAATTATTTGTTCTAATGTCAAGCTGTCATCCTGTTGCACTGTTTAACCTGATTCTGCCATGTGGAAAACAAAAAAAAAAAAAAAAAAACAAAACACCTCGGATATTTTATGAAGTGTGAGTTTGTGATTTATTTCTGTATTATTTTTCAGTGTAATTGTTTCCTAAAATGGCAGTCACCTGCAAAAGCAAGGGAACTTAAAAAATTGAAGGGTTTTCTGGCGTTGAATACGCTGTATGAATGAATGCTGGATTGGAAACTCTGGGATCTGTGGCAGAATATTGCTGAGTATAAATATGTTAGACCGTACAGAACTGACTTACAACAGTTTGTCAAGGCAGTTCTGTGGGTTCGAGCCCACAGTAAATACCCATTGATTTACAGCTCTTCTGCTTTTAAAACAGGAGAGTTGTAAAATGGTGTGGCTTAGGGATCCCAGGCATGAAATGGCCCCTTTGATTGCAGCTTAAGTATGATTTGCATGTACAACATTTAATAACAAACAACTAATTGTGGGGTTATGTGCTAAATACCACAACAGGCAACAATAAGAAGGTTATTTGGTGTATAATTGACACTTAGTCTAGATACCTGTTAGTTGATAGCTTTCTTGCTGCCTTGAGCAATGTCAAAGATTTCTGAAGCCTGACATCCTAATAAACCATGAATGGTACCAGTCTATAAAGTTGTGTGGTTTTAAACAATATATTGGTCTCCCAGTAACACTTTTATATTGAATTGTAATAGATAAGACATCCTTCAAACAGGTGGTTGTAGTTGGAGAAAAAAGTGAAAGACTGAGAAAGTAAAGCTTATATAGCTCAGAAGAGGAAGAAAGAGGTCTACTTGTCTTACCTGGTACCCTTTGTTTCAGTAGGTCAGCTTTGTGCTCTAATATCATAGTTCACCCATTGCCAAAAATAAGATTAAACAGCCTCAGCCATAAAGACATCAGAAGCATGAAGTGGTTTTGGGGAATGGTGTAATTCAAATATGAATAATACTACGGAAAAATCATCTTTTTTTAGCTTACAGGTCTACAGACAGTGCATGTTTAAAAACACCTGTGGAATGTTTTATTTAGAAAGAAGCCTAAAATGCGTTACTCTCTTCAGTGCAGAAAAATTCTACCATGGGCTAAAGATCAGAATTTCAAATACCAGAATTTTCCAGAAGTTGGTGATACATGCTTTGTTAGTGAAACATACATAACTCTTAATCACAGTCAACTTTTATATTTAAATCTTCTTGGATGTCATGTCTTGAAATGCATTGTGTGTCAATGTATTTCAGAATTATTTTGCAGTCCCAGACTCTTCAGAGGTGATGTTAGCAGTAATTTTGTTTTTTAGTCTTTTGGGTTTGTTGTTAATTTTCGGGTTGGTTTGGTTTGCCTTGTGGGATATTTTTTTCTTTAAATGAAGAAATAGCTTTTGCCAGACTTAAGAGGTGAGCATTGGTAAGAAAGTGGTTAGCCACGTAGCATTCATGCCTATGGATGAATCATAAGCAGAAATATTTTCTTCCTCTATCAGGCAGTTCAGGCTTCTAGCCTGAAAGACAGTCAGGTGGCCAAAATGCAAGCAATGGCTTTTTACTTCCTTACGGCTTGTGAGCTTGAGTAGCTGTTGAGAGTGTGGTGATGCCTACATATGTCTGCTGTCTGACTTTGCAGTTTCTCTGGAACTGGGAACTGCCTGAAAAGCTGGTTGCTTTTTAAATAAAGCTGCATATCTCTGTGGAGATGTGCATGTTCTCAGGGAGAGAGTGAATTGCTGCTTTCTCTCCCATAAGCGAGGGCCAGAAGACTCTGTGTGTGCTTCTCTACAGCAGTGCAAATACCTCAGTGCACGCGATACCACTCTCGCTGGCTGTCTACAGTGCAAAAATGCTCAGACCCTGAAGATCAAACCCAGGGCCACTGTTGCAGGAAGAGTTGGTGTGGAGTTGAACTGAACCTAACAGAGAGGGTTGGTCTAGCCCTCTGCTGCCAGTTTAGGATGGCATACATCTTTCAGAGGTCATATGCCTCATCTGCCAGTCCCATATCAATGTCTTAGATGTCCTAGAGCATCTCAGATATCACTAGCTAACCTTGTCTAGGCAAGTGAAGCAGGTCTTCCAGACTTCATGTAGTGGGTAAGAGGATATGGAGTGGTTTAAAGCAGTGGTCTGTCCAGTGCAGTTTGTAATAATGTGTTGAGCCCTGTCTGAACCTGGCCCTTGACAACTTTGTGCAGAATTGGGGAAGGAGAGGGGCAGCTTAAGGCAAGGATTTTTTTCATGCAGTGTAAAGTCATCTCGTAAATTCATAAACTGATTTCAGGAAATAAGGAAGAATGAAACTTGAATGGTGATCATAACATTGAAATAAAACCAGACTTTGAAACTTAAAAGGCTGTTTGTTTTGCTTCTCTCAGAGTTTATTTCTCTCACTGCCTGTGGGTTTATTTCTCTCACAGCTGGGGGTAGCTACATTCATGGTGGCTTCCTAGGAGAGGATCTCTTTGCCCTGCCTTCTAGAGGTGACAGTCATTTCGCCTTGCCCAACTGCGTGTCCCAGTTCAAGTCAATTTGTCACTTGGGGTTCTGTATAGGATCAGCATAGTAATGGTGGCAGTGGTGACCCAGCAGCATAAAGTACTCTTAGCTGATCAGCCCTCTAAATTCAATAATCATGAGTGTGATTTTCCCCTACAGCATTTTATTATCTTCATTTATTGCATAAAATGGTTGCTGATCACTTATCATCTTCTATTTTCTATATATCGTGCACTCCTTAATTGCTTAATTACTTTGCTGGCATATTTGGCACATGTTCATTCTCCAGTAATAAAGTAGTATTGTGCATTTAGTTCACGCATGAGATGTGTAGCTTTGAGTGATTCCCACTTGGCACTTTGTCATTATGTGATGCCCTTTTTGCAGGTGGTATATCTTCCTAGAGAGATGTCTGTCAGCTGTAATTAATTAACTACTAATATAGGTTAGCTCCTCTTTGCGGTATGCGTAGAATTATACATGCCTACTAGCCTCGTCTTTGATTTAACCGCTGTTCTAAGTCTACTTTAGGGGACAACACTTCTTCAGTTAACAGGGTAGGCTAACTTCAGAAGATTTTCTCATTGGCATCATTTTATAATCTTGCAAATTCTTCATACAGTCAAATAAACCAAAACCAGCATTGCTAGAGAATCCTCAGCAAGAGATGAATAAAACCTAAAAGCAAAACTAAGCGGTGTTAGAAATCCTGGGCTTGCTTTAACTCAGCATTAGATTCCTGGTGATTTCTGATCTGAACCGGTGTGTACATCTGGAAGCACAGGCTTGTACGTCAAATGATAACATGCTGGAGTCAGCAGCTTCCTGGAGTTTCTTCTGGTTTGTAACGCAGTCTCAGGTTTTTCTTCCTCAGTAGTTTGGTATTTTTCTCACCTTCAAACACTTGCTACTTAATAAGATACAATAGCTGTAATTCTTGATATTACTGTATTTAGTTAGTGCTTTTAAAACTAAAAATCAAAGCAGTGTCCTGCAACCCAGTATTGTTAAAAAAAAAAAAAAAAAAGGAAAAAACCCCAACATAACACCACCCCCCCCCAAAAAAAAAGAAAACCCAAAGACACAACAAAGCGAACAAACAAACAAAAAAACAAGCCCCATACTTTAGGACAGAATAAAGTTAATTTTGGCAGATCATATAGATTGGAACAACCTAAGCACTGTCTCTCTTGCAGAACAACAACAAAAAATTATCCTTATCATGCATGTGGAAGAAGAAATCCAGATACCATTACTTTTGCCCAGTAATCCCCAATGCGCTATTTGTCAAAAATCCAGTGATCTACATAGGTGTTATCTTTTACTTACAGATACACTGAAATGCGTGTGTATGTATGTTTATGTGATGTAAAAGCAGTACCTTAACTTGCCTTTTCTGTCTTCTCTAGTGTTTTTTCCAGGTATTATTCTAGATTGCATAAAAAAGCAGTAATGTACTTTAGTCAAATTGGTAATTCAGTTACAGCTCTTTTTCCCACTGTGGTAAATAGAGGATACTCTTAACACTTCCTTGAACCAAACACTTACCTTCATTCTTCACTCCCCCTTTATTTTTCAGTGGGCAGTTTGCTGTAGTGAAAAAATGCCGTGAGAAAAGCACTGGCCAGCAGTTTGCAGCAAAATTCATCAAGAAACGAAGAACGAAATCCAGCCGGCGCGGAGTGAGCCGGGAAGATATCGAGCGAGAAGTCTGCATACTAAAAGAGATTCGACATCCTAATGTGATCACCCTGCATGATGTTTATGAGAACAAAACAGATGTCATTCTTATTCTGGAACTGTAAGTAGCTCTAGAGACCTGGGGACTAGTAACAGAATATTGTTTGTTTGTTTGTTTTTAACAAAATAGATGCTTTTTCTGAGGATCATAGTGATTTAATGATTTAATTACCACCCCAAAAGATGATCAATAACAGCCTGAGAATTCTTTAAGTCAGAGTTGTAACTTCTTGATTTCTACACATATTTTTCACTACACTGCACTACACAATCTACAACGGAGGTTTATTTAGATTTTAGATTTGTATTTAGATACAACAGCATATTTAGAATTTTTTTCTGCTTGTTACTTCAGTCATCGTTGATGTTATGGATCCAGAGGAATGGCCTGGGGCTAATTAAACTGGTATGAAGATAAGAGCAGAGGGAAATACAGATCCTAAGTGGACATTAGTTTAGCAAATTTTGCTATGCTTTATCTTGGTGTAAAAATAAAGTAGCATCACAGCTTTTTCTCCCCTTTTTTTTAACCCACTTAACAGAGAACAGAATTTTCCCAGTTCTGTCCTGCGGAAATGTAAACTGAACTTTCATGTTGTTTCATATTGCTTTAGTTCCCATTTTCCATCCAAGGTTATTGTTAATGGATTGAAGTAAATATGTTGTCAGAGACCACTTCTGCATTGTTTCAAGTCTGGCTTCCAGTTCCTCAAAGATTGCAAGTTTAGAAGTTAAGCATCACTCACTCATTACAGTTTGGCAGTGTCTGCTGGTGGGACATGCATATCTTTATATAAGGTGCATACCTGACACTGTATATTTGGCATTCCTGCTGTGTGATTTGGTACCAGATTCTTGGGCAGCACTTGTGTCTTTTCCTTGGCCGTTCATGTAACTTTTCTTACGAAGTTTTTTTATGTCTTCCTGTTTACTAGCTTTGGTAAATGTTATTTTCACTTACTTTACAAGATACTTTAGTTTTGTGTGCTTTCAGTAACATATATGTAGATTTACTGCATAGATTTAAAAAGAAAACTGGAAAGTAGCTGTTGGAGTTTCATCTTTTCTGTGGTATGTGCATGCATACTACTTTGCTACATTAGGACATAATTTTACACTTCTAGTCCAGCATGTGATTTTTTACTGTAATACTTGTTGTACTCTGGGTTGGTTTTTTAGTTCCAGAAGTATACATTTGCATTAGTTTGTCAACTTGGGGTAATTTAAGCAAGTTTGGGGGGTGTTTTAACAAAGCTTAACTATCATTCTGTATGAAGTAAAAATGCCTTATATTCCTGTCAGAATATGTACTACTCCTAGTTTTCATTCAGAGCTCTTTAAATGTGTCATGAATACACAGCAAAATTAGTGTGATCCTTTTTCCTCTCCCCACTTGGTACTAGCTATCACATTCCTTCTGTCTATTACCTTACGTCGCTGCTTCTGCAGTGCTTCTTTCTGCTCTGTAATCTGTCCAGCTGATATCTGGCCAGTCTCTGGACTTGAACGCTCTGGGAAGATGCAGTGATCATAGACAGTGGTAGGAAGAATGGCGCTATTCTGCACCCCCAACCCCTTTCTACATGGATAGGAACTCTTTTGGCAGCAAGGTTGCTGTGTGTGTCTCTGTGTACCTGCTGAGGTTCATTGAATGGAAGCAGATACTGCTTCTGAAAATGGGTGTTAATATTTCTTAACATTGATGGTGTGAAGCTCAGCAAACTGTTGGCATTACAATTTAACCAGTTGTTTTGCCTAGTTAACAATCCCCATATAGTTTCAGCTGGAAACTTTTTTTTCCACTTTCCAACTGCTATGTGAGACTTTCAAGTTTAAGTGCTATTTGGGATATCACGAAGGTAATGCATTAATTTGGTTAGAGGGTTGACGAGGAAAAGATGACACATTTGTGATCCCTTTGTAAACGGAATTTGCTAATTGCTGTAAAGTTTTGTCATTCTGAAAATCACTGTGATGTTATGTAAAGCTACTGAAAAGGCAAAAAATTGTCATTTTGGTCACATGCTTAGACACTTAAATATGTAATCCCTTTCTTCTTATGTTCTAATATTCTCATTTTGCCTAGAGGCTTACTCCCCTGGCATTCTTTGCTCTTACAGAACAATTTCAAACAAATCCAGAGCTGAAAGCTCATTAAATAACCTCTTTTGCTATCCTCAGAATCCATCCCTCAGAATCCATCCTATGTGGCCGTTTTCCCTTCTGCTCAGAACATAGCATTTTTCCTGGGGCTCATGTTCTTTTATGATTTGAGACATTATACCGCATACAGACAGAATTTTGAGTAACTTAATTATTCTAGAATTTAGAGAGAAACTAAAAAATCAACATTCCAGCTATGTATGGGAAATTCATGACAAAACAAAAGCCCAGAGGAAACACTGATTTAATGTCAGTAAGCAAGGGTAGCAACATGAGCAGTGGTGAGGAAAAGTATCTCTGGTTTCTGTTCTTAGTAGAAGCTGCAGCCCACAGACATCAAGCCACTGCAGCCGCCCTTTTGGTGGCTGCCAGATGTTGACATCCACAGTCTCAGGGCAACAGTGACTGTTGCCTGTTCACTATTGATTTTTATCTCCTGTTTCAGCAAGAGGCTTGCAGTATTGCGTGCAGCCTCCTAAACATTTTCATGCATTATTGGTCAGCTGTTTCTCAGATGTGACTGACTGTACAAATTTTCACTTCATTCCCTCGTGATAAATATTACATCAGCCAGCAAAGTATTCAATGTGGTGATTTGTATGCAGAAATATGTAGGCAGTTAGTTAATTATTACGGTTGCAAGGTCCTCACAACACTGAATGCAGAACAGAGCTGCATATCAAAAACTTTATCCACATAGATGTCTGGAGGTTTTTCTCACAACTACCTTATCTCACAAAATAAACCTAAACAAAAAAAACCCCAAATCAAAACAAAAACAAAAAAAAAAAAAAACTGAAATATTTTATTTCTGAAATAGTCAAATACATCCTTAAAAGATTCAGCAGTCAGACACAAGCATGAGATATCCTTGAAGAGCCTTCTTTACCTATAGTCTTTTGGTATATTTAAAGAAATCAGGCATATTTTCGTATTTCTAGGTCTTACTTAATGGCAAGCGTCTCCTTGATTTGGAAATAACCTTTGAAATTCCCATTCTGTGAATTCTTTCATCATCATCTTGCAGGGATGTTATCTGTGCATATTACATGCTAACTGGAAGACATTGTCTCTTCCTCATCTAGCTTAAAACTGTAATAGTTTTTTGTGTTTTTTTTCTCTCTTTCTGAACAATTAATTAGTCAGAATTTTATAATACTTTTTTCTATCCAGCTGCAGGAAGTAGTCTCTGTTATTTGTTAGCTATTTCAATGAGTTCTGCTGAAGCCATCATTTTATCAGACTTCACAGAGTAGAAAACACAGATGCTTCTGTTGCACAGTAATGATTATTTTCTTTCCTCAAGCATGTTTTGCACCTACTTGGTTCCCCTTTTGCTGACGTTAGATGCATAATCTGACTCTTCTGTTGTGTTTTTCCTTCCACTTGATTATGTTTTCATTTAGACTGTAGACCTACAAAATATACTGTGTGTGGTGCTTTGTAGAGCCTTGGTTATGGTTTCTCAGTTCAACTGTAATGAATAAGTACCCTTGTCTTAAACTATATAGTAGTTCCTTAGAATGCTCAAAAGTAATGCAGATGGTCTCACCTTTTAAAATAGCTTGATAGGAATAGCTGACTCTTTTCAGTGGGAAGCTGTGGATGTAGTTTTTCTCTGCAAGAAACATACCTTCATTTCTGAATTGGAAATCTTAACTGAAGACAGCTCGTGTAGCATAGTTCTGAATGATGAATAACTTGTTGAACTGCAGAAAAAAAAATAAGAAAGATTTGAAAGTCTCAGCTCGGAAAGAGGAATGACATTGACTTACAAGTCACTGTGTATTAAATACTAGGTTTTATGCTTTTTTAAAAAGTTAGTTCCTGTATACTTTCTTTAAAATTTAGTCCTGTGCATCACAGTGCCTGAGAGAGATTTGCCACCTTATTGGTACCTTCATAATATTAACCAAAACAGAACAGAGCAAGAAGAGGAGGATAGATTCATGTATAAATATTCTAATGATCTCATGAGCTGCTCATTGAAGAGTAAATAAGAGCAAATAATTACAAACTCTTTAAATTCCTATCTTACTGGGAGCTCGTTTAACTTTTTACATTTACAATAGCTTAACTTCCAGAGAAGCTTGACATCTGCACAAAGTTTCTTTAATTTTCAGTTGTCTTTTGATATAAATAGCTCCGAGGTTTTTGTTAATTTTACCTGTAAGTCATAAGAAAGTTGTTCTCAGGTGGCCTTGTACTGAATTTTGAGAGGAGGATAGAATCTTTGGTGCTTACTGGGAGGTAGCAGCAGGTAAGTAATCTCTGCAATGCTAATTTGTGAATGTTCCAACATTTTACTCCAAAATCCCAAATTGTGGGTCCACAGATAGATGCACAGAGGACATGCAGACAGGCGAGAACGAAGGCTTGGCAGGGCTGAAAAGAGAGGAGCTAGAGCCAGTGCAACTCTGCAATGCCCTGAACACATTGTGGAGGGAGAGCACTTGGCTTCTGGGCTCAGCAGTCCCTTGAGCAAAATGCATAGCATTCTTCTGTGCTAAACCGGAATACTCCTCCTATGTTAAATTTTATTGTCTTCGGCATGATAAAAATGCTAAGGCTCTCCGCTGGGCGAAGGTGTCTGTAACCATGTGCATTTTCCAGACTCTGGGCACTTAGGGAACATCAGTGATGAAAACCTAAATACCAGCCATGTTTGGGGGCAGGAAATATTCACAGGAGTGTTCAGGCCTCCCTCTTAGTGGGACTTAAGTGCTTAAATTTTAGTCTAGAGTTTAGTGCCTGTGTTCTGGCTGGCCATTCTGAGTCTAACGCTTTTCTTGCTTAATATAACTGAAGAATTCAGGCACACTAAAGAGATTATTTCTTTACAGTTGGTGTGTCTAATGGAAGCTGGACAAAGGAAAATGATGAGGCATAGCGATGCTGTAACATGTCTTGATATTTCTGGTAGCTAGATAAAAAGAACTAAGTGCAGTGTTGTTCAGCGAGTAGGAAACAGCTAACAGCCTTTGTCTGCTCTTTCAAAACATGTGGTATGCTTTGTACTTCTGATGAGTGGGTTGGTAACTGCAGAATTCATAAAGGTTGTGAAAAGAAGTGGAGGTAAAACCACTTAACCTTAAATAAAACAGAAGTAGCAATTTTTCAGTCTAGTCTTGGGTTGTTAACTTCTGTTTTGAAATAATGGAAAGGGTCATACAAGAGCCATCTGACCACAGAATGCTTAGAGAAAGCATTTCTTTTGCTGTTGATATGCATTAGAGAAGAATTCAGATAATTTATCAAATTGGATCTGCTTTTAAAAAATTTAAATAAAATGGTTGTGGGAGTCTTTAATTTTACTTGTTTCAGAATGTAAGCAGGGTAAGTTAAACTTTGTAAGCTTCAATTTACAAGGTTAATTTTCTTCAAACAAGGGGTTTGCATTTAGGTTTGGGGGTTTGTTTGTGCTTTTTTAGCTTTGTTAGAAATCCTTAGATAATCATTAATTACCATTTACGTGCTGTTACAATATGAGCAGTGTGATCAACTTGGCATATGACTGAGTTGTTACAAGGTGACCGCACTGACTGTGAAGGTTAATTAGTTCTAAGTTCCCTGTGTAGGTTCCCATAATGACTTCCTCTGAGATCTGGTGATCAGTTCCGTTTCATAGTTAAGAAAGTCTAGCAGCTTGCAAAAGCACTATCCAGAAATCCTTTTTCCACTGAAGTGATGTATTTTCATTCCCAGAGGGAGATATGTGGGTTGCAGACCTTCCTTTGAGAAGGCTTGTGAAATGCTTTTACCACTGTGGCATTTTATAAAAAAGAATGCAGTTGACCCAAAGCTTTATTTTACTTGCATCAGTTCAGGAAAGCTAGCACCTCTGCCTAGAAATACCAGGAAAGCAATACATACCATACCAGCTTTGCTCTTAGTGAAAATGCTTAGTGAAAAAAAATATTTCTAAAAACGTGCTCTGCTACTCAAAAACAATATAAAATGCAGGCATGTTATAACAGTGAAAATACATTTACTCAGCCCTTATGGTTTTCTATATCATAACATGGTCAATAATATAACGTGTCCTTTAGGATTAAAATGTAATCTTCATCAGTCACAAATTCTTATTTTATTGAGCAAAATAATTGAACAACCTATGATGACTGCAAAATTGTGACTTGGTTTAAATGTAAGCAGAAAACTTTTATGCAGGAACATTAAAGAATTAGTGCTTTGAAGGAAAACAGTGTGTGAAGGAGAACATGGAGGCTTTGCAGCTGTAGAGGAATTAGTTGTGACTTGACTGTAATCAAACTCTTCTGTTAATCTGAAGGAGTATCGGTTGTTGCCCATCAGTTACTTACAAGCACTTTGGTGATCAGAGTTGTGTTACAGCACAGATGAACTGCTCAGAAAGCTGTCTGCTAATTCCTACCAGCAATCAGAGAAACTGAAGAGATGGTCTGTACTTCCAGAGGATACTAAGTACAGATGCTTCAAAGTGCTCTACAGGAAGAAACACTAGTGCTTAGTGAATCTCTTGCCTCTACTCCCTCGAGGAAGCAGTCTTTACCTGGCCACTGTTTGGCGGCTGCCTGCTAGATGCTGGCTGCATGGGCCTTCGCAGAGCCCTGAAGGCAGGATAGGAGTAGTTTGCATGGCTCTAGAAACCTCTGAGATGACCTGGTTTCAGACAGATCTCAACAAGGCATTCATGCACCAGCCACACCATAGCTAACTTAGAAACAAGGCTGGGGCATTGTAACAGAAGTGGAACCAGAGTACTACTTGGGAGGAGGTGACATTGAAAAAGATCAGTTGTAGGGGCTGATGTATGGAGTTGTCTGCCCGTTCTCCTTTAGATTAAGACTGCCTCTGTGTATGAGATGGGATGTGCTCATGTACAGTGGTGGAATGGCGTTTCTGCTTGGTTTCTGGCTCCACCTCTGAAGGTGACTGTGGGATAGTAAAATGTGCAGTGTTTATTTACTGTGGGACTCTGTTATCCTGGCTGAGGTGCAGGGCTAGACTTGAAAACCCAACAGGATTTTAGGAGGTTCATGAAGACTGCAGTAGCTTACGTAGCTGGTGTCTCTGTTGGCTTATTCTAATCAATTTCTTGACCTGTGACATCTGGAAGTCCAGTCAAGATCATCTAGTGATTCTAGATATATAATCTGGTAATGAAATGTGTGAAAGCAGGCTCCGATTATAGACCTCGGGCACTATAATGCAGTGAATTAATTGTGGAAGTGAAACTTGTAAAGAAAGCTGTATTAACCCTCTACGATTTTCTTCAAGTAATTGCCTTGCAGTGGTGCTGTGGTTTTCTGTATACCTCTGGTGGTACAGCTTAGCATCAGACCTGCCAGAGTCAGCAGGAAGGTAGGGAATAAGCACTCTTCTGACAAGCATGAAGAGCTTGTTGAACAAGAGCAGTAAAACCTGTTTTACTGAGGTCCTGTGTGACTGTGTGTGTCAGCCCTTGACATAAGGAGAAGGCCTCTGTAAGCTTCCTCAAGCTGAGGGACCTTTCTGGGAAACCGGGCTTTTCTGAGCTTCCAGGTTGTTTCGTGTGTGCTATTTTAACATGTTACTCATCATAGCTATAAAACCCCACTCCTCTCATGTTGTATGTCCCTGACAGTAAAAGTAAGCAGCGGGAGAAGCTGGCTGGGCACTGTGCTTGCCAGTGATGGCAGCAACCAAAGGGAGAACATGGGGTATACTGAGCTTGCCCTCTTCAGCTGAGAACTTGCCAACAGTAGAAGTTTCGATGGCCCACTCTTTGAGGTGAATCCACATAGGATCTCACCCTAGGCATTAAGGGTGAGATGCGTAATGTGAAGGGAAACACTAAAATCCTGTAGACCAGAGGTACAGCTGCTTCTGGAACAAAGCTGTGAGTGTGTTACATCCAGTCCTTCCTCACTCACATACTCCTTAAGTATAGGGCTACCAAGTCACTTAGGGTCACAGTACTTAAGCATCTGAAGAAGCACACAGCACTTTGGAAAAATCTACCATTTTTGCCAACTAACTTCAAATTTTAAGGGGAAAAAAAGAAAATTGAGATTTTTTTTTTTTAACCAGTTGGCTTCTCTGGACCTCAGTTTCAAGATTGGCAAGCACCAGGTATATGACCTGTGAAATACAGTAGCATTTAATTTTTACTCTATTATAAGGCCTGTCGTAAAATAAATGTCACTAAAACTAACCTGTGGCAAAGATGGGATAGCACTCAGCAGTGCTAGAGAAAAGCCATATATGGTCTCATGCAATTAACTACTCACAAATGTGACATCTTTGTGACGCATAAAAGTGCATGTACATAAAATCTGTAATTTCATGCAGTGTGAACTTCAAGGATACAAAATTGCACAAAAAGGAATGATTGCAGATAAGAACCTGAAGGAGGCTCTTTCCATTTTACACAGAGTTATGTTTCTTTGTTAGATATCTTGAAAATAAGTAAATGTCGGGAATTAAGTCATTCTTTTGGATTTAAAAGGAAGGTGTGTAATCATTGCTACTTGTTTATAGATGACTAGTAAGTTTCACAGAGACTGTCTATCTTTTAAGATGCCAACGGATATAAGACTAAACTGTAACAGCCATAAAATGTACCAATACCTGTGTGACACAGTCACAGTCTGGTTTAGACTGCAGAGCGGGCAGCACAGTGTTGCAAGTTGGTATTGCTGAAAATGCGTGCTTTGAGTACTTCTCTTGCATTTCTGATGCTTTAAGCATCATCATGCACTTTCACTGTTTCACGTAAGAAGCAGACCATGTAACCATGTGTTTGGTGCAGCCTTTGAGCTCTTCCTCAGCCAAGGGTCCAGCTCTGCCAACTCACCAAACTGTGTGACGGTTAGCCCAGTGCCAAACCATGCTAAGTGCACAAAGGTGCTGGGGTTTGCTGTGACTTCTGCTACGGCTACCCATGCCTGGGGTAGCAGGCACAGTGAGTCTGCCTGCTCTGCTCCGCATGGCATGGCTGTGCTCCAGCTACAGCCTCTTGGCAAATGCAGCAGACAGCCGCTTGGAAACACATGGAAACAAGTTCCATGGATGTGTAAGTCCCTTAGCCCAGTAATTGGAAATGAAGAGAAATGCCAGCACTGTATCACCGTCCAGGTTTCTGTTCATTATCACAAATTGCTGCAGATATAGACCTTTGCTGAAAACTTTTTCCTGTTCTTTCAGTCGGAAGCAAAGAATGAGAGAATATGTAAGTGTATCCATTTGTAAGATGTTTCTGACCAGCCTCTGTAAAATAACAAACTGTATTTAATATTTAAAAATTCCATTTTAATGTCTCCACAACAACAACAACAACAAAAATAAAACTAAAATTACCTCTCTTCCTTCCAGTTTATAATTCTTACATTTAATGGCATTTTGTTTCCGTAATTGCTTTCATGCAGAAAATACTACAACACAAATAATACCAAAAACAATACTCTCATTATCATCTAGGCAGCTCAGTGAAAGCTCCAAGAACTCATTAAAATACACTTTTCATGCAATTTGCATTACAATAATGCAGATTAAGTCTCTTGAAAAGTAGACATGATAAAGAAGTTGAATGTATTTCCAGAAATTTGTACAGACTGTTTAGCTATTGTTATATGTTAATCCCATTATTTTTCATCATCAGAAGTTTAAATCGTAAACAGATTTTATTTTTTTTTCCCTTACAGAAAGGCAACATAAATTAGGGTGTACTTTCTGATGCCAATACAGTGCAAAATATAGGGGGTAATATGGCCATCTTTATGGTCTCTAAGACATTTCTGAGTAATAATGCTACTTTCATTAACAGGAAAAGCAGTTTGCCACAGTAGACAGTCATCTTGGTATATGTCCTTAAACTGAAAGGAGATCGCTTGTTTAAGAATAGTTGTAGTTCATGTTTCCTGTTCACTTCAGTATCTGTTTTTTCTGTTGACAGTTATCGTCACTCCTGCCAAACTGCTGACTGTGCTGAGAAAAGGGCCATCTTCAGTTTATTCTGCTTCCTCAAACACAAAAATCTAGATGTGCTTAAGTACCTTCCTCACTCCTTACCCCTCTTTCTGCCTGCGCAGCTAAAACACTTGCTGGAAATAGTCTTGGGGGCAGTAGTGGCTTTTCCCTGTAGCAAAGGTGTGGTAATGTTAGAGTACAAATACAATGTACATGCTGAATGTAATACACTATTTCAAAGAATACATTTTCAAAGAGTCGAATGCTTTGAGGACTTCAGAAACTGAATAGTAGGGCCGCTACCAGTATCTATTTCACAGTAAGCTTTAAATTTGTATTTTTCAATGAGGGAGTGAAGTGGGGGTGGAAATCTGATGTTTTATTGATAGGAGTCAATTCATGGTTTATTTTCTAGATGTCCCATTACATTAGTATGTTTTCAGTATACTTGCTTCATATTTAATTATATTCTTTTAAATGTGCATACATAGTGTAGGTGGGTTTTACTGAATTTAAATTCAGATACATCCAACTATGTGTGTTTGGGTTTTTTAAACCTTCTTTTGTGTGAAAAGATTCTTTTCATTGTATTCCTTTCAGGGGGAGGAGTAGTTACTAACTGTCTGGAGTATTGAATTAAGTTATTTTGATGTTCTTTTTGGCATTGACAAACCTTGAAGCATTGTATCCTTTTCAAGGCTGGTTTGAGACCAGCTATGCTAAAAGGAACCCATTGGTTAAAGCAAGCTCATCGGTAACCTTGCTTCTGCTCTTCAAGTGTTGCAGGTGGAGAGCTCTTCGACTTCTTAGCTGAGAAAGAATCTCTCACGGAGGAGGAAGCCACAGAATTTCTCAAACAGATACTTAATGGTGTTCAGTATCTCCACTCTCTGCAAATTGCCCACTTTGATCTTAAGGTGTGTTGAGCAAATAAAAACTTCGACAACTGTAAGCAGTTTCCGTTAAAGTCCTTTGTAACACCAGCCACAAATCCGCCGTTGTGCAGACCTTGGCTGCAGTTTTGTTTTGCTAGCTTATGTAGACGGGGGAGAGGTCAGCCATTGAAAAGAAATTACTGAACCATAAATAGTTCCCATCTGGTTTTAATGTAAGATTCTTCATGGAAAATGGCAACTTCCGATGAAATTAAACCATTCTGAGGAAGCAGTCTTGAAATAAAAATGGTGATTATGGTTTTATGTGATTTCTGGATGAAATAATCTGAACAGGATGCATTTTTTAACTTTTTTTTTTTTTCTGTTGTATCCATTTTATGTTCATATGACTATTATTTATAGGTACTAAATTGAAACAGTACAGAGTTAAATACAAATATTCTTATGGAACAGACAGAACAGATCATTTTGTCTTCTTTTTTTGATTTTGGGGCTTTTTTGTTTGTTTTTCGAAAACCTGTTAAATTACATACTTTTGGTAATGAAAAGAGAGCTTTTGTATCTAAATTCAGTTATTGCTTTCTTAATGTTTTGACTTCAGAATGTTTTCCTCAGTAAGATTTTTTTCAGAGGTAGACAGCTGAACATTCCCTGAAGTCTGCTGAAGTTGGCAGCTATGTCCGTAATAGGAAAAGGAGGCATAATTATTACATTGCAGTGCATTGAAAGGGGTGCTGCATTCTGAGGATGAGGTAGGGAAGGGAATGATTTTTAGAATAAGCATACCTTTCCCAGTCTCATCCTCATTACCTACAGTAATATACTTGGTCTTTGTATGACACTCAACAAGAGAAAAAAACTGTGAATCTAATAAGACATATTTCTTACAATATGAAATGTAAATTTTGGCCAATGTGCTTGCAATGAAACAAAGCATCCTTACATCAGATACCAAGAATATAAGAATTACAGTACGCAACAAGACTTAAGGCATGCAGAGCAATAGAAGTATGCAATAGAAATGTAGGAAGGGAAGGAAGAATATTACATTTGCCCATATCAGCCCCTCTAACTGGGGAAGAGAGGTGAAAGAAGGGTGATGATGAAGAGATGTCCTTAATGACTCCAGAAGTCCTTAACAAAGATGAATGTAGCTCCAGGAGCTCTTTAAAACACACCAGCTTATGGACATGACAGGATATGGAGACTAAGTAGCTGGTTCTGTTTGGTAGTTGAAGTGATGGAGTGTAAAAGCAGGCTCCTTTGGTAATATTGACATTTTACCTTCTAACTTCATTTCTGGTTTTGCAAATCTTCGTTGTAAAATAATCCAAAGTCTATATTTTAAAATAAGCTAGAAAAGAGATGAGGATCTGTTCTGTTTCTTTTTTTGTCAGTATGTTGAACCTTAAAATCTGGGAGCTGGACCACTCCAAAAGTTTATCTTGGAGATCCAAAGGCAAGAAGATACACCTCCCTGACTGCTTGTGGTGTGAAAGAAACTTCATTCAGGGAGTAATGTTAACCAAGCCTAAATGCTAGCTTATATGACTTTGTTTCTTGCAAGTTCCCAGCACTGGTCAAATGGCTGTAGCACAGAGGTTGTCGTCTTCACTGAAGACAGCGTGTTTCATTTAGGGTCAGTCCGCAAGAAAACTGTTACATCTACAAGAGTAAAAGCTTGACCCTGTGGAAATCATACCACTCTGTCATCAACATGAAATCCTAATTTACTGTAGTTAATTTTTAGCATATGTTACATCATAATAGGAAAAGATGGTATTTTTCTGCTGAAGACACAATTTCAGACTGAAAGAAAAGTGTTCAGTGCTTAATAATTCTGCCATGTGTCAGACATTTCATACCTATGTATAATTTCTCTTTCTATCCCCTTTCTCCTTCTCAAAGCCTGAAAACATAATGTTGTTGGACAGGAATGTACCAAAGCCTCGAATCAAGATTATTGATTTTGGTTTAGCACATAAAATAGACTTTGGAAATGAATTCAAAAATATCTTCGGAACGCCAGAGTTTGTTGGTGAGAAAACTGTTGTTTCTTCAAACTATTCTTTCTCAGTCTATGAAACAGAATTTGTGGCACAACTTGGTTTGGCTGAGTTACAGATTATGCACTTTGTGTGTAATTCATGACATTTTGAAATGTAAATAAGCAATTTGTATAATTCAGTTCCAACTTAGACTTACATTAAGGTGTTTTTATCTATCAACATCTTAGCTTATTATCTCTGACATATATAGGCTCAGAGTGACATAGATCTGTTCTCTGACTAGGTACTGATCTTCCTGCTTTCTCCTTTAGCTCCTGAAATAGTAAATTATGAGCCTCTTGGTCTTGAAGCAGATATGTGGTAAGTTATTGGATCTTACTTGAAGTAAATCTCTCATGATTATTCTTATGTTCTAATATTTTTTTTTCTCTCTCCTCTCTATTCCTCCATCTGTTTCTCTCCCCCCTCCCTCTCTTTTTTTTTTTTTTTATCTTTCACTCCAGGAGCATTGGTGTAATAACTTATATTCTGTAAGTACCAAAATCTACGGGTGCTCTTGCAAATGCCTTTTTTTTTTTTTCCCCCTTTTTTTTTTTTTTTTTTTTTAAATTCTGATTCTGTCATCTGGGTTTTCAGTGGTGTTTGTACAAGTCAAACCATTTTGATTGCACATCATGATTCAAGTCAAATGATCATAAAAGCAATAGTATATTTATGGAAAGGAAGGCCATTAATCAGCATTGAGATAGCATGGGACGCTGTCTTCAGATCTGTAGATGATCTTCCACAGTGGCTTTAGCTTGGTCAATATTCCCTGAAATTACAGCAAAGCTTTTTGCCCTGCTATAGCACATCTTGCTGAAAGTCTTTTTGCAGTCTTAGAGCAGAAAATAAAAATGTTCACTTTTGTGCTGTTAATTGATCTCAGAGGGTTGAAACAGCAATGTTACAACATGAAATGAAAGGAATGTTCTGTCTGTCTTGCAGACTAAGTGGTGCATCACCATTTCTTGGAGAAACCAAACAGGAAACATTAGCAAATGTGTCTGCTGTGAATTATGAATTTGAAGAAGAGTTCTTCAGTAATACCAGTGCCCTAGCTAAAGATTTTATACAAAGACTTCTAGTAAAGGATCCAAAGTGAGTTGTTTCTCTTGTGTATGTACTGTGGCAGCCTATGTCTCTAGTATTTCAAATTACATTATATTTTTAGATGTTAGTTTAACAAACATATAGCTGTATGTATTTTTTTACTATCTGAAACAGTTTTGCCTTTTATTCTATTAAAGGAAGAGAATGACTATTCAAGATAGTTTGCTGCATCCTTGGATCAAGGTTAGCTTGTAATTCATTCTGTTGTCCTGTTTTTAATCATTCTTGATTTCATACTTCACTTCCACTTTTCAAGTTCCTTAACAAGGAAAATTGGCATAATTGTTTAATATAACTTACTGTTTTGGAAAGCTGTCTGTATGAAAACTAATAGGTGCAGAATGTGGACTTCATTAACATACCCTCTATGTAAGTCATCAGTAGGGACATAGCCCGCTATTGAGATTGAAATCGTGCTTGGGCAGAGAAGCTAATCTTCAGGCAGCATTGCACTGACAAAGATACATTCTCTGATTCCTGTCCGATTTCTTCTCCTGTTTTTCATCTTTTAATCTCCTTCTTTATATTGGGAGAAAAAAAAGGGTCATGTCTTCTGTCCTTCCTCTTTAGACTGAAAAAAGCAGTTAATGCAGGGCAGTGGTCCGCTTCTTTCAGTGTTCCACAGTGTTCGGTTTGGATTGAGCTGTTGTGGTATTACTAGATTGAGAGGGAGGAAATGGGACCTGTGATTCTTCTTAATGTGTGTAGGAATACCTGCCACTTAATTTTTTTCAAATTCCGTATCACATTCTGATTGTGAGTAGTAAACCTCTTCAGTGCCATTGATTTCCCAGGTCTCAGGGGTTCATAGTGGGTATTTGACCCCATTCACTTCCCAGAGAGCCAGTTAGAAAATATTTACCCATGCCACAACTGCTCCAGCCCAGTTCCGTATCCTAGGGCAGACATCCAGTGCCTCTGTCACAGAGAGAGGTGAAGGATAAAGCTAAATATTCTGCTGAGTGTTGGCTTATTTTGTTAAAAATGAAAAAACAAATTTTGCTATTGCATGACATATTCTTAGGTCTGGATTTCCTTTAGGGCATTTTCTCAGGAAATCCCATCTGCATGCCCCACTAGGCTGTGGATGTTAAAATGATGTGCTTACAACTGCTTTATTATTACAGTATTATTATAATGTAAGTGGAAGTCATCACTGAAGGACAAAGTCTTACATACAGAAAGCTATTTTGTGACAGTTCTGGATGTAATTGTGGTATTTATGGCTTTATTTTCGATTTGCACATAGCCTAAAGACACCCAGCAAGCACTTAGTAGAAAAGCATCTGCAGTGAATATGGAGAAATTCAAAAAGTTTGCAGCACGACGAAAATGGAAAGTAAGTCATTCAATAAGTCTTCAAAATATTGGTGACATACAAATGCAGTAGTGTTATTACCTGCTCCAGGGAAACGTCAGTGCCTCTAGGAGTGAAGAAGGAGGAAGAAGAAACCCATTCCTCTGTCATTTGGAGTATGGTAGTATGGGAGAAGACTTCTTTGTGAGTGGCCTGCATACAAATGTGTGTGTATGGATTTTTTGTTTTATGCATCTAGCTGTATGCCGTCATCTGTCTTGGTAATGTTTTCTAACATTTCTAAGGCGTTTCTAAGTGTAGGTACATGTTTTTGTGACAACAATCCCAGTAAATAAAACATCCTTTAAGTAGACCTCACAGAATGAAATACTCCAGTACTTATGTCAACACGCCACAGAGTAGGAGGGAAAAACTAGTCTTTCTTGCAGAGGATTTTTGGTCTGAGATTGCCAACCTCTCTAGAAGGTTGGCATCAGTTATGTTTCCAGGAATGAGGCAAGGTATTAGTTGAAAGCATTGATCTTTGCAAAGAGCAGTTCATTGAGACAGGTGCCTCTTCCTTCAGCATACACATTGGGGAATTCACACTGATACGAAGCAAGGGCGTTAATGTTGTATGAGAGATCTGTTTTATCATGAGGAGAGATGAAACGTGAGACAACGGAGGTCACTGTTATTAGAAAAGGAGTTTTATTCATTGTCACAGAGGCCAGGAAATAGGATGATTTTCCTAAGCTATGGTCTGAAGGCACAAAATGTTCAGCTCGGCAGTACAGTGGTTTTTTTCTGCAGTTCAGTGGCTGTGATAGGTGAACATCTATGGTGTTCGTAAAATTCAAGTACTAGTCTGCTGCCTTAGAATGAAAAGGTGGGTCTAGAAATATCTTAAACTGGTTTGTAATACGGCATTTAAAGGAATACTGTCAGCTAATTCACACTCAGTTTAGGTTTTCTATGCGTACATGCTTTAAAATAGTTACATTTAAATGCTTTCAATGTAAGCAAGAGGATGTAATACAAGTCAGTTTTTCTTTACATTTGAACAGCGTGGTGAAATAGTAGTGATCCTAAAATTATATGTAGCTTTGCTTAGTGTATATGTATACCGTTTGCATTATAAATGGCAAAAGAAATTGAAGGTTCAAATGCAGTATAAGAAGGAGATGGGGTGTTGAATTCAAACTCCACTTTGTTTTGCTAATATGATAGTATTCTGTTTTAATTTTTTTTTAATATAACTTTTTTTCTTACTGTTTTTAAAAAGCAATCGGTGCGCTTAATATCCTTGTGCCAAAGATTATCGAGATCTTTCTTGTCCAGAAGTAACATGAGTGTCGCTAGAAGTGATGATACTCTGGTAAGTGTGTACTCTTAGAATGCTTTACTACATCTGAAACATAACGTTTTCTGAAATTATTTTAACAGAAATATTGGGTTGTTGAAAATATGTGTGATTATTCAATCTCGTATGTAGGGTGAAATAGATTA
This sequence comes from Strigops habroptila, assembly GCF_004027225.2. Taxonomy (NCBI): domain Eukaryota; kingdom Metazoa; phylum Chordata; class Aves; order Psittaciformes; family Psittacidae; genus Strigops; species Strigops habroptila. The sequence continues at coordinate 59,155,204 of NC_044302.2, read as the reverse complement.
TAAGGCTGCAGAGGTCAGTTATCCATAGGCTGATCTTCTGCACGACACAAACCTTGAAGTTGAATTTATTAATTAGCATGGTGAGTCTGATAGCTAGTGCCAGAAATTCATCTAACTTTGTTTTGATTCAGGAGGATTTTTTGTACAGTAGCAATTATGTGAAAAAGTTGCATCTGAATTTTTTTATGGCACTGTGTAGAGTAAAATAATACTGCATTTTTTAATAGAATATTCAAAATCATTGAGACCCTCTTAGATTCAGTGAATGCTAGACAGCAGTATCACAACAAGCTGTTATTTAAGGGGGAAATTTTTAAGTTAGCCAATATTCAGTTTGTAGTATTACATACATCTATTAGATTTAAGTAGTCAGAAGCAATTGCTGTATGCTTTGTAATTACAAATGCTTGTAAAAACATTCTTCTTTAGCTTACTCTTCCGGTTTTAATACACACTTCACAAATTCCTTGTGATCAGCAGCTTATGTATGCTAATATGTTTAGGGCCAGGTAACCTCATCTTTCGATGCATTAATAGGATCAAACTTCAAATGTTTTGCAGAGCCCTTTTTATCCATATTATCTTCCCTGTGCCCCTCCTGTGCAACTCTCCACTCATTTCCACTTTTCTTCCTCTTTCTGCTTCCATGCTCTTTGTTCTCTCCATCTTGCTTTCCTTTCCCTGCCTCCCCCACCTCAGCTATCATTATGACTTTTAACACTAGATCAGCATTTCACACCAGTGTTGTAGCAGAAAGGATTGTAGCCTAATGTTAGCGTTCTAAAAAATCTGAAACCTCAGGAGAGAGGAGGTAAGAGTGATCCAAATACTGGACCCGATGAATTTCAGTTCTTTGACATTTTACTGCATGGGAAAAAAAATAAAATTACACCTGCAGAGGTATCTAGGCTCATTACTTATGTTTTAGCTTTTTAACTGATCCATCTGAATAAAGGAAGGCGTGGTCCAAAGTACCTTTCCTATGTCATAGTCACAGATGGTACGAGACTTGATATTCCAGTTTGTATTTGTGTACTTCTTGGTATTTTTCATGTTCACGTATATGCATGGAATTAGTTTCATTTGATGCAAGTACTGCATCTACTGAGAGTCCTAGGAGGAAAAAGAAAGTACACCTAATAAAAGAAACCTGTTTGGAATCTCAATGAGTAATGGGTTCATGTGTGAAGAAAAGGGAAACATACTGTACTGGAAAAAGTGAGAGGGGTTTTGGTGCGGGTTTTCTTTTCATATAACTTGTGCACATGTTAGCCATACGCTTCACAAAGGATTACAACTTGCAGCTGAAGACTTTGAAAATTTTACTTTTAAAATTTTTTTATATGTCTTGGCAGCTGTTGAGATAGGGATTTTTTTCCTTTAAGCTAATAATTTTTCTTCTTTCTCATTTAATTACAAGGATGAGGAAGATTCTTTTGTAATGAAAGCTATTATTCATGCCATCAATGATGACAATTTTCCTGGATTACAGCACCTTCTGGGATCTCTGACAAATTACGATGTCAATCAACCCAACAAGGTAGTGTGGGTCTGGTTGAGGTGCGTGGGGGACTAGCTATCACCCTGTTGAATAGAGCAGCATGGTTGCAAAATAGAAATATAACGCCCCAAAAGAAGCGACCAGTGGATGGGGAATAATTCTGACTTTCTTTAGGAGAAATTTTAATGTGTTCTGTGTTCAGACTTCTCAGACTACCTGAAAATGGAACCTAAAATGTTTGGGGGGGTTGAGTTTTTTCCTTTGGTTTGTTTGTTCTTGTTTTGTTGTTGTTGTTGGGGTTTTTTTCCCCCTAGGCCTAGAAAGTATTTATGAAATGGTGTTGTCAAGAGCTGCGGTATATCAGATATCAGCCTTTGTTGTTGTTGTTTCTTGTGGCAGATGAACATGGCAGAATATGTAGGAATAACCAGACTGCCAAACCTGTATTTTGAGAAATATTCATGAAGAGCACTATAAAGTTAAAGCATCTGTTATTTTACCATGATGGTGTCTTGAACCTTTAAAAAAAATGAAGTTTTTTGTGTTTTAATGGTGCAGTCCCATTTACCTTTCCTGTATGTTGCTGGTGGCTCGTGTCTTTGAGGTGGTGTGGCAAACACCTAAGGTAATCCAGCTTAAAATATAGATATGTAGACATAAAGGAGTTGCAAAGGGAATCGTCCTTGCCAAATTGGGCTAATGAGAGCCTAATTAATATTCCAGGTTTGAAAAGCATACCTTTAATGTGTGGTATATCATTTAGTAAATGTGAATTCCTCCCAAAAATATGGGAGATTGCCATGCAATAAATTTCTTTGGTCAAAGGGACAAATTATTTCTATACAGTGTTCCCTGAAGACATAATTTGAAACTGGAAATCCAGAGATGCCATTCAGTGCTTGTCTTTTTTTCCGCTTTCTTTTTTTAAGCCTTCAAGAATTGAATATATTGTTCTCACTTGTATTTCATTGTTAGCATGGAACACCTCCGCTACTGATTGCTGCTGGCTGTGGAAACATTCAGATGCTTCGGTTGCTTTTAAAGCACGGATCCCGTATTGATGTTCAAGATAAGGTCAGGGTTTTTCTTTGTCACCGTTCTATGTAAGTTTTTTGGTAGAGTTAGGAGAGGACAGGCAGTTCTGACCAAGTTGTACTGGAAATTAAAAAATGTGGGTTGTAGGGCCCATTTACTGTCTTCTACAGCAAAAAGATAAAAGCAAATCTTTAATAATGTCATTTGTTTCTAGTGGATATTGTCTGATTTTGATCACTTTATTAGCTGAAGTAATTTGAATGATACTAATCTTAAAATACAGTTCATGCTTACAAAAGTGCCTCAATTAGTTCAAATTAGTGATTGCCCTAAAACACGATGGTGAATTTTATTTAACATGGAATGATGAATGCACATTTTAGTGATGGAGGATATTGCAACTAAAACTGGCACGTGATGGAGGGTGAACTTTGCAGCAAACTTTTTACCAAAATGTTTTGTAACAATCTGGGATTCATTTAAAACAAACTTGAAGCACTGTCTGCTTCTCTGTCTAGTAGATAATAAAAGCAAGAAACAGAAAGGTTTTTATCTCATGACTGTTCTTTCCAAAAAGCTCCCTTAAAAAGAGGAAGAGGATTATCCTTGCAGTTAGTGGTCCTGTTAGTTGTCCTTTGCATAGAGGGGTTTTTGTTGGCATTGTTGGTATGTGGGGTTGTTGATCCAATTTGAATTTTTTTTGTATTAAGTAAATATGTTCATATAAGCTTTAATATCTGTTCAGTGTATCTGTGTACAGCAAAGTGCATGTATACCTCAGCTGATAATCTAGAATTAGGATTCTAAATTGATCAGTAAGATCTGTAATCAAATATTTATGACAGGCTGGATCCAATGCGATCTATTGGGCTTCTCGACATGGTCATGTAGAAACACTGAAATTTCTTGACGATAATAAATGTCCTTTGGATGTTAAGGATAAGGTAAGCAAAGAATTCTTTTTCATGCAGAGAGCTTTTTTTCTTATAACTTGATCTTAACAAAGAGAAAGGTCTTTCAGAATGATTTTCAGCTGTGCCATAATTCCAACCTTATGACTGGTTTTTTTAGTGTGGTTTTATAAGCTGACATATAGGGCTGTGATAACACAGCTTTAAAGTAGCTGGATGTACTGATTGTTTTCCTGACAAATGTTAACCAAGCATGCATCTTAAATGTGGTGAGTACATGGTGGGTAGGTGGGGAAGTACAAACTTAACTTAATTTTCACTTGAAGACTAGATTTCTCATTGGAACATAGGGTAAAATCGTGATTCTGTTTTTTATTCCTCTTGATTGAAAATCACTTTTGTCTGACAAGTAAATTTGACTGTTATTAAGTTGAATATAATGAAGCCTAACAATTTATAGCTGATGAGCACTTACCTTGTCTCCGACAGTGTTACTTTAGCAACATTTGCCCTAGAAACTAGTTGCTGTTAAAATCTTATACCATAGTGGTGTTTTTATACTAACCAAAGCTGCAGTACAGAGGCACTTTGACTTGTGAAACACTCTTTGCTTTGTTGAGAGAACTAGTGCAAGGCACATTAGCAAAATTAGTGTTTGACTCCTGATAGGACTGCTAGGAAAGAGGTTACCCTCTTAATAAAAATGCCATTTATTTTTCATCTAACTTCAACAGAAGGTTGCAAATAGTTACATGTAATGACCAAAATATGCTAGGATATACCAAAGTGTTAGGCAAGCCCCTTACATTTGTGTATACAGGGCAGAGGGGGGGGCATATAGAAAGAGAATGAACAGAAGTAGGATGTCTGTTTCAACACCAATTGCCCATGCAGCTACCTCCTCATATTGCGCAGAAATCCTGTTGTGGCTGTGACCTGGAACAAATAAAGTAGGATAATAAGTTCTGAAAAAGTCAGGCCTTTGAGGAAATAACCTGTCAAGTCTGACACATACAACTAGAGCTTGTAAGCGGGAGATCTCTGCTGACTGAAGCTGTGCCACTGGGTTACAGGGAGGGAGGAGTACCCCATGCAGTATATAGGCATTCAGGCTGTACACAGCAGTGTATATCTAGGGTGACACATGATATTACAGTGGCATGTTCTTCTGTAATTGCAGTCTGGGGAGACCTCTCTCCATGTCGCAGCTCGGTATGGGCATGTGGATGTGGTTCAGTTTCTCTGTAGCACTGGATCCAATCCAGACTTTCAAGACAAGGTAAGTCATGGAGACTCTGTCTTTCTTCTACAAATAAGGCCAACCAACTACTGTTATAAAACACAGGTTCTCTCAAAAAGCTTAAAGAGGGGGAAACTCAGCATCACGAAGGTATGGTGGTGGTTTGTACTCTCTGAGTTCAGGAGTTTGCATCTCCTTGGTGAGTGTTCTGTTTTAAACACTAGATTAGTCTCTCAGCACACAGGATATAGAAGTTGTTTATGAAAGAGGATGTTTTCAAGCGAGAGAACCAAGATGGTTAGCTCAAGAGCATGGAACCATCTAAACTAAGACTGCTGACGTGCAAGGTGTTGTCATTAGATAGTTTTATGGTGAGAAGTATGGACTCTCAGAATCCAGGTGAAAATCTAGTGCATTACCATAATCACGTGGTATATCAGCAGGCATTACCCTTGCTTTGAGAATGTCAGCATTAGAAACTACAATACTTTCTTCTTTTGTCTCATCTTTCTGTTTTTCTAAGTTAAGCTGGGGAATTGCTCCTCCTGGCATTTGGTTCAGCTCTGTTTTGTTGTTTTCATTTTCCATTTTAATAGGAGGAAGAAACCCCACTGCATTGTGCTGCTTGGCATGGCTACTACTCTGTTGCCAGAGCACTCTGTGAAGCAGGTTGCAATGTGAACATTAAAAACAAAGAGGGGGAGACTCCGCTTCTGACAGCATCTGCTAGAGGTTACCATGATATTGTGGAATGCTTGGCAGAACATGGGGCTGATCTTCATGCAACAGACAAGGTTAGTTTGAGTTTCTTTTGGTCAGGAATTACATCCAGAGATCAAAGGTGTCAGAGAGGCATCTCTTTGAATTGTATCATTTGAATGCTGCAAGCCAGCATTGTTTCCATGATGTGGATTTTCTGAGCAGTTCACACAGAGACTATTGATGACTGCAGAAGTCTTTAAAGTTGCCTTCTATTTATTTTTCCATGGTTGGGTTTTGCTGATTCATCATCACCTTATCAATTACTGCCTTATGAATTACACTCTATAAAAAATGGCAGGAACATTGGGTTCTGTAATTGGCAACAAACTGTTAAGAGAAAAAAGATGGATTTACTGTTTGCCTTTGATTCCTAGTGGTTGGATAAATCACACCTATTTCCAATAAGCTGAACTCCAGCTGTTTAAAAATGTAACTCTGTTCAATTCAGAATCAGGTTTTGTCTTTCATGGTGTAATCCCAAGAAAGAAATTCAGCATTTCATTGCTTGCACTTTTGGTATGCTTGTCCTTTTATTCCTGTTAGTTACTAAAGCAAGTTCAGAAAAAAAATGCTTTTGCTTCTAAAATGTGCTTCTGGTCACATTGTCTCTTCTAGTTGTTCCACGGAGAGAAAGCTCTGTCTGTAAAGTTACTGACCACTAAGCAGATTGCATGACTTTTGCATCACTAATTTCTGTCACCAAACACTAGAGTGGTTTACAATATTCAACTGGTTGTTACAATTGGTCACTCTTCTACCTCCTAGGGAAGCTGTTAGTAAAGAATGTGTATTTGCATTTCATCCATTCCACTGCAAAGCCTGGTGGCTTAATAGAAATTTGCTTTCATCCCATACTGATTTGTTCTGACAGATACTATGCATCTCACTGCCTCCACTCTCAAAATAAAAGCCATTGTGATTCTTGAGGCAAGGAGATACACCCAGTTACATGAAAGGATCATGACTCTGCAAAATGCTTTGATTTTTAGCATTATTAAATCTCACTTACACATTGTCTTGTCATTTCAGGATGGTCATATAGCCTTACACCTTGCTGTGAGAAGATGTCAAATAGAAGTAGTTAAAACTCTCATCAGTCAAGGATGTTTTGTAGATTTTCAAGACAGACATGGCAACACTCCCCTGCATGTGGCCTGCAAAGATGGGAATGTTCCTATTGTGATGGCACTCTGTGAAGCGAATTGTAATTTGGATGTCTCTAATAAGGTAAATGGAACACAGATACTGAACTCCTTTGTTTAATAGCTCACCTGTTGCATTAGATGACCTTTTCTAGTTCTCTGATATGAAAAATGTTTTTATCTCTTAAAGTGGCCAAGTGCAAAGCATTAAACAAGTCACCTTGCAAATTTGCCTAGGTTTGTTTCAGTTGAGTAGATGATTAAAGATACATGAAAAGCGAGCCCAGTTGAAATACCGCAGTGTATTTTGCCATTCAACTCTAATGTTGAAGTATATGGCAACTTTCTTCCCTATCTGGATTGCTTTGCTTTGTGCAGATTACATCTAGGCACTGAAGAACAGATAATATGCATTGCTGCTGGCCTTGATTTGATGTGATTTAAAATCAGTAATTTATATACAGAATTGAATGTACAGTTTTATGAAAAATCTGGTTTGAATTCTTCCAAATTACGTGTAAAGATCTGTACTGTCATCTAACAAAGGATTTAACTCAGCTGCAGATTTTATTCCTAGTTATAAGTGTCATATGGGCTGGTTTATGTTTTTCTGCATTGAGTTGGTTTATTACAATAAATCAAACATTTATCTTAGAATAGTTTTAATTTGTTTATTAAACAAATTGTCACTGGCACGGTACAGGAATCTCAGAAATAAAATATTAAGTGTAAAATTATTTTCAAAAGTTGAAGTCACCAGTCTGAGTAAGGTGCTTTTTGGGGATTTTCTTATTGCTTATTGTTTCAAAAACACATGACAATTGCAGACACCCTTGATAAATGTTATAACGCTAAAAATGTTGATTCGAGTGCATATCACTGGGTTACTGCCAGCTAAAAATGTGAACTGTGCATAATTGTTGTAAGCACTTGCCAAAAGAACATTTAATAGCTGTCCCTAAATTTGAGACAGTAGTATCCTTTTTGCTGCTTCTGTTGTAATAGTGCTGCAGTCAGCGTATGGGATAACTGACTGGGATGCTTTACAGGTTTAACATTCTGGCATCCCCCCCCAGAGATTTTCAAGAGAAGTAAGCAGTTTCAGGAAATTTTCCTTTGGTTACTTTGAATAGGTTAAGGTCAGCCATTGGACTCTGCTGACAGGCTATGGGGCTTAGGCCACAATACTTAGCTCTGAATATCCTTCTCTGCCCTTTTTAAATTTTATATATGCTACAAAGTTTAAAAGTTACTCATAGGAATATTCACATTGCTTTCTGCAATTTGTTTGATTCAGGTGTTGTAGCTTCTTTGTGTTTCTGGAAAAGTACATGTTCTGGTAATTACATTTTGCTAGTTAACACTTCCATTTATTACCTAAACACTGACCTTCTCTGTATTAGCCACTTAAAGAAAGCTGTGGGGCTTGTGGTTTGAGGGTTGTCCAGTGCAATCAGTTTTGGTTTTAATAATTAAAATCAACTGCCAAGTGAAACTTAAAATAATGAGCTCCCTAGTCCTTCCTCTGAGCTTAAACCTGACTGACTAAGCCATTAAATGAAGATCCACAGCTGAGAACACATTTTGGGGAAGGTGAGTTAAGCACAAGGCTGGATTAGCACCTCTTTTCCTAATGGAGAATGGCATCAATGGCCTGGCTGCAAGCATGCTGTGGAAAAAATTAAATCAGTCTTCGAGTTCAGTGGGAGCTGGATTATATTTATAGCTTGTGTCCTGTTATTCTTTTAACAGTTGTGTATACAAGAGTGATTTTTAGAGTGTTCTTTATTTGAAAGGGTGAGTTTGGGTCTTATCAAATAGAGAATCTTTATTTCTGCTGGTCCTCTTCAGCAGTGAGCCCTGTAATGGGAGTGCATTAATATAATGACTGTTTATCCCTGGTCCCACATGTACATGATACTGATTGAAGACAGCATTTGTTTCTTCCACAGACAATGTGCAGTAAAACATCATACACATTTATTTATTACGAATCATTTAGGTTTGAAATTACCTTTAATATAATCATAAACCTAAAACTGACAAGTCCACCACTAACCCATGTCCCTAAGCACCACATCTACACGCCTTTTAAATACCCCCAGGGTTGGTGATTCAACCACTGCCCTGCGCAGCCTGTTCCAATGATTGACAACCTCTTCAGTGAAGAAATATTTCCTAATCGCCAATCTAAACCTCCCCTGGGCAGCCTGAGGCTGTTACCTCTTGTCCTGTCACTTGTAACTTTGGAAAAGAGACCAGCCACCTCCTGTCTCCATCCTCCTTTCAGGTAGTTGTAGAGAGCGATAAGGTCCCCCTGAGCCTTCTCTTCTCCAGATGAAACACCCCCAGTTCCCTCAGCTGTTCCTCATCAGACTTGTGCTCCAGACCCTTCACCAGCTTTGTTGCCCTTCGCTGGACCCACCCCAGCACCTCAATGTCTCTCTTGTAGTGAGGGGCCCAGAACTGAACACAAGATTCGAGGTGCAGCCTCACCTGTGCCGAGTACAAGGGGATTATTACTTCCCTAGTTCTGCTGGCGACACTAGTTCTGATAAAATCCCAGATGCTATTTGCCTTGGGGTATAGAGTTTTGAGGAGCTGGGCATTTGCTCAGTTTCCAGTTGTCAAAAAGTTAGCTTTAATATGAAACATTCTTTTGTGAAGTTATTTTGTGAGTTTGTTTCTGAATGTAGGTTGAAACAGGGAGAATAGTAATGAAAGCATGAAAATACATGAAGTAATATAAGAGTTACACGCAGAGAATGTATGATAGTGATATTTATAACAGTAGCTTTGAATACTAAAGACCAGAAGTAGATGTTGTGAGGACCTGTTGTCAGTGGAGAGAATCACAGAGAAAAGCAAAAATTGGGGAAGCAATACTTTCAGCACTTTGCCTCTCTCACTGAAAGCACAAATTCCTTCTGCCTGACTTTTTGCATTCATTCCTCTTATTCCTTTGGGTGGAAGGGGAAGACTGCAGATATGTAATCTTAAGTAATAACTTGGATTGAAATAGAATCCAGAGCTTTAAAGGTTAAGGACTTAGTGTTGCTTAACTGGTTCATATTTAATTATGCAAAATGCAATTAGATTTACTGGGAATTAAAACCACATTCTCAAATATAGCAAAAAAACTCTAAAGGATTCCCTCACAGTTGTGGGGCATTCAGGTATAAAATTGTTTCCCTTTTTGTAGTAGTCACTAGCCTTTCTTTTTAATTAAGCTTTAAGCAGTTGTGCTTAAGCTGTAACCAAAAGTACTTTTTCTTACAGTTTTTGCAAGACCTTTGCTGTGTATCAGTATGTAGAATTATAAAATAAATTTTATTATTAGTCATAAAATTTGAAATTAAGTTCTTTGACTAATGTCACTTTTTTCACCTTTTTAGTATGGAAGAACACCTTTACATCTGGCAGCAAACAATGGCATTCTTGATGTTGTCCGATTCCTGTGTCTTACTGGTGCCAACGTAGAAGCTTTAACTTCTGTAAGTATTGAGAGATACTTTTATGCTTACTGCTTCTCTTATGTATGATAGTAGGAAACAAATTGATTTAGAGAGGGGTGGAATTTGAAACTGATCAAGGTACAGTACAGCTGCCACTTCATTTAGACCTAAGAATTTCTTGACTTAATAATTACTTGTAGCATTGTGTTTTCTGTAAGCACACAGAAACATATGCTTAATGACAGGGCTGCTGTCATTAAGGTGTAAATCACTTCACATCACGTACAGTTACCATACAAATGTACTGTATATATATTAAACATTTTTTCTGCTTTCAGGAGATGAACAAGTTTTATTTTCATGGTGGGAAATGTGTGGGTTCACGGATGAGTGAACTAGTGATACATGCAAGTATCCTTGCAAAACAAATCTGTGTCAGAGCAGTCAGCACCACTGCTGCCAATTAGCAACAGTGAAGGTGTTTTTCATTCGCACTAAGATGAGAAGGGTCCTCCTAGCTGACACATCCACAGCAGGAATGATGTGTCATTCATCACACACGCTTCGTATGCACATGATACATTATGGGCATCATACACACCACTACCTGTGTTCTGAACAAACTAAGTATATTTTATTTTCAAATGCATTGGATGAGTTTGCATAGCTACTTGCCCTAACCAATGCATTCTGCTCAGAAATAACTATTGCTCTGTATATTGAAATCATATTGTGATTAGATTTTAGTTGAGTCCATGTTTTTCAAAGAAGTTCTCTAATAAATTACTTCTGAGATGGCCAAAATGGAGAGGAAAAAAGGAGAAAAATAATCTGTTCTATTTGCTGTATCCATTTGCTAGAAAATACAGTTGTTTTTCTTGTTTCCCCGCATATTTAGCACTGTGTTTTTTTCCCTCGTACATGTGCATCTCATGTGGCAAGAGAATGCCAATGAACTGAGAATTGTTGGGTTTTTTGTTTGGTTGGGGTTTTTTTTGTTATATCGCAATGTGTATCTGTATTTTCACTACTACATACTCCAGAGGTAAGGTAAAACAGAAGGGTGATGGGGGAATTCTTGACCTGTGTCACTTCATTTATGTCATAATGACAGCTGTGTTGGTGTAATTCCCAGTATGAACCCTGTCCTTCCAAGATAAAAGTATTTTTTTAGTTTAGATAGTTTGAAGGGGATAACAAAGTAAATTGTGCTGATACTAAATGTGGCAGAAGCAGACTGAATATACATAACTGTCCATTATTCCAGCAGTGGTGTAGCAAAGAGAAAGGAAGAGGAGGAGAGGGGGAGAGGAAGTGAGTGTTGTGATTTTAATAGCATTTCAGTTTTGCATTAGTTTTCCAGGTGGATGTTAAACGGTTCTGAAAAGTCTTAGTAACAGCTCTTTCTGAGTCAGCGCAGTAGAATTAATTACCTTTTTCTTCTCTCAGAATGCTGTTTCTGAGAAGTTAACATTTTCAGCACTGTTAAGTAACTGGGCTGCAATAAGGAGCAGTTTTAGTCCATTTAAGGACTAGTTTATTTGAATTAGATTTCATGAATGTTGTTAAGTGACCTTAAAAAACCTTAAGTTCCTGGAGTATACAATTATTTTCAATGTTTGAATGTCACCAGAAAATTTATGTCGTGCTTACATGCTAGCTGGCACCATATTCTTGGCTTCTTCTCACAGAAGTTTCTAAAATTGTACCAAGTTTAAAATTGTCAGATTACTTAAAACCTTTGAATGATGGTGCTTGCACATGGCCAGTTAAACCCGGGACCACCTCTTGCAGGCATAGCTGTCTGATCTGCAACAAAAGAACCAGTCAGCAATTGCAATGAAATGCTACCACTAGGTATGAAATATGGCTTTATCGACCCTGTAGCCAAGCCCTTTTCAGATGTCAGTTTTGCTTACACATTGCTATTCAACTGTATATATACCCTGTACTTTTCAAGAAAACTTTAATAGGAAAATAACTTACTGAAACCCATTTCCTATTTTGCTTGGGTATGTATTTTCTAATTCTTGTTGTGTTCTACAGTTGATCCTGCTGTGGACACCCAGAGAATGTGCACAGCCTCATCTTGTTCACAGTTTTGGACAAAAAGGGAACTTACATCTGTTAATTTCTTTGTCGTGGAAGCAAATGCTTTTTCTGTGTGTTATTTTAATAAATTGGGCTTCTAGATCTGACTCTATACGTACAACAGACATGTGAACTGAACTGCTAGTCTCTGTCAATGTAAACATCTCGAAGTGCTTTTTTGGGGTGAATTTGACCTAGAGTTCTTTCTGTTGTACTTGTTGCCAATGCTCTGGGGTAGCTTTCACTTACTCCACTGGCCTTTCTGCGTGTCTTGTTTACTCTGTGGTCTAACGACCATGACTTCAAAACTCATGCTCGTCAGGCAGTGCCCTTGCTAAGGCATTTCTCCATAAGCAGAGGTGAGCTAGGAGCCAAGAGTAAATGACATAGCAAGTAAGGACAATGTCCTCGACAACAAGGGCCGAGTCCTACAGTACCCAAGCAAGACAAGCAGAGCAGGTCCAGTGATGGCAACCAGCTTCAGACAAGAGTCTGGGTTGCCAGGCAGATCCATAACAATGAGGCAGGCCTGAAGTTACGTCAAGGTCAGGAACTGGGCTCAGTGACCATGGTCAGCCAAGGGTCTAGTGATACCAGGCAAGTCCATAGAGAAGAGACAGATTCAAGGTCCAACCCAGAAGTTAGGAGCTGAGTCAGTGGGATACATGGCCACGCAGGCATATAGTTGTGGTGTTGCTCAGGTGAGGACCAAGGCCAAAAGCTTCAAGCTAAGAGCAACGCCTGAGCAAAAAGTAGTGCAAAGCTCCTGATGGGTCTGCTTTTCAGGTCTTCTTCCTTCACAGCAGCAAGATTAGACAGCTGTATCAGACAGCTGGTCTTGAGCTCAAGAACCTGTTAAGAGGTGGTGAGGGATCTCTGGGTCATGACAGTGCCATCCCACTTTTACTGGTAGGCTTGCTCTGTGCACACATCTGCTTAGACTTTTAGAAATTTGAACGATTCTTGTTGCCATTTTTCCAATGAGCCACTGCACCCACACTCCTTGGCAAATACTCACCAGATTATTTCCTTTGTGTTTGTGCCCATATAATTGTGACTGAGCTAAACAAACGATGTATCAGAGTACAGCTGATTAGCCAAAGCCAGGCTTGAAGCCAGAGCAAACCCCCATGGAGCAATGAGACACAGCAGGCAAGGGTGTGAAGTTATCCAAGCCTTGCCAGTACAGTTGTGACATACCATCGAGAGGTGTGGGACCTGCTCTGGTTCAAAGGGACAATGCCCATACAGGGATCTGTCACTGCATACATGCTTGGTGCTGGAGTTTGACAGCCATTTCCAACTGTATGTTGCAGCAGGAACATACTGCATTCTAGAAGAGTGCAGGGCCAGGCTTTAACAGTCCTGCTTTGGATATAAGAGGAGGCCAAAGGTTTGGGGATCCAGATAAAATTCACACTTTCGTTTGGGGGAGGCTGCATCCCACAGGGATTCTCAGGAAGGGGATCAAGGTTTTCCCTTTTACTTTAAGGTTTTGGATTCTGCTGTATGTGCCCAAGACTGGAAACTTGGAAAGCACTAAAAGTACTGCAGCAGTTCTGATGGCAGGCTAGCTGCCCAGCCACTAGACTGCTCTTATACAGCAGACAGTTGGGATTAACTAGGATTTGGAAAGTAGGGTCAGCACAAATAAAGAAATTTTTCTCCTTTGATACATCTTCGTTAAGGAAAATAAATTTTTAAAAATACGTTCAGATGTTTTTTTACTGAAGTTGCAATTACATGTCAGCTGTGGAAGGAATTTAAGGGTAAGGTATTGGTTCAAATTTAGTCAGTTCATGCCATCAACTACAATTTTATCTGTTTCTTGCTAATGTTCTGTTCCTATTCTGCCTGAATTATCTCTGGAGTACATAATAACTTTTATGGAAACCTGAAAATGGCTTCTGTAGCTGGACACTCAATTGTCAGGGATGTTTATTTCCTATAATACTGTAATAATTACAGTAACCTCAGGAACTACTTAAGACAATGCAGGTTTCACATGATAAACTAGTAAAATCAAAAGCAGAAACACAGAGATCTTAGTTTTCCAGTATTACTTCTTAATAACTGAATGGTTTTATCTGAGAGTGAAAGAAGCAAAGTGCTTGTAAATTAGTTACCTGTTACCAAATTTGAAATAATACAATAGCATTAATGTAGTTGTAGAATTTTCTTTTCAGCCAATTTAATATTAAACTGCTGACCTATGAAACATGGGTAATTAAATGGCAAGACCAGAATGCTGAAGGTAGCTTTGCTTTTTTTAAATTTGCTGATGCAATTTAAACAACATCCCTTGCAATGTTCTTACTTTTTGGAATTCTCCAGTGACTGTTATGCCACTCTCATTCATTTAAACGTTTAGGTCTGTTCAGTCTGTAGAAATTGCTATCATCCTCTAATTGATGGGAAGAGAAACTCAGATGGGAAGTACTGGCATCACTCTCAGGTTCTAAATTCAAAGTATCTTGTTGCAGTGGTATCCAGATGCCAATTTGTGAAAGAAATGCCACTGTTCTGCATTGTACCATATCTTTTTTTGACAGTTTAAAAAAATGGGGATTCTGGTGGCGTGTGATCAATACTGTTCGTAGTGTGGGTTTTAGTTTTGGGTTTTTTTTTCTTCTTCCTGTTGCATTTGCATCTGACAGCAATTCTGTTACTGCCTTGAGCAGCTGAGCTGTGTTGCATGTAAGTTTTTTTTATCGTCAGAAAAAAGGAAGGAACTGCTGCTAATAATTTGTGTTTTGACAGGATGGGAAAACAGCAGAAGATCTTGCCAGAGCAGAGCAGCATGAACATGTAGCCAGTCTGCTTGCAAGACTTAAAAAGGTTGGGAATGCATGAATTTTGACTGAGGTTTTCATGTTTTTAAGATACCAAGAAAAGTTTGACCATGGAAAATCATGTGATAAGATACTCATCAAAGCCATTCTAAAAAAGCAGTTGGAAAAAATCCTTACTGGAATGGTGTATCTTTTTTTGGGGTGGGTAGACATTGAGGGAGGACACTGGGGGGGAGGATTTTTTGTTTGTTTGGGTTTTGTGATTTTGGTTTTGGTTTTTAATTTTAATTTGAAATTATGCCCTCAGTTAAAGCTAGTATGTACATACTAACAAAAATGGCTAAACTAATAGGCACCACTGATCTATCGTATCCTGTCTCTGACATTGCCTACAAAACTTCTAAGGTGTTAGAAGAAACTGGAAAATAAACTATTGAGAATTAGCACATCCCACAAGAGGACTTATTTCCCCTACCCATCACCATTTTAGTTAGATCAGGGTTATAAAGTATGAGGGGGTTGTGCCTCTTCTGGAAACTAATACCATATGGAAGAGTTACATAAGTTTTCAATGTCTTCTTTTAATTCTGGAATTTCAGTATCTCCAAATCCCCTGACAACTAGAACAGAAAGCTGATCTTTCCAGCAAGTGGGGCTTGTTGTAAGGCAGTAGGTCTGACACACGTGATAGTCCATTGATTTTTTTGGACAGGCAGCATCATTCATAATGTGAAGGTTCAGGGACCACTTTCCTGGAGAGTACAGACAAGAGCTAGACCAATTAAAACAATTCTGTTTTAATTATGCTGATGGGCCTGTGGAAAACTGAAATAAATCAACATTTCAGAGTAGCCATAGAAGATTGTGCATACCAGGCATTGCCAAGGTGGAAGTAGAGTCTTATCCTTTAGTCCTGCAAGTAAAATTATACTTCCTACAATTGTAAAATATATCAGTGAAGATGTCAGAAAGTGACAAAGTTCAGGCTTCCTTTGCAATGGTAGCTTTTGTAAACGTTTGTGGTAACAGGATCTGTTTTGCATAGTTGTATCCCCACACCAAACCCTTGCCGGTGTCTGCAGGCAGGTAAATAAAACTGTGGTTTAGTCATGGTCTAAATATGGAACTATTACAAGTTGGCCTGGAACAAATGGGAGAAGGTCAGATAAATCTCTTCTGAAAGAGATGTTAGTAGTTGTTAAATCTCTTCTTGATAGCAGAGTATACTTAATTATTGAAGGCCTGCATATATACATATATGTATGTGGGAAAAATGTATTATATACTTCATCAGCATAGTCATTGCAACAGAGTCAATCTAGTCAATTGAAATGAATGAATTACATCAAACCACTGACAATATTCTAGTATTATTCAAAATGATCAATATCATCTAGTACGGAGCGTGCCTGACACCTATTGTATTTTCAGTGCCTGTGGAGGGCTTTGTTCCTAATAGCACATATGAAGAACCTATTGTCACTAGTGTTACCTAGTGGTTTTTACAGAGCATTCAGTATTAGCCATGAGGGGTTCAGTATTTGCATTGTGACTAACTTCTTACTTAATAAATGTCTGTTGGTGAGGAAGGAACTAAATTATATGCACTACTATATCTGTCAAATTTCTCAGCTTAATTGCTGCATATTTATAATTTTGGGGAGCTGTAGGTGCTTGTTTAATGACTCATCCTACGTCTTAAACTCAGTACAAACACAGAACAACAGAGTTTCTGTCTCAGGTCCAAAGACGGGAATGAAGGAAGGGAAGATGAAGCTACTTCCTTTGCCTTTTCACCTTTCTGCTATCTCCCAATTTACTTAAAGCCCACCTTTCTATGGCAAAAGACACTTGATAGTTGCTGTCCTGCAGTGCATACCCTTGTCAAATTGAGTTTCCAAGCTCATTTTGTGTGGGAAATAGATTATCCATGTCTGATTACCTCTTGCTAGACAAAGAGAAAAGACAGATTTAATTTGTTCATTCCTGACTGTCTTTGGCAGGAACAGGAGTGTCCTTCACATACTAAAGGACAAGATACAGATGAGTAATGGGGGAGCTCAAAGTGGAAAGCTCTTCTGTGGATGTAATTTGCTTCGAGGAAGGCCTGTGTGAGAGGATGAAACTGCAGCTATGAAAGAGACAATGAGTGCAGAGGGCAAACTGTGAAAGGTTAATTGAGTAGGGAGGTGTGGGAGTACAGAGGGAGGTGAGTATGGAGGATGTACACTTGCAGTAGAGGACTAGAAAAATGGAAGATTAATAGTCCGTGAGAGGTCTTTTCAGGTAAAGAAGAATAAGTGCATGGGGAAAGGAGAGGTAAGAGTGGTCTGGGAAAAGCGATAGCTATCTTGCAAAGGACTGAAGTGAAAATTAACAGAGAAATGGGTGGGGGGAGATGGAAGAGGAGAATTCTCCCAAATACAAGAAGTACAGAAAAAGTTGATGTAAAGAAGAGGGGTAACCCACATCAAGTTTTTGGACTGCTCAGGTGCTAGATGTCACTGCAGAATTCTTCAGTGCTGCATGTATATGTATATCATATAATATTATGGATATCAGTTATGCTGCTGAGACTGACAGGTAAGGAGAATGGGTACTGAAAGAGGCTAGTTTTTCCTCCTTTGCCCTCTTAATCAGAGGTCAGAATGATCCCTTCACTGATGTTAAGCCTGAAGTTACGTGTGATTTTCATGAAGACTCAAGGTGGCGCTTTGAAAGCAAACAGTCAGCTGTACCTTGTCTACCTGTTCCTGCCCTTCTGCCAGTAACTGATCACTTGCATGGTGAAGCAGATAAAGGAACTGATCCAGATGAACACCAGCCTGCAAGAAAGTGTTATCTAAACCCTGTGTTTTGAGTTTATTGAGAGGCACAAGTTCCCTGCCACACATTCTGATTTCTTATGTTGAATTTTAGGATACTCACCGGGGAATTTTCATCCAGCAACTGCGGCACACACAGAATCCACAGCCCCGGATCAAACTGAAGTTGTTTGGACACTCAGGTGCTGGGAAAACAACCCTCGTGGAGTCTCTCAAGTGTGGCCTGATACGAAGCTTTTTCCGAAGACGAAGGCCTAGGCTCTCCTCCACAAACTCAACAAGATTCCCTCCGTCTCCTTTGTCATCCAAACCTTCAGGTATGGCTTTAAAGCTGTAACATTTGAATGAGAAAACATCTCCTCTTGGTCTGTGTAGCTCTCAAGGAAGAGCTGTTGGCTGCACTGCAAAAGACAGGACACACGAATCGTGTAAGAAACCAAAGCAAAAACTGGGGAGGGTATTGACTTCTCTGTACACAGGCTTGTACCTACAGTAGGAGCAAAGAGAAGCAGCAGGTGTGGAGGGTGCAGAAGTAGTTAAGGTTTTGCTTGAAATTGGAGAGCGAAGGACAGGATTTGTGAACACTGGCATTTATTTTTTACAAAATGCCCTAGGCTATGAATGCCAGTGTCCTGACCACATGTCACCATCATGGTTTTGGGGATTATGTTTTGTCAGCCTTTTTGTTTGAATAGCTTCAATAAACTCTGTGCAGAGTTGAAACAGTTGCTGCATCTTTTTGTGATCCTTAAGTAGTAACAGAGCATTCAGACTGTCTCTGATGCCTTGGAGTGCTGTTCTGTAAGGTACAGGAGTGGATTGGCCCAGTTAGAGGTGTCTGCAGTTGTCTCCAAACAAGGTAGAAACAGAGGTCTTCTAAACTGAAGTAAATGTGTGCAAATGATAGGGAAAAATTTGCCCATGTAGCACCATTTGGCCTGTGTGAAGTCGGAAGAGCTGCAGAATGTGGAGGAACTAGCTAGGTTTATAGTTGATACTTCAGTCTGTGTGCCTGACTTCGGGAGAATCCACAGTTGTGGCAGAAGGACACTGGAAAGAGTAGTGAACTATTTGTCCAGGTGCCTTTTCTAAGACAGAGAGACTGCACAGTATATACAAGCTAAGCAAGCACTTGGAGGAATTCAAATTTGAATCGATATTTAGAAATAGTCTTAACTACATAAGTTTTAGATGGGATCTGGGGCTCCTTTTTCCTTTAAAAACCTTTGGATAATATTTGCAGGTTTAGGTTTCATTCACAATTTTTAAGTAATGTTAGAACAGTGCTAGTAGTAGATTTCATCTCTGCTTTCTCTCTAGTCACTGAGGAAGCTATAAGACACTCAAAGAGTGGCTTAACAAGACAAGATACCTGGCACAGAGATTGTTACTGCATTTGCTGCTTACTTAAGGGCTCACATCTGTGATGACAGAATAAAGAAGTTGATTAGATGAATCAATCGGAAGTTCTTGATATATTTATCTTAATTTACTGTATCATACAAGGGGAGCTAAGTCACTCAAGGAATATCAGTACCTGGAGGCAGTTCAGGAAGGTTTTGACTCAAGATGGATTTTTTTTAAATGTTGGTTGGTACCAGAACCAGAGGATAGGTGTTATGTGCTCACACCATCATAAAATCAGACAACACTGCTAGTCACATTGGCAAATCATTATAGAAGTAACACTGAATTCAAAGTGTGCACTTGAAAATAGCTTACCTAAATATAAACCAGAAAGTTGTGCAGTGCTGTGCACACTTGAAGCTTGTGCAGTTCTACGCAAACAAAGCTACTGTGGTGTTATTTTACTGTTTGGAGTTTTGGGTTTTGCTTGTTTCAGCATCTGTTCTTTTGGATGAAGATCCTTATATAACATGTAAATAATCTTATGCGTTGAGTGACATAGTCAGATAAACATTTAAACCAGCACAATTTGGTCTATACTTGATCATATTCAGTGGTCGTCTTGTCAGTCCTGGGGTAATGGCTGGACTTGATGATCTTTAAAGGTCTTTTCCAATCTAGATGATTCTATGATTCTGTGTGCTTAGGTTTGTTTACATTCTGCAAAAATGAATGTGTGGATTCACCACTTATTTATTTACAAGAGCCTAAAGATATAAATAATACAGTAGCAGATCAAGCATTAAAACATAGTTTTACACCTGACAGGTGGTTTCTATGGTAAATCCTAATATTCAAATGCAGTGTCTAGTGAAGGAGAGAAAACTTTACTTTCTCCACTAGATGGTGGCAGTCAATTACAAAGCCCTTTCATTTCTCTTAGGGAATCTGAATTTAGCATGAACTAAACAAATTGTTTACTAGTAAAATAATTTTGCTGAAGGACCTGCTTTGCTCTCCCTCCTCCTCAGAAAGGTGTTGTTACACAGTGACATTTTTATCCTTACTTACAGGAATCAACAATATGAATATGTAGCGATATGCCAATAAAAGTAGACCATGCTATGAAATTGCAGCCCTTTACTAAAAAAGGGCTGCAATTTACTAAAAGGGCAGTTTATCTTTGCAACATAGAAGAATTTTAACTATTGAAGCCTTTAATTCACAAATCTCGGATTTGGGGTTTTCTTTCTGTGCTTCCCATTCAGCAATATACCTGCTAAAGGGCAATAAGTGCTGTATGGGATCATCCTAATATTGTCCTTTTCATTCAGTCAAATAAGGATGTAGTTTTGTATTCTCACAGCTTGGCAGTCATCTGCTTTCTTTGAAGAGCAGTTCGGTTTTTTAATCAGCTTTTATGCTTTGCATACTTATTTTGAAGTGATCTGGTTGTGATTTTCACATGTTTTGTAATCTCATTTTCCTTTCCCTGACCCAGTTTCAGTAAGTATTACAAATCTTTATCCTGGTTGTGAGAATGTCAGTGTGAGAAGCCGTAGTATGATGTTTGAGCCAGGCCTGACCAAAGGAGTATTAGAAGCTTTCGTTTCACCTGCTCATCACTCTCATTTCTCTGCTGATGACCAGTCCACCAAGGCCATTGATATTCAGAATGCCTATTTGCACGGTAAGCAAAGCCCTGGGGTGGCGTGCCTTAATGATGTGGAATGGTTAATGCCATGTTGCTTGTTTTTAAAAATAAAACTGAGAATAAAAAAAAAATTTGACTTGGTATTGTAGTAACTGTGGTTGAAAATCTAACAGTGGTGGGGTTTTGTTTGTTTAAGCAAAAGGTAAATCTGCATACAGTTCTCTACCTGTAATACACATACTAATCACTTGTGTCGGAAGCTTACAGTATCAGATAGAAATGTTTTTAAGGTGAATAAGTGGGGCAGGAGGAAGGAAGGAAGGATTTAGTATAATAGGAGTGGGTTAGCAAACCAGCTACTATGTGAAGGCTCCTTCATCAATAGCGTATGTCCTTTGGGGGTTTTATTGGATATAATCTGTTCCTATAGACCCAGGTGTCCTCAACATGTAAATAGTTCCCAGCTGTATGAAGGACCTACCATTCCTACCCCATGACAGGGCTAGAGCATGTTTGGTGAGCCCTAGAGCTCACCAAACATGGTGAGTGGAGCTTCTGATTTCATTGTTTTTTGAAAGGAAAAGTTAAAACGAGTTAGCAGTAAGAGGAGTCAGTCACAGAAGTTGTCATAACTACATGTATGGGTTTAACTGTGAAGGCTATACAAACAATGCATATATGCCACCAGCTATACTAATTATTATATAGGGGGTAAGATCTCTCCCAGTAGGATCTCTTCTTCATAACAAAAATGTTCTGAATGTCTTAACAGCTGCAATTTTGAGGCTGTATTAGGATTAATCAAGATTTTTGTTTTGGAGAGAGAAACCTATTTATGAATGCAGTATATGCACACTAACACATGCAGTAACAAAATGTTCATCCTAGATGCTGAAGAGTTTGCCATGCACCAAAAGCTTGTTCTTTGTCCAGGCTAATTTCCTCTTTCAGTGTTCTTTGAAACCAAGTCAAGTTCTGTAGTGAAAGAGAGTTGTGCAACAGACTATCAAAAGGGGGTTCTTTTCTTTCTCTCTGCTGTCTCAATATAGAATGAATACACATGGGTGAACTCTGAATAGCTGTACTCTTAACAGCAGGTTTGAGGTTTCTGGCGGCTTCTAGAAGTTTGAAGTTCATCTTAGTCTGCATTTTATTCAAATAGAGGTAGTACAAGTGCAGCAGACTTGACCCTAATCAGATGGTGCATCTGGGAAGTGCTGTACACTGCAACACACTAATACTTTTCTCACCTGAAGCTAAACGAGATGGCAACAAGAAGTATGACTCTGTTGGGATCCTTAACATGGTGATTCTTAAATCCTGAGTTAATAATGTGATGTAAATAGTAGTGCAATTCTGTAAAGCAGGGGCTTCTTTGAGAATGTCCTTCAGTTGTTTTTAATACCAGCAGTGGCATGTTAAGAACTAAAATTAATTGAAATGCTGAGATTTTTGGGGTCAGCAGGAAAAGAAGGGAAGCTGTTACTCTTGTTTTTCAAGTGAATTACAAGGCAAAGGCAAATTTAATGTGTAAGGCTGCCTGCAGTTAACACACAGGTGTTTCCATGTGGCATCCAGCTGACTGTCCTAGAGAAATGAATGTGAGAGAGGAACAGATTCTGAGCACCAAACTTCGCAGCCTCTGAAACTGACTGAAACCCCTTCCCTTTGTTCATGATTGCATTTGCAGTCGTCTTTCTCATATGCATAGGTGTTATCTTTGTGAAAGTTTAAATCAGATTAACTCTTTTGTTTGTCTTTCCATGGCTGAAAGACGCGTTATGTTTAGTGATAAAGTGTGATCTTTTCATCTATTTGTCTGTTTTTCAGGAGTTGGTGATTTCAGCATCTGGGAGTTTTCTGGGAATCCTGTGTACTTCTGCTGTTACGATTATTTTGCTGCAAATGATCCCACAGCAATTCACGTAGTGCTTTTTAGTCTTGAGGAGCCTTATGAAATCCAGTTAAACCAAGTGACCTTTTGGCTCAGTTTACTGAAATCATTAGTCCCAGTTGAGGAGCCAATAGGTATGCTCTTCTGCCTGTTACTTAAATACTAGGAGACTGTAGAATAAAGCTTCTTGTGGTTCTCTGCAACTTTGTACATCATCTGTGTTGAGCACTGTTATGTCATCCCCATGTATTCAAACAGACTTCACACAAGGTTTCTTAGAGAAAGGCAATGTTATCTGTGGAACAAGCCTGAAGAGTTGTACACACCGCTTAGTCCAACTGAAAATGATCGTGAGGTGTGGTGCAGCCTCCTGCAGCACTGGGATTTACATCTGTAAATGGCAGATGAAGTTTGATGTTAAATAAGCTGCATGGAAAAGTGTTTCAGAGGGTTGGAACCCTCTGAAATTTAAAACAAGTTTTAGACATATTGCTTAAATTCCACTTAAATCTAGCCCAAATTAACAGTGTTTCCAGCATAAATTAGTCTTGTCGGTGAGAACAGGACAGAAAACAGTGGAGTGGCGTTCTCTCTCAGTACATGCAACTTTAACATGTTTAACTAGAGTTGTATTTGGACTTCAAATATGTTAACCTTTTAGTGTATCAGGGTGTACGGAAATTGGTATTTCTTGTAAATTTCACTTCATATATTCTCGGACTTTGCACAGGTTTTGACTAAGTTTACTTGTTTTATATACAAGGTTTCTAACAAAGAAAGTTACTTGGCATAAAAACAGATTTATTTTTTTAATTCTTAAAAGGTCTGTAAGTCTGGGTATATATACACCATATAACTTGTTTGTGCTTGTAGCTGAGCATTGGTCTGCAGATTGCGGTAGTTTCATGGATGAACCAAGCTCTAACATGTGTCTTGGTTATATGAACCAAAATATTATTCCAGCTAGTGGATCTAACTTAGCACTCACAAGCATCTATAATGCTGCTAGGGACTCAACAGACAAGCATCTCAAGTACTTACGTAGTGCAAAGAGTATTTCTCCTCTTTTTTTTGTGTTCTGCTCAATTCTGTATTCATTATCTGAGACAGATAATGGTTAATGATGAGCCCAGGCAGACCTTCAGTTTTCAGTTCAGGCATCTGCATTTTGCATTTTAGATCAAGTCATAGTAGTCGCAGAGGTTAACAATATGAGCATTTGAATCTACCCAACACGAAATTATTTCTGGAATTAAAAGCTCAGAAATACACAAAAAAGTATCAAAACTGGAAAAACAGTGAGTTTGCAATTGCAGAAAGCTTTTAATGGCTCCTCAGTCTAGCGAGGAAACACAGTTCTTGGTTTTACTGTGTTAGAATTTAATTGTTACTTCTTGCTGAGCTGATTATCAGCATTATTTAAATACTTTGCTTACATCAGTGTTTATAATGGTCAGCTCAGTTTGGGTACCCATGCATTTTAGTACTATTACAAGTCTTTGTAAGTAATCTGTAGCAACTGATGTTAGCAGAAAACATAAAACTCTTGGAATTATTTTCCAATTATTTTGCCTAAGTCCTTCAGCTGCCAAAAAAAAATATATTTACTAGTACAGTATACTTAACCTTGGAATTACTATGCAGAGATTTGGAAAAATGTGACTGTTCATGAATGAATCAAGATTCTGTAGCCCTTGGTTGAAAACCGATTAGTGATGTAAGCGTATTTCTCCCATGGAATGTTTTTTCAGATTAAAACAGCAGAATTGGGTGTACTGTTATTTTTAAAAAATAGTCTAACAATGTCTCCTCTTTTCTGCAAGATTAGTTTGAGAAAAGATTGAAAACTCTTGTGTTCCATCCTGTCACCTCATTCATGCCATTTGTATCTTTCTTTCTTTCTTATTCTTTTTCATGGTTTCTGACAGGCTTTCCTACTTAACTCTCACCTAAGTGAGAGGTCATTGTTTGTGTAAGTACTGCAAAATAGCATTCATTCTGATGTATGAATGCTGTAGATCTTTTGTGTTCTACTTATAGTCCTCTACTATGCGCCTGTAGTATTAAGCACCATTCAAAGATTGAGAGAAACCCTTTCAAGAAGCTGTTATGCTTACTTATTTTCCTCACACTGTCATAGTTTGTAGCTAATAGATATGTCATTAGTGTTATTTATTAATGTTTTTGTTAAAGCAATAAAGTTGGGTAGTATCAATTTATCTGATGTTATTCAAAGAGTCTAGCTATTCAAATTGGACATTATATAGATAATCTTATAGGCAAATAAAAGCCAAAACACATCAGTAGTGTACCCACAGTGTGGTTATGCTTAGGCTTGATAAATCCACTGCAAAAGTGATTGAAATGAAAAATGTAAAATGTATTGCTACTTTCCCGGCTTAGTAAGGCAGCCATCTCCATAGGCATGTCTCATAGTGAGGGAGTGCTCTTGTTTCTCTTCCAGCATTCGCTGGAAAGCTGAAAAGTCCCCTGCGTGTTGTTCTGGTCGCCACACATGCTGACATAGTGAATCTTCCTCGGCCTGCTGGGGGAGAGTTTTGGTATGACAAAGACTTGTCATTGTTGAAAGAAATCAGGAACAGGTAAGTGGAGAGTGTGTTTATACACAGTACTTAAACATACCAGGTGGAAAGAAAGAAAAAATACTAAAATGGATAAGAATATGTAAAAGATTTTTATGTGGCTTAAGCTTTATGATTTGATGTTTTGAGTATGTTCAGGAAGCTTATATTGTGCAAAAAATTGAGTCATTTACCAATATTACAGTGAGTGAGCTGCCTTAAGTAAACTAAAATGAGCCAACTGGTGCAAAAATGAGTTGAGGCTTAGGAAGTCTCATCCTGTAAAGACTAGGATACATCCAAAGATCCATATCAGACATCTGCCTAACACTTGGTACTCAGGTTTTGCACCAGTCTCAGAAAAGTGGGCAGTTCTCAGCTACAAACTCTTGAGTGCAAAAGAGGAAGCTTTACAGGAGAGCCACCTTTTGCTCTGAATTGATTTAGGATGGGTAGGAAAAAAACTTACACCTGGAGGTACTCCCTACACAGGTTGTGAAGAGCTGGGCATTGTGGAGTCACACAGGTGACAAGGTAATCCAAGAGTTACCTAGAAGTTAGGGAAACTTCTAGCCTTCTTCAGCAAATATTTGGAGAGCATGCTGGTTGTAGATGGAAAAGGGAAATTTTTCATGAACATACTATTGTGTAAAATAATAATAATTCATGTTCACAGTGAGCACGTAAGTGGGTAACACATGATACGAGCAACCATCTCCATACCTGTGAGCATAGACATTTGTCTGGACTGTGCAAGAAACAGATGTGGGAATTCCAGCACAATAGTGGCAGGGCAGTGTCTTAATCAGTTGAAAGAAACCAACAGAAAATACCTGTATAATCGTTGGGTGTTGGAATCCTTATCATAAGTCCAGAGCCAGGAGAACAAATACGTGCTGTTCAAAAACCAAAAGGAACTAAAGAACAGAGCTGGTGTCAGTAGCAGTGACAACTGAACTATTCAACGTGAGAAAAAAGAAAACAACAAAGACCTTAAAAAGAATTAATTCCCGCTACCCCTCCTCTAGTAAAATGTTTGAGTTTCTAATTTCAAGTTTTGTGATGCAGTTGTTACTTTCTTATGCATGTTCGGCCTCCTTCTTTAGGAAATACAATTTTCTCTCAATATCTCTGTTTATTTTCAAGAAAATTAGAGAGCAGTTATACTCTCTGTGCTTATAAAATAGCTCAGCATAATCAGTACTTAAACTTTTTCATCATTCCTTAGAAGAAAAATAACCATGTAATTTAAGGCTGAAATACAACTGAATTAAGAAATAAAACTGGATTTGGCACTAAGTAAATAATTGCATGCTTTTCCTCTTTTAGATTTGGAAATGATCTTCAAATTTCAGAAAAGTTATTTGTGTTGGATGCTGGAGCATCTGGGTCTAAAGATATGAAGCTTCTTCGAAATCACTTACAAGAAATAAGAAGCCAGATAATTTCTGTAAGTAATGTGTAATGGTCTGGGTTGGACCAGCCAAAATGCAAGAATCTTGTGTAAGAATTTACTGTAAATTTAGAACTTACGTAACTAAAGTGAGTGCCGTTCAAATTTTTTAACAGCATGCATGACAGACATGGTGATAAAGAAACTCCTGATAGCAAAGATTCAGTCAGCATTTTCAAAATTGTAGGTGTTTTGTTCAGGTCATCAAAATGATCTCTCTTAAAAGGAAACAATTCAAGATTTTCAGTTCAAAGTTATAGTTTCATATTTTTAATTGACAGTGATTGATTCTAACTGTTAGAAAGATAATTCCCAACATAGATGTGTGAACTGAATATTAATTTATGTTTTACTTTACTTTTTTACTGGAAAATGTGTGCTTGGAGGTGTATATATGTGTCTAAGTATATGTAAATGAGACTGTAGGTAAACTAGCCATGGCTTGATGTTATCACCAGGAATCCACAGAGACTTCCATCATGACAGTGACCAAGTCAAGCTGATATGTAGCCTGTGCTAAATGGTTTTAAATTTCTTCATACCATACTTGTGTGACACACTAAGACTTTCTGTAGCTACTTCTGATAGGTTGGGGTTTTTTTAAAATGAATGAAAAGTGAACATATTAGTTCATTCTGTAGAACAAGGAAAATGTTCGGATTCATACCAAATTCAGTCTATTTTACATGCCCAATGGTCTCTTGATTTAATAAGCTTTTCTTCTCTGACAAAACACTATCATAGCTTGAAATGTGGAGGGCTTTGCTGCAGAAGTGCATGCTGTGGCTTGTGACTGTAAGGCATCAGTGAGGTCCAAGACAATCAATAAATAAACGTACCATCTTCTTATCCGGTACCCTGCTGTCTCCCCTGTTGAAGTAAATTGGTCCTGTACAGATACTGATGAGCACAGATTTTAATTAAATGTTGACAATTTCTGAAATAAAGATTATCTTCTAGACCATGAATTGGTCATTTGACATTTGACAAGGCAGGACTATATAAACCAAGCTTTGTTCCACATGTCAGGATTCCCTTTGTAATCATGT
Organism: Strigops habroptila; assembly: GCF_004027225.2. Lineage (NCBI taxonomy): Eukaryota > Metazoa > Chordata > Aves > Psittaciformes > Psittacidae > Strigops > Strigops habroptila. The sequence goes on along the minus strand of NC_044302.2, from coordinate 59,127,471 downwards.
TTAAAAATTTTGTTTAATTGAAAAACATTTTATTAAGAAAAGATAGGTCTTATGGCAAGTGAATGCCAGGTGGAAGAGTAAGGGTCTGTCACAGGGCGACCTCTTTAGACATGAATATATGTCATGAATGCATTAGACCTCGTAATCTCCATTAAAAAATAAAACCAAAACCAACAAGAGCAAAACCCCCCAACAACAGTACTGTCATTCTCAGCACAGTAGGATTACAAACTGATGTTTTCTGTGTTTTTGTAAGACTTGCCCACCTATGACTCATCTCTGTGAAAAAATAATCTCCACACTGCCTTCATGGAGGAAAATGAATGGACCTAACCAGCTGATGTCGTTGCAGCAGTTTGTATACGATGTACAGGAACATCTTAATCCCCTAGCAAGTGAAGATGACCTACGGCATATTGCACAGCAGTTGCATAGCATAGGAGAAGTAAGTGGTTTTATCTAAATTGCAACTCTTTATTACCAAGGTACTGCTCTGGTAGAATTTGCTTAATGAGATTGAAGCAAATGTCTGTAGTTTGGAAGTTTGTAGTTCTAGTTTGTTGGTTTTTTTTCCCCTCCCTCTTAAGATATCATAAAAAGTAGACTAGTTAATAATGCTTTTTTGTTACCATTATTGTCCTGTGGCTCCTATTTCATTCAACAGTATTTCCTTGAGACAGGAAGAATTAGAGTTTATTGCTGTAGTTGTAAGAATATAAAATACCCAGAAAGTGTAAGTATGCTTTCATCTTTAATAAGGTAGTGGCTAAGGTGTTAACTGCATATGAGGAATTTGTGTGTCCCTAGAAATTGAATCATAGCATAACACCTTTGCATAAATAGCTTGCAGGGCATGGCTAGGCTTTACAGCTGTTGGACTCTAAAGGTTTCATTATTAGTGAAAATCAAGAACAAGATCTGCTCTTTGTTCTGAATACTTGCAAGAAAATAAAATGCACTGTTCGCTTTTCTCTTGTCAGCAGTATTAACAAAATGATTGGTCAGTAAGTTAGGGAGGAGAGAACATGGGGTATCATCTTGTACTTCACAAGACATAAATAGTAACTTTCATATTTATGAACAGATTAACATTATGCAGAGTGAAACTGTCCAAGATGTTGTGCTTCTGGATCCCCGCTGGCTCTGTTCAAATGTCCTTGGAAAAATCCTGTCAGTGGAGAACCCAAAAGCCCTCCATCACTATAGAGGTCGGTACACTCTAGAGGATATCCAGCGTCTGGTGACAGATAGTGATGTGGAAGAACTGATACAGATTTTGGATGCCATGGATATTTGTGCAAGGGACCTTAGCAGTGGAGCAATGGTGGATATTCCTGCTCTCATAAAGACTGACAATCTCCACAGGTCTTGGACAGATGAGGAGGATGAGGTGCTGATTTATGGTGGTGTTAGAATCGTTCCTGTGGAACATCTTACCCCATTTCCTTGTGGAATTTTTCATAAAGTTCAGGTGAATCTCTGCAGGTGGGTTCATCAGCAAAGCACAGAGGGAGACGCAGATATACGTCTGTGGGTAAATGGATCAAAGATTATGAATCGTGGAGCTGAGCTTTTAGTGCTGCTGGTCAACCATGGTCAGGGTATAGAGGTTCAAGTTAGAGGACTGGAAACAGAGAAGATCAAGTGCTGTTTACTTCTGGATTCTGTATGCAGCACCATTGATAATTTAATGGCCACAACTTTACCAGGCCTTTTGACTGGGAAATACTACCTTAGTCCTCAGCAGCTGAGGGAACATCATGAACCAGTAATGGTCTACCAGCCTAGAGACTTTTTCCGTGCACAGAGTCAAAAAGAGACATCACTAACTAACACTATGGGGGGATATAAAGAGAGCTTTAGCAGTATACTGTGTTTTGGGTGTCTTGATGTCTACTCCCAGGGAAGCTTAGGAATGGATATTCATGTTTCTGATCTGAATCTACTTACCAGGAGAAAACTAAGTCGACTTTTGGATCCACCTGATCCTATGGGGAAAGATTGGTGCCTTCTGGCCATGAACCTGGGCCTCCCTGATCTTGTTGCAAAGTACAATACAAATAATGGAACACAAAATGACTTTATCTCAAGCCCAGTCCATGCTCTTCTGCAGGAGTGGAGTAATGCTCCTGAGAGCACTGTAGGTATCCTAATGTCTAAGCTGAGGGAATTAGGTCGCAGAGATGCAGCAGATTTTTTACTGAAGGCATCTTCTGTATTCAAAATAAATTTAGATGCTAATGGTCCAGAAGCTTATGCTTCTAGTTGCAACAGTGGCACTTCTTATAACTCAATTAGCTCTGTAGTGTCACGGTAAGAGCAGGTGTTTTGCATGGACATACTCTCAAACTGCAGAAGGGATAAAAGATACAGTACAAAAGTTTCTGTGCATTTTAATTTATGAGGTTTTACATCAAAGGATCTTTATCCTTCTCCAGCACCACCTTTTGTGCATAAACTTTCTAACTGTGAATTGTTGCTCTTTATCTATTAAAAAGGCTGGTGTACTTCTGGTGTTACAAAATTATTCCTCATACATAATGTGCTGCTTAATACTGCCATCTTAACTGGAAAGTGTTCACTTTTATGTACTGCAAATGTTTTATAAAATACTTCAATTCTCCCCATAACAGGTAGGCGGAGAGGAATAGCACATATTACCTGAAATGTGTATTTCTTACACATTCCCTTTTTTTCTTCTTAATTCTCATCGTGTCCTCTGCTTAACATTTTCTTGTATTTGTAAGGAGAGAAATCCACCATTTGTGGTCAATCTGACTGAACTTTAAACCATTTTATTGTTTATAGCTGATAAAGTGAGTGCCTTTTGCAGAAGGGAGGGTGCAGTTGATTTGAATGACCCTGCTGGAGTTACAAGAACATGCTACCTCTGTTTCACTTAAATCGTCTGCATGCTTATCATTGCAAGTGGTGCTTGCCTTTTAATTTTTCCTGCACTTCTAAGACATTGGTGATAACTCACGCATTCTTGTGCCAGTACTATGGGTATAGACATGTGATACCTAATCAACTTCAATTACAGTCAAATCATAATGTGAAAAGCTCTTAAACTTGCCAATTACCATGCTTCATTATTTCCATGCACCTCAGGTAAAAGTTTGCTTTTCATTATAGAGTTCAAAAAACACAAGTGTTGGTTACTGCGGAAAAATATTGTAGAGCTGTCAGTCGTAATTTGTGTATAACAAAGGTTTTCTACTATTAGATCCTGCATTACTTTACTTCCTGTACTTGAAAACTTTGATGGGGATAAAAATAAAAAGGAAGCAAGGTTTCTTGCAGTTATAACTTTAAAATTGATATGAGGGAATATGACCCATTTTCTGTTTTAAAAAGCATGTAATTTAATGGTGCAATGTGTGTTTGTTTATATATATTGTATGTACATACATTAATACTATTTTTTCCTTAATCTTACAATGTAGTAAAATTTTAAAGGATTTTTCTACAAATAAACTGTTGCTTGTTGCATCCATGTCGTTCATATTCTGTATTTGAAAGGGACTGAAACTTACCCTTTCCTTAGAGTTACAATCCTGGAGAGGCAGTGCCTGACTTCTGAAGTTCTGGGAACCCTCTGTTTCACTTCAGGGGAATTTCTTAGAATGCAGGAGGAATATTCATTCATTTATTTACTACAGAGGTGGTCCCTTTGCAGCAGAGGGATTTGCATTCTTTTTGACAAATGGTAAGCCAAAGCACTTTGCTACATAGCTTCTCCTTTCTGTTTTTCTACAATAGAAACCGAAACAGCAGACATGAGTCTGTCATCAGGAAGCTTCCAGATTATGCTGTGTTGCAAAGGGGATGAATGTTGCATTAGAGCCTGTGCTGCAGTATTAGTCCTTTATATTAAGGATCCCCTCATGATGGGGGTTGAAACTAGATATTCTTAAGGTCCTTTCCAACCTGATGTTAAGGTCCTTTCCAACCCTAACTATTCTGTGACACGGGTGCTACAGCTGCTTATTTAAACTCTCAGCATCACTCACTGATAGCTGCACAGTCTCAGTACGGCACTTTATGCAGGCAGCTCTGCACAATACCTCCTCCTGTATATGCTGCAAAGGAGTTAAATGGTCTTTTCTTAAAATGCTAGTTGTTATTTCCCACTGCCTTTCTTTCCGTATTTTCCCTTGTTTTATTAAATCCTTCCCCAGGCATCACTGGGCTCCTTTGTTAAACTTTTTTTGAAGTGTTAGTCCTCAATGAGCAATGTGGTTAATACCAGTACTAACCTGAGGTGTCTGTGCTCCGATATTCTGCCTCTGATGAACAGAGTTCAGTGTCTCCCACCACTACCCAAGTTGCTCAGTGAAGAACCCAGCTTTCCACAGCCCGTATTTGCCTACGTCATGGCTACCACCATGCCTCACCTTCCTACTGTGAACACATTCAGCACTTCTGTTGGATTCTGGTATGTGGAGGGGTCTTTCTCATCTTACAAGACTTTATGGTTTTCTTGCTGATTTCTTTAGGCCTGTGCCTCAGGCATCAAACTTGGAGTTACCTTCACTGAGTCCATGTGACTGCAGAAGAGTGGGACTTCCCATCACAAGCCCTTTGAGAGCAGAGACTCCTCTGAGATGCTTTTCCAATGCAGCGCTGTCAGTGATGTCTGTTACTTTGGGATTTAATTCACTCAATTCACCCAATTTAATTCACTGTACTGCTTGTGGTAGAGTGACAAGATCTTGAGATACCAGGTAGCTCCTACCCAGCCTGCCTCCCTGTTGCTTTATGCATGGTCAACTGACCAACATTGATGCAATAGTCTTTTGCCCTTTTTCCTCACAACAGCGTGTTCCTGACAACTCTCTGCTTTCATTTACTGTAAAATACAGCCTTGGGAGTATAAAATACTTAGCAGATGCTATGATGGATCCTTGAACAGCAGTCACAGCCTATTGCATCATTTACAGTTTTCATGGTAATAGGTTCAGGAAAGTGAATCACAGTCATATGATAGCTTTGGATTGCTTTCCTACAAGTCATGTGCCACTGACAAAAAAAATTGTTGTCCTAAATGACAGAAAAAAAGGTTAGCAGGTTAGCAGAGGGATACAAGTGGGCATCCCTTCAGCTGCTTCACTTTTATTGATTGCCTTTTTTGTTTTGTGAATGCCACTAGGAGCAGAGCTTCATTCCACAATTTTTAGAACTGTGTTTAAAATGCTTTGAGCCTGCTTTACTCACTTCAGAAATGGAGGGAATGCAGGTCTTTGCAAGATCAAAGCACTTTAGCCATGAACGTACAGTACATATAGTTTGTGCAAGGAGCATGCTGAGTCAGTTCCTGACAGTGAAATAAGTGAGGCTGGATACTATTAGGAGACTCTCTTCCTTACACTTCTGTGCCTCAGCACAGAGGTTCTGAAACACAATTTTGAGGATAAAGCAGATTAGCCCAAACATTCATTTTGTCTTCAAAATCCATAATGCAGACAAACTCTCAAGCTTGCAACACAGTTACTCAAGGCCAAGATGCATTACAGATGGTCTTCCTGTTTAGAGATGTATGTTACTGACATCTGGACTCAAATTCTGAAGAAGGTGAGGATGGGGAGGAAGCAAACATTTTGGTGCAAAACATTTTTCCAAGTAGAGTCTTTTCTCTCTGGCATGCAGCAGCATGCATAGGATAGGAGAGTGTTTCATATTGCTGTTTGTATTGGGGTTTACTGGGTTTTACTCTCTGTGGGAGTTCTGCTGCTGACCTGACTGGTAAGTTTGGAAAGCCACAAGAGATCAGTGGCTACATGCAAATGATTTTGAGGGTGGGAAAAGAAGGGCATCCAGAGGTGACCTTGGTTGGAGGTGGATATCTATGATTCTTCTCGCCTGAAGATGATGTAAACTGGAGACAGCCACAGGTTTTAGGATCCTTGTGATTCAAATGATTGAGAAAGAGTTATGAACTACAGGGATTTAGCAACTCCCAAATGTCAAAATACTGACAGAGCCAAGAGGCTTAGAAAGGAGTCAGAACACAGTTTCCTAAATGATCAAGTCTCTAGAGAGAGCAACAGTGAAGCTGTTAGACTTCGCTGTGCTGGAGCAAATTCCAGGCCCTGAACCTGTGCTGGCTGCATTGTCCACTCCAAGGAGAAGTTCCCTTTTAGTTCACTGCATCCTTTTAAAACATGTGCCTCCATTTGATTAATACTGCTACTTCAGCTTGCCAATAAAAGGAGGAGTAATGCCTAAGTTGTAACTTAGTAAAGTAAGTAAATGAAGCTTTCTATTGGCTGAAACCTCTGTTTAGGTCAGAGGAGATGAAGCAGTGCAGTATCTTCTTTGAAAGTGGCCTGAAAGCACTATGTACAATATTAAAATTTAATTCTATTTGACTTTGTTTTTTAAAACACCAAAAATACTAAACACAACCAGAGATTCACTCCCATGTTTCTTCAGTCTTTGTCTGATTTGGAAGGCAAGGTAGTAAGTAGAAAAGAGGAAGATGCCTGAGGTACAAAAGAGTTATAGCCAAGCCACTCAGACTTTGCTTGTAGAAGTGTTTGGGGTTTCTATATACAGCTCATCTGACTGTATACAGAAGAGGACTGCTGGTATTCCTCTGTGTGGCTACACCATTTATCATAACAAGCTTTACAGGAACAGTGGGACCAACAGCTAATGCTGCCGCAAAGCCAGATGAGGATCTTCATGGATGTTGACAGCCAGGGCCCATACTTCCTCCTCCTGCTGTGAAACATCATAGGACCTGCTGCAATAATTACGGCATTCAGAGTGGCTGTGTCCACGTTCAGAAATATGCTCTCTCTCGTACTTGCACAAGATCCAAAGAGTGCAGCTCGGTGAGGTATCTTTCCTGTGGACTCGGGCGCTGTTGCAGCTGAGCGTAAGTGAACTGGAGAAGCTTTGGGCCATCTGTGTTGAAGTATAGCCACAATGCTTCCGCTGCCTCTTGGCATCTGAGGCTAGGTTGAGGGGGCTACCTGGCAAAGGGGGTGGAATTTGTACGAGTATGGGCTGGGTGAGACACCCACATGAGGCGCACAGGGAGGGGAGGATAAAGTTGTGCTTTTCAAAATGTCAAGGAAACATGGGAGAGAAGGAAGGACTCTTGCATTACGGGAGTTAGACTGCTGATGCTGCTAAAGGATCGTATGTGTATGACTTTCTGAGTCACTGTGCTTCATTTTTTGAGCTGCTTGTTGCATTGCAAAATCCACTATTTTAGCCTCCCCACAAAACAAATGTGTGTTTCATTGTTATAGTGTATTCTATTTCCCCTGGAAGTGAATCAGTCTCACTTGAACATCCCCTGTGTGGGACTGCTTACAAGCCAAAATGTATGTAGTAGAGTGAATCACCTGGGCAGAGAGAGGGCAGAGAGGAAGGGTCATCTGCTGGGAACATCTGGATAACATCAGCAAATCTTGCTGTCATGGAATTTACCTACAAAGCTCTACAATGGTGCAGCATTGGCAACTAAAAATAGTTCTTTCTATTGGTTGCAAATGTGAAAATACATATCTATATATAGAGAGAGGAGAATATACATATATACATTTCCTGCAGAGTGCTGAGTGCAATCAACTACTGCTTAGCCAAAGCTTTTATTACTGTGGAAAACAGAGGATACACGTCTTGAATTTTGTGCTGAAGGCAGTATGTCAGTGCACATGAAAGCCAGTGCCAAACCCAGGTAAGTTTCCTAAACCTATAGTGTGTATCATTCCTAAGGTACATATCTGCAGAAGCAGCAGGAAAGAGATTATTTTGGAGGCGTTTCCATCCATTAAAGGCTTTGATAGCTAAGATTAGATTCTGTGATTTATTTATACATAAGGAGCTAAACCACCATCCTCTACAACTAGATTTTGAATCAAAATTTTCTACAGACCCCAGGGAATCGTGTTGGCAGCTTGAGAATGTTGTAGCAATTAGTCTGGAAATTGTGGAAGGGGCTGAGTCACCGTAACCAAATTAGCATCAGATAGGATGGGCTGAATTTCCTCGGTTGCTCACAGTCAGAAGGAAATATGGCTTGCAGCTCTTAGACCTGGCAGTTAAGTGCTAGTAAGGGTGTCGAGGGACGCTTTTGAGGCAGTGACCTGCAGTATCAGTCTGTTTATTGATGTTCTGAAAGAAGCTGCATGAATGTATAAACTGATGGATTAGTGCAGTTTCCATATATGCTTCAGGAACTGAATCAAGACCCAGAGCTCCGAAGTGCTACTAGGAAGAGGATTTCCAAACCTCTTTATCCCAGGTAATGCTACCTGGCTGAGAAGCGCTTTGCAAAGCGGTTGCTGCTGCTTCCTCAGGAAGATATGGAAAGAAACATAATCTACTGGTGTTGGCTTGGGTGTATAGGACGGGTGTAAAGAATGAACACAAAGCCATCAAGCCACCTCCCCAGTTGCCATTCACTCTCCAAGGCCCAGTCTTTTCTACAATTAACAAAACAGGCAGAATATCATTCGGCAGAAGGTCAAGGAGTGTTATGGGAAGAATCACTTTCCCAGCTGTGACTTACACCATGCAGTTAGCCCATTTCTACCTGTCATGGCTAGGAAAGCTCTGTAGGAACTCCCATAGCCACCAAAGAAAAGCATGTCCAGGAGAAATTCTGGCTTCTTCGGTAAGGATATTCAGTTATTTAAACATTCCAGTCTTCCCATGCTAATGCAGTAGTTTCACAACTCCCCTACCAGACCCGCCTTTCTGCTTTGAGTTACTCACCGCAGGAAGGAGTGCCACGTCACTCATCCGAAATGCCGTCTGCAGCACCAGGCGAGTCAGGCTGCTCACAATAATACCACAGGTCAAAGCAAATGGACATGGTGGCTGCTGTTGCTGCCCGGATAAACACGACGGTCCCAGGGCCTCTCTCTACTGTCAGACCAACCACAGTCCTGACCCCAGCACATGCAGTATGGATGTGATACCTCTGAATTTCCCGTGGCTTTAGCTGCAAATATAAAATACCACATCCAATGATGAGAACAGAAGGGCAACTGTCTTCTGTTTTTCTTTATGGTGTGATTGACTTGAAGCATCTTTCACATTCCACCAGTGAGCTCAGGAACAGGGTTTGTAAGCACACAGGCATCTTGCTAAACTCAGCTTTGACAGTCGTGTATTTGTACAAAGCCCAGTACCACTGCATTAAGAAGTATGGGGAACATTCCTGCCTCATTCAGCATTCACTGGGCTCCACTTTTTCATTCCCAGAAGTGAAGCCAATCTCTATGTAAGTGCTGGAAACCACTTGTTTTCAGCAAGCATTTATAATCTCCATCTTTGGACCATGTTGGTTTTAGGACGGATTTCAATGAAATCTCTAAAAAAGCTTTCCCCAACAGATAAACATATCCTTTGGTAGCAATTTTCTACTCATATAAGTTACTAATAGAGACTGCCACCGACTGTTACTTTGACTGGTAAGTGAAGTAATATGCAAATTGTTTCTGTCATTAGAAGAATTAGTTTCAAAACCTGACAGAAGAACCTCCTTTAATCCACTATCAATCTAGAGCCACAATTCCTTGTTATGCATTTCCATACTAACTACCACAGCAGTCATGACTTCTGTATGCCTCTGCATAACAGAAATGAATGAAGACTACTCTCCCTAACAAGTAGTTGGTAAATCTGTGCATACACAGTAAGCATGAAGCCTGTGCTTCCTTCTACAGGTGGTCAGACCTATGAGGACCACTTATGTCACTGGAACCTTACTCTTAATACCTGCCAGACCCAGAGCCACATTTTGCATAAGCTGAAACCAATTTGCATTTGTAGCTTAGAGGAAGTGACCTGCAGACCTGGTCTCACTCCCACTCAGGACTCAGGAATTTACATTTTTCTGCCTATCCTTTTACTCCTGGTATCTGCCCACAACTCCACATTTATCCAGCCTGAGCTGAGTCTCAAAAGTGGGCCAACAGTGCTAACGGTAGTTTTAAGAAGCTGTAAGATCATGTGCTTGTAAGGTCATTTCAGTTGCAACAAAAAGCTGGCTTTATGCTCTTTCTGCAGCTCCCAGGTGGTGTTTTTTGTTTTGGTTTGGTTTTTTTTTTTGGTTTGTTTGTTTTGTTTTTGTTTTTTTTTTTAAAGTCTGCCAAGTCATTTGTCTTTTTCAAATATAAATTTTATTTGAAACGCAATGAAGTCTGGAAAGCTTTTAGTATAATTGATTTGGGCTATATTCTGAAACACAACTATTAAGAAATCAGGTTGGAATTGCTCATTGGAAACATCATCCAAGACTGCTTTCTCTTGCTCCAAGCACGAGTGCAACTTCTCTCTCCTCTGCTTGGTAGAAGTGTTTCCTGTGTTTTTCCAACAGAAGACTCTGTACCATGGACCAGAGAGCACTTCCTAACATTTAAAAATCCCAAATGTACTGTGTCACTTCTGCAATTCAGACAAGGCCTCCATTAGCACTGCCAAAAACAGTGGCTTCTTGACGTGCTCTGTTGCCATCAGGCAGGGTGTGGTGGTAGGTTATTAAACAGCCCCTGCCACTTAGTTCTCATCTGACACATGCTTAATCGTGAGGATGTCCTTCCTCTTGTTAATGTTTGAATCAGCCCAACTGTTGATGAGAGACATTGTCCAAATCATGTTACTGTAAAAATTTACAGCCATGGCCGTAATATTATAGTAGAGCCAAGTTAAGATTCTCAAATGTTGTCTCCTTACATTTCCCAGCATTAGCCAGGAATGGCAGTGTTATATTCCTGATGAACAGAGATCCAGTAGTTGATGTGGCCAAGGGACTTCTCCTGGACTGCCATATGGAGAGATGAGGACTGCAGTGTAAGCCATAAGTGAGAGAGTTTATTCAAATGTTCTCTGTCATCTCTGGTCATTTCTATAAATTGTATTAAAGGGGGCTGGTGATGAAAGTAGAATGGGAATATGAAAAATAAGGAAATGTGTGAAAGCAGTGGTCCTCGACCTTGCCAAATGGTTGAGTATGTTATGTACTAGTGGCTGTTGATCAAAGCTGCAGTGTTCAGATGTCGAGGGCTGAAACTGGAGACTAGGGTCAAAAAAAGGTCCATGCTCTTGCACAAGGAACAAATTTCACAAGCTATCTCTCTTTGCTGTATCACAAATAACTACAGTCATTCCTTCTGACTTTTAGTCCACTGGGGCACGAAATTTCAGGGACAGCTTCAAACCTGGGAAGCAAACCTGTGCTCCTCCTAATCTCTGCTACCTGAAGCCTATCTGTGATTGCCAGCTCTGAGAAGCCAATTAAATAAAATATTCTGGGGAGTGGGAATAGAATAACTGAATCTTAAAACAGCCAGACTGGAGAACATACTGATGGCACTCACCTTTCAAAACATCTGAACTGCTTTCTGTAGGGAGCACAATTTTAAATGTCAGCTGGAGGCAGTGATGACAAACTCTCTGCCTTACTTCCTGTGCCACAGACAGCGTCCTAGGAGAGGGAGGCCCTGGTTCACCTGAAGTCCTGGTAAACAAGGAACCTGGGAAGTAAGATTAACCACTCTTTCTAAAGCCAGACCATGTTCTAGTAGGGGTTCCTGGAGAGCTCTGTACATGCAGTCCTGAAAGAGCCCCTTTACATCACTTGCAAGAGGGAGTCTAATTCTGGTAGCTTAGTAAGTGCTATGTTCATCTTTATTTAAGCTCTCTTGGAAAAGCAGCATGGTAGAGCTTAGCGGGAAACAGTAAACAGAACTTAGCATGCAGCAGCTAATGTAACTACATTTGCAGCAGAGAGAAGAGGGGCAGGCGCTCTTCTGGCCAACAGCCACAGTTCAAAGAATTACTGCGTACGTTCTGGTCAGGAGACTGCTGGCAATTGAACAGCAGATCTGTCCAAGGCTGACGTCTCTTATTTGCAGGGAAGCAGGTGTGCATGTGTGTTTATAACTCCACTCAGGACAGCTGATGGGGTTAGATACCTTGTTGTGGCAACGTCTGTGGTTTTGACATTTTGCTTTTTCTTCTTTCTATCTTTAATCCAGAGTATTTTCACAACAATGTCGAAAGATAAACAGTTTGCATAAAAGCAGGTGAATTTGATGCTGGCTGGTCTAAATTCCTGCTCAGCTTGACACAGAAGAGACTTTAATCAAGTTCTGCCATATCTCAGGTCTTGAAACCAGAAGACTTGATGGTCAATTTGCCCAAGTATCTGAGGCTCATCTAAAGGTGTGTTGCACTGAAGGGGAAGTCCTGTCCTCTCCACCCTTGCTTTGCAGTCTTTTGGGCTCATACCTGGAATGCCCACCCAGTTCAGCTCACTGATACAGCAGGAAGCTATCACTTTGTTTTGAAGGCTTTGTCTGCAGCCCGATGAGCTTGCTGCCCCAGCTTAGAGCAGGAATAAGAAGTCACTAGAACAGGGCAGGGCCAGAATGCCTTTTTTTCAGCAGTAATGCTGGTTCAAATCAGCATAAGCTCTTTGGTAAACCACACCCAGAAATAGTTTCAAACCTTGTAAACGTTTGACTTCAGTATTTGTTTTAGTTAACAACATTTCCACAAGCTCTGGTAAAACTCTGCCCAGATGTTCGTGGCTCTTGGCAGAAATGACATTTTAAAGAGATCATAGTAAACTAAAACAGTCCTCTACCCCCTTCTAGGGAACTAGCAACTATCCCAGAAACATTGGTGAGTGTGAGATGGTAGAACCTGTACCCTGGGGGGATGGTTGACCAGGAAAGCCAGACCTGAGCACCAATTACATCTGCTCCACTGTGGAGGAGAGGGCAGCGTGGCAAATACACCCATGTGGGATTCAGCTCTCCTTATTCACGGCCATCCCTGCAACACTAGGAATAGCAATTTGTTTTACTCCCATTAGCAAATGAAGAGTGACATCCACAGCCCTTTCCTTCTCTCCTCAAGCTCTGCCTGGGTACAGCTAATTCTGGTCCATCTGTGATGAAGGAAAGGTTAGTACCGAAGCAAGGAAAAGGGAGTTTCCTTCTCCTGCCTGGGCCACAGGATTCTTGTGGCATTGCTGAAGTTGCAGAGTCCATCCTTGACTCAGCCCTCTGCAGTGTGCAGGCAGATAATAGTACTGCCCTGCCTGCGAGGGCTGGGCTTAGGCTCAGCACAGGGAATGTTTCTAAAACTGGTTGAAGTCTCAGTGCCACAGGAGCTTTACACCTTCACATTGCTTTTGCTAGACTTCCTAGAGCTGCAAAGGCTGTGCCGTGGTCCTACAGCACTGTCACAGAGATGCAGATGTGGGCCATACCTCCCTAGCTAAATAGTAGCTGGGCTTTACATGCTGGAACAAAACAAAACATTAGCTGGAGATGTAGATGGAAAGACACAGAACATGAAGAAGAAATACAGTACTACTTACCATTAAACGTTTCTGAGTAAAGCTCATCTGTGTGTCATCTGACCCCTTTAATCTCTTTCATTGTACTCAAGCAGGTATTTTTAGTCTGTTGGCATTTGGATTTCTTGCTTTCCTTTCAGTTAGAAAAGAAGGGGGAAAACCCCTGATTTTACAGATGTACAGCAGCTGCTATAAATGCTTCTGAAACCAACATAATGGGCAAATGGAATTAAAAATCAAAGTAGTTACAAAGCAAGGCTCAATCTTCCATTGCTTGCACACCAAATACTACTGGTGGTTTCAAGACCTCAGTCTAGATCACTCTGCCTAGGAAGGCATTAAAAAAACAAACCAACAAAACATACTGATTCTGTAAGTAGATCAGAAAGCACTTGCCCAAGTATTTTAACAAATCCTGATGCATTTAAAGGATGCTCTGTGATCCACATTAATTTAGGAGGGCTTTGGGAATCTGTATTTGGGAATTTTTTCCTCTTCACCTATAAAGCAAATGTAAATAAGTAGAAAGGACTGGGCTGTGGGGAAAAACTGTTAAGTTTAGGACAAGCAAGGGATCTGTCATCACTTCAGGTGTGGGTAACACTGGCTTTCACACACCCACTTCCACAGTGCAGAGGTATGACTTCTGACTCTCCAGCAGTAAAAAAAATACACTGGCTAGGATCTGAGATACATTTGCATTGACTTAGAAGACAGAAGGTCATTTTCCCTGTCTGAAATGGAAAAGAATCAAAAATTCTGTCAAGTGAAAAATTAAAGACAAGTGAGAAGGGCAAAATGTCAGCAAGGAGGTTTCCCACAGGAAGCAGTTCTTTCAGGCTTTTGGTTAAGCATTTGTCTATTTGACCAAACTGCTTTTTTCTTTCTTTTTTTAGGTGGTTTTTTTTTTTCCCCCGTAAGTGTTTAAGGGTGTTTTGTTTAAACTGTTCAAAACTAGCCCTTGAGTGGTTGAGGAAAGGAAAAAACCAACAACAGAACATGTGTAGTGCTAAGCACAGGAGTCATCCAACCAGCCTGTGTGAAGATTCTTGATAGTACTTTCAAGTATTTTAAGCAGTGGTAGGAAAAAACACTGAATACCCTTGAGATCTGAACTGAGAAGCCTGTATGTTGAAGATTTTGTTGGAAGCAAAGAACTTCTTGGAGAAAATAATCTATGGGCACTTCCTTTCCTGATCTTATTTTCACGTTGTAAGATAGACAATAGCCAGGCATTTTCACTAACTAGGTATTTATCAGTAGTCTTAGGGCAGGACTGAGAGTGCAGTCCCATGTTCTGAAGCCTCTGTGCCATGCTGTGTTTCTGTAAAGAAACAGGAACCTGACATTGTGATTCCCTCAGAAAAGCTGTTTTTCCAGTGTCATCACATGCAGCTTCTAAAGGTGCCCACTGGAATTTGATGAGTTTCTAAAAGTAGATACCTGAACTGCCTTCTGACAGCATCAACAACCAGGCATACAAAGCAGTGACCATCTCTGACCTCGTCCTGGCTATAACAGTTTCCTTATCAGTAGCATTGAGAGAATAACATGCATGTCTCTCAGTAAGGACTGCTGTAAGGGGGCTACCAGTAGGTGCCTGGAGCTGACAGACAGAGAGGCAGACGCTGTCACTGGCAATGTAGCATAAACACAGATAAGAAAGTTCAGACTTGTCATCATGGAGGAGCAGGGGGTTGGAGGGTGGTATGGGACTTTCTGAGGGCATTCTCAAAGAACTCTAACATGGTATGATACATGCCAGCTAAGAGATCCTTGTAATTGCAATTACCACATAGAAGAGAGACTGCAAGTAAATACAGAGAAAGATGCAACTGTGCAAACCCCTGTTTGTCATGTCAGTTATAAGCAAGCTGCACCTTGCAGTGGAAAGATGCTCCAGCCACCTCTCAAACAAGCCCTACTCTAAGTTAGTGCAGTCCCAGAGCCAAGAGCAGCTTCAAGTGCTTGCTTTCTTGCGTACAAACATTGGAACGATATTTGCTGCCACTTCTATCCTAAAAGCCATCCAGACTAAAACTGTAGGTGCTGCACTTCAGCATGAATCATAGCGTAAATATCACCACAGTCACTGCTCATCACAAACAGGTTTATTTCAAAATGACCATTGCAACATGCCTCCTTTGTTCGGCTGTTTTACAATCCTTCCTTGACTCCTGTCCGCATGCTTGCCGTTGGGAGGTTAGAGAAATGGTCTTGTTTTGCCCCCCATCACCCTTGGAGGTACAAGCTGTTCACCTCTGAAAGGAGGTGAGGGGTCTCTCATCTGACCATTCTCTAAGATAAACAAATGTGGTGATTTCACAGAGTCAAGGTTTGTTGCAACATAACCACATATCTGTTACATCTGATTTCCTGCACAGCCTGTGTGCGATGCATTCTGGTAAAATATGGGGATGTATCTGGTGCTGGGAGACAGTCAAAGGGACTGCTGCAGTGGCTTAAGTCTGTGCCTGGGGACACTGCATTGCACAATCACCAAACCACAGAGCACAACGTGTCCTGACCCCATCTCCTTCCCTCACTCCATGTCCATGTATGCAGGTGCTCCTGTAGATGTACAGGAAGGCACTGCAGTGATAGGTCTGTGCCTGAAGAGGAGAGACATATCTCATCAGCGAACCTATAGTCATCCCAGGGCCCCTTTGCAACATCATGCCTTCAGGCTATCTGTCACCCAGGGTAAGAATCCAGTAAACAAGAGCACAAATCAAAAAACAATGTTGTGACCTATTTAATGGGAAAAAGACTATGTCGACCCAAGCTACTGGCAAAACTTGTTTAATTGCTATAGCTGCTAGCCAAGTAAGTCATGTGTGGACATACGCGTTTGAAGTCACCATGCTAGCAGGGCCGCTGCACAATACACTTAAATGTCTCTAAATATTTGGCTGGATGGGAATGTAGTTAGGCACATGCTACTTCTGCAGCAGAAAAAGAGCCTGCGAGTTGTTTCATCATTCAAAGGGAAAGCATAATGCCTTTCTTTGTCCAGCACTTTGAGTGCTGCATCCATCCATGTTAGTGAGTGTGAATTTACCTTGTTCTGCTCAGGCTCTATATTGAAGAACGCCCTATAGAGGAGATCATCCTCCACACTGTTTTCTGCTTCATGCTGTCCTTTCAGTTACCCTTTCCATGTAGATAGATAGATAGATGGGCTCTTCTGTTGAGATGAAGGAAAACAAGAGTTTGCAGGGATATTTACAGCACAGGGGATGTCTTTTATAGTCAAAGGCAGAGGAAGGGTGTGCAGGAAGGGAAACCACACACATCCATTCAAGCCTGAGGAAGCTCAGAAGAAATCAAGTTCTTGAAGTGGCAAAAGAAAACCAGAAAACCCTACAGAGGCTGTAAGACAACAAAGCATATAAAGCAAGGTTCAAAGACAAGTGAAAGAAGACTGTAACAAAGGTCTATGTAAAACAGCAGCTCTGATCTTCTGCCCTCACCCTGCCAGTTTCTATGTACAAGTAATGTGAGTGACTGCTAACCTCATGTGTGAGTGGTGTTGCTCCATCAACACCGCCTAAAGATGATGTTCAGCTCATGGTCAGAGCCTTCCCCTACCCACATGCGAGTCGAAACGACTTGCTGAGTTAAAAAAAACAGGAGGGTTTGGAAGAGAAAGAGAAGCATCCCTTTAGCATGGAACACACTGCACAAAGAGCAACACTACCAGCATCGATTCTTCATATTCAAGCCCTCAGTTTGGATGGAGATGTATACAGCTATGAAATATTGCTGTAACACTTGTACAGGTTGGAACAAACCACTAGTGATCCTCATACTCTGCATTGCAGAGAGCAACACCTGCAAAAACTGGTGCATGAGCCTCACGGCAGCTTTGGGGCAGGGAGAAAATTTCCTCTCACCACTTCCACTTGGCCTCCACAACATACTAGATGCTTACACAACTCTTAGAAAGTCACTAATTTCTCAAGTTAGGTGTCAAAAACATCAGGTTGCTCTCCATTAGTCCTATGAGAAATGCTGTCTTAAATCGTACACTCTTCAAAACATACTTTCTTCAGTATGACTGCATATGTGTGCCCTATATTTTATCTTACAGTCTTCATGAAATCTAATGCTACAGTGCTGGAAAAAAAAAATTAAGGCACTGCATTACAAGTCAATAAAAGACTTAGTCTTATCAGCTATTCCCTGAGCAAAAAGAATTAATTCTGCCCTCTCACTGAAGCAGACAGCTTAGGTGTTTAGGACTCAGCTCTGCATATATTTAAGAGCGTGTAAGTTTATTCATGTGAGTGAATTCACAGAATTATATGAAATCATCCCTGTGGATAATATTACATGGCATGGTTTTTCACTGTCTTCAGAACTGGGGTGGCTGGAGGTTTTAGAAGTGACATCTATAGAAACGGGAAAGGGCTCTATTTTTAAAATTTGTATTAAATAATGAATCCTTCATGCAATATGTTGAGCTTTAGTGCTGATCCTTTCAGTCTAATTGCTTTTCTAAGATGTTTGGTTAGAAAAATTATTGATGTTGATTATCATTGTTGGTTTCTGCTACCAGAAATGGGTACATTGTCACATCATACTCGGCAGTTGCAGGTTGTTCAATCTTTACAGTGATTTCACTTACGCCAAAAGGCTTTACATAAGCAAAAACACAAAAGTCAAACAGAAAAGCAAAACTCATCCTGCCTTTGCCTCCTCCTTTGTCTGTGGTCTGCCTCCTTGCAGTGCAAAGGCTTGGTCTCCCTAGCCAAGGATACTGCACTGCCCTTTTGCTTCAGCACAAGAAATCTTAAAAAAGAATCACAGGTAGGAAAGTGCTCCCTCTTGGTCTTCATAGCTATGATTCATCATTTCAAGAATCTGTCTATTTTCAGTACTGGCACAGAGGTACCTATAGGATCTTCTGCAAGTAAATAAAAGAACCAGCTGTGGTGACAGCTGGGCAACATGGACAGCAGAAAAAAGTGTTGGGAAAGCAAAACCTATGAATTCTCATTATCGTTGGATCACTCTTTTGTCTCCACTTCCTCCTTTCCTCTCTGTACCTATTCCCATCCCCAATGAGCAAGAGAGAGCTATGCCACAGACAGTCTAGAGCTGAACCTGCCCAAGCTAGGGAACACCAGCAGCTGACAAGCACTGTTGTGTGGCAGCTGTGGTCTACCTGGCTTTCCCACAGTGGAGGCTCTGGTTTGGTTTGGTTTGTTTGTGTTCTCTCCTGCTAAACTGCTGCCTTCCAGGCAAGTTGGAGACTTCTCCCTTTCACACCCAACTTGCAATGGCCAATGTGCTCAAAAGATACAGGAGGAGGGAAACAGACACATGGATGGTGTGATGCCCTAGGTCTCATATTCTTACGGGAAAAAAACCCAGAAGGTATTGATGGTCTGACTAAGGGAGGGCTAAGAGTGGTTTTTTTCTGCACTGCCCAGCTAGCAAAACTCTTAATGCCACTCCGAGTTCAGCCTACGCAAGGGTGCAGGATAAGGCGCTGTGCGTTTCGCTATGATTCACACAAAACTGAATATTTTCTTGTCTTTCCAAAACAGGAAAATGGAAAAAAATAGTTGTGCTGAATTTCTGCATGCACTCCCTGTTTATAAGAAGCTGCTGCTTTGTGGCACACTCTGCAATATAGTGAGAAAAACACTTGGGATTAGTAAATTTAAAAAGCTGATTGAGAACTGTGAGGTAACCCTGGCTGTTCCCAGAACCAGTGGGAGGGAGGAACAGAGCAGAAACACAGGGGAAAACAACAGGCAGTAGGCAGCTGAGTTATGCAGGTAGGCAATTCCAAGTAAGTACCCGAAGGTGAGAAGAAGGTCGTTCAGGGACCTGAGGATAAAACTCTTCTCTTACAATATATCTCGCCTACTTAGCATTCATAAAGAGCCACCCACAGCTGCACTATCTGCAGTCTTATCAGAAAAAAAAACACTACACACTGCAGCTGTGTTTCTATGAATGTACCTTTGCTGTAGTACGTGAGAACAAGTAACCAGCATCCTCCTGAATTCCTCTGCTTGAGGAGGAGGAGTTCAACAACTCAGCCAAGACCTCACTGGACCATGATATTTCCAGTCTGTTGTTTTCTGCTCCAGGCCTGTAGTGAGTTCAGGATCCATAATTACATCTAAGATGATGAAATACAAACACAGGTGATGAATTCTTTCAGTCTTCCCAGTGCTCTGCATGAAACAAATAGTTCTGGGCCTTTTTCAAAGAATGCATTAACATTTTATCTTAAAAGGAAAAAAAAAGAAAAAGGAAAGAAAAAAAAGGGGGGAAAAAGAAAAATAATCTAGAGAATCTACTTTCATCTTCCACCTCTAAAGATTACGCAGCCCTGCAGTGACACATATGCTGACTTGTCAGCCCAAGGAATTTGTCTTCTGCAGCCAGGCTTTAGCTAGGAAAATATACAGGAAAGCGTCTTGACAGCTGTGTGGAGATTTTATAGAGCCACCAGTCCCAAATTATTTTCAGGATTGATCCCCCACTCCCTCGCAGGACTTAGACCTAAGGATAAAACATTGTTAGTTAATGTTCATGGAAGAGGAAGGCATTCAATCAATGCAAAGCATCACAATTAGTATTGATACCATGACAGTGAGGTATTTTATTATCTCCTTTTCATTTTGTTTTGATTATCTTCTCTCAAGATGTAGTTGAAAACATACAATGGGCATTAACATGGTATCTAGGGTGGCTGCTGCCTTCTGCTTCTCTCAAAGGATAGTGATAAGGTAAGGCTGACACTTAATGAACACACATTTTACAAAGTGAATGGTCTTGCTGATAGAAGTTGGGTGCAGAAGGGAGGATGAGCTTACTCTTGCTCTTTTTTGTTTTGAAAAAATTGAGGCATAAAAGAGCACTATAAAGGACTATGAACTGACCTGATAGGTCGAAGAGAAAAAGCCAGGGAAAATGTTGTGAAATCTCATATATTCTGCTTGGGCCAATTATCAGTCACTTCTGGCAACTCTGCCCTTTGTTTGTCTTCATTTTCACTCTGCATGAGGAGCCATCAGCACCCAACCTTTGTCACATGAGAAAAGGTTCAGAGAAGGACCACTGGCAGCAGGGAGGCCAGCAGCTGAGGAAGTGGACTTCTACCTTGAGTTTACTGCTGGAGGAGCAACCAACCTCAGTGGCACTGGGTTTGTACGGGATTACCTGCAAGGTAGAAAATTCTCCCCAAGTCTGGGTGAAAAAGGCACAGGCAGAGCTAAAACATACAGACATACCCATGGTAGCTATTCTGGTATCACTTAAAAACAAGCGCATATTGATTCCCGTTTAACAGCAAACATAGAAAGCCAGCCAGTCGTCTGAATTTTCTAAGTTATTTTTAAAGAAAAACCTTTGTTTGATAGCTCATTAGAAATTGATTTAATGTTTTCAGTCCACTTCAGACAAAACAGGCAAGTGAAGACTTGAATACTTGACAATGGGCTTTGTTTTACATGTAGTTTTTAAAAACCACCACATCAGAAGGAAGTATGGGTTAGTCGCAGCTGGATTTTGCCACATTTGCTTGGCTTGCCTTTCAGTGAGAAGTAAAGAAAACAGTTTTTTATGTGGAATTAGAAACCTTTATAGCTAGCTCAACCAAGTCTGATACGGTATTTGATAAGAGAATTCTGTAGTTTTAGCTTCAACTAGTGCTTCAAGGGAAGAAATTTTTAATACTATTATGAAGGAACATTTTAATTTAAATTATCATAGTATACTAAATCCAGTACATTACTAAAGCATGTTTTTCCAGTAATAGTTTACCCCTCTTTCTAGGCATGTTCAGGTACATTCCATGAATGGTTTAGGACAGTACAAATTCAGCCCACTGAACAATACATGAAACAGTATGTGTGATGTTATATTTGAGTTACTGAGGGCCTGGGTAAATTTGGATTGAAACCTGCAGCAAGGAAAGGCTCTGTCAGCAAAGACGGTAGCTGGAGCAGCCTGCGTACACCCAGGCAAACTGAATTCCCATGACACAGAGGGTGGACACAGCCAGTGGCTCTGTGCCCCCCAGCGAGGCTGCCCCAACCTGTGCCAACTAAGGAAAGCCAAAAAGCAGCCCAAACTGTTCTCCCTCAAACACAGACTGTGTTTTGTACAGTTATTTGTTCAGTGAAACACAAAATCATTAAAAAAAGAAAAAAAAATTAACTGGGGGAGAGGAAACAGCCAGTGCTGTCTTTGGACTGCAGTGTGTGCTTCGCTGTCTGCTCTTGATGCTAATGGGTGGTGTTTGGGATGCTGTCAGGGGCAGAGGAGCAGAAGGTAATTCAGGCACACAGCATTGTAACAGACCTTGGGCAAAGGGGTTTCATCACCACCTTTCCAGCCGTGGGCAACGGTCAGATTTTTGCATTAAATCATGGGTATTGTAGGTAATGAGTTGGTTGCAAGCCAGTGTGTGAAACAGTTTATTTGGTTGATACCTGAATCTCTGACTTAAAACGATACTGTTAGCCGAGAGAAGAACACATAACCACTCCAAGGAGGTTATATGTGGTGCTTTATTTCGAGGCCCCGGGAACCAGGGGTTCGCACCCAAATCTGGTTCCGAAGACCATCACAACGTGCTCACGATTTATCCTGTAAAGTATTACATATGCAACACCTTTCCCAATATGCTGATATATATTCATGACTTATTCCCGCTTCGTATTATAATGAGTACAAAAGTCATTTCCATATGTTCTGCGCTTGCGCAGTGCCTCCTGGTGGTCGTGGGCAGGGGTCTCCAGATGAAGTAAGTAGTCTTCCTCAGATGAAGTAAGACGTCTTCCTCACCGTGTACTTTTCACCTTTCGAGTCCTGGGTAGGTTCCAATGATGGTGCTTGCACCAGCATTCTTCTTATCTCCCTCTGACTGGTACTGGTATGCATCTTCGCTTCTTATCTTTAAAAGTTCTGCTTTAAAGTAATCTGTAAAGTACTGTTCCTACCAGACCATTACCTTATAGTGATATTGCTTGGATAGTCCTACACATCAATGTCCACACCCCAGTTACCAGACCTCTCTGACTTAGTATCAAACTTATTAAAACATAAATCAACCAAATCAATAAGTCTAAATACTCTATATATATTGATTGAAACTTGATTAATCTTCTATTAATTCGATATTATGTCCTATTAATTAAATGCTATGATTTCTAACAATACTGCTTAGCAAGGCAGGAATCTGCAAGTAAAGGATGCTGACATGTGAATGGTGAGGCTTGGACCTGAGCAGTCCAGCATAGTTCTATGCTGATGTAGGCACCACAGCGACCACCACATGCCAGCCCGCTTTTCTAGCACTGTATGACCACACACCGAGAGATTGCCTACTATAAGAGCAGAGGAAGACTCTGGTGACAAAGGATGAGAAGTAACCATACAAATGTTGTATCTCACTGTGCTCTTCTGCAAGCCTAAGAGTAAAGTCTAGCAAAATCCCTACGGATGTTCCCATATGGAGCAAGAGGAAATTGCATAAGCTTATAAATTACATAAGCTTATAGCTGCTCATGACACAAGTCGGAGACACAAGATTCGGCTCTGCAGCTGCTGCGCTACGTATGGCCCTGTCATGGAGTCATCAAGACACTGCCGTGATGGTAAACGTGTTCCAAAAATATCTTGTTTCATGTTGGCCACTAATGAAACCAGCCTCATCTTACATCCTCTTGTGCACACTCACTTTCAGTGGCCCATGAGGAACCAGCACAAAGTCTTTCTCCTTCTGCTGTGCTGTCATGAAGCTTTGGGATGTGTATTTAGGATGCTACACAGGTTGAGGGTGATCAAAGAGAGATCAAAAGAAACTTCTCTACCGATAGTGAGACAAATCCAGTCAAGCAGGTTCTTGGTCACCAGAAAGGTCATATAAATTACCTGGTGCAGTGTGTGTCTGCCACAGTGATTAAACAGTTACTAAAATACTTGAAATAATTATGTAAACCTGACAGCAAATGCCAGCATGCTGGTGTTCAGTGGGCTAAGGATGCTTCAAGTGGCTCTCAAGAGACAGGGAAGGCAATGCTTATTGCACTGATTTATATCACATCTGTTCACATTCCAAAATGAGCTAACCCTTGCATTTATTTTGATTAGCCAAAGAGAGAAAAGAGATGCATTATGATTTACCATGGTTTCTTTTTGCCTCAGTCTTTCTGTTTGTAAAGTGGGAAAAGCAGCAGTTGTGAGTCACCATTGCTCTTAACCAAAAAGCACATGCACTGGTCTCTCTTTCCTCTTACCTGATTTTCAGGAAAACAAACTTTAAGCCAGTATCTGATTGTTTCAATTGCCTCTCTCCTCTTCTGCAAGCTGCTTTTGTTTAACCTTCTCTCACATGATCTGTTAATGAAACCCAGCCTGTAACTTTTAAGTTTAAAAATAATTACTCACATCACTCACAGTCTCTAACCTTATCATGGGAAATGCTTTCCAGCATGTCAGCTTGCCCTTTAGACACCACTGCTCCAAGAACAACAGGAGACAGACAGATCTTTCCTTCATGCTCTGTAACTGTTTACAACACCTTGCAGAAGTACAAACATTGCACTCAAGCAGGACTTAAGACTTCTCTGAACTTAATTACTGCTTGCATTTCAAAACAGAAAGGTTGGATCATTATTTGTTGAAATCAAATGTGATGTCAAACATTAAATAGTATAAGAAATACTCCCCAAAGCGTTCTTTGAATTCTGTTAAAATGTCTTCACTGTGATCTTTAGAGGAGAGATGGGCAGTAAAAAATTGATCTTGGTCAGAGGAACTTTATAATACGGACAAGATTTGCAACTTCAAACTTGTTACAATAAAATTCTAAATTAAGAGAGTCAGAAAATAGTAACTACTTTTGTGTAAAAATTGAAAAAAATAATACCCCTTTTAGTATGGGGGTGGAGGGAAACACCAATGCCCTTTAAATTTTAGAGAAAACATCAATATAACATGGAAATAATTCTGTATTTATGAACTTCTACATCAGCAATTTAATATGATACTTTCTCACATGCTGCCACTATTTCCTCATGTTAGCTTTTAAAATCACAAATCTCTCAAAACTCAGAAATGATTACCCACCAGAAATCAGGAGAAGACACTGAGTAAAGAATGAGGAATTGATCAAACTGAGATTTGACATTTTAAGTACGTGAGCTACACCATGGCCAAAGCTTCAAGGCTGACTTCAAATATGACTCAGTATTTAGCCTCTCTAAAAAAAATACAAGTTAAGTTAAAAGAAAAAGAAACCAAACCAACTCATATTTCCACATATGCAGAAATAACTTAGTCAGAAAACCTCGCAGGAAAATTATACTGCTTTAGGGAAACTCTAACCCTGAAGCAGTGATGATACTAAGACCCCCACCCTTTCTTTCTTGCAAGGCAAGCAATCCCTTGCATCATTCCCCAACTCTTGTGACCAGGTAAGACATTGAGATGCAAATGAAGTCGCCTTTGCCTTGTGGGCCAGCAGAGAAGCTGGAATGCAGTTTCTTATCTGGCACTTGGGTGAGGAAATGATGATTCTCGGAGATCACAAGACTGCTGAAAACAAAGAGGTGTTTCAAAAGGATTGTGTCATTGAGTCCCAGCCATCTCCCAGGTCTTCAGAAAATTCACAGAACCCTATCTATGTTCCCTTGAAGCAGATGCTGCTCTCTTTTCTAACCTAATAATGATGCAACTAACTTCATTATGGGTGCTGTAGCTGAAGCACAGTTTGAATCTGATTTTTTTACATGAGAGAATCCAAAACAAAGATTCTTAAGTGGGTACTTATAAATGCTGTTAATTCCAGAGGGATATCATAAACTCCAGGGCCACCTCAGATCTTTGGTGAGAATGCCCAGGTTGGGGAAGAAGGCTGGTAACTTTGCATGGAGCTGCAAGGAAGAAGAGAAATTCCTCATGATTTTTAGTAGCCTTTTTACCAGCCATATTCAAATCAAGTTACATAAATCACTGGCACTAAAAATAACTATTAAAGTGAGTAGCATTTCTTAAGATGGCTAGGGACATCCGTTCTGTAATTGTCTTCCCACATCCTCCTAGGTTTCTGAAATAGTCACTCTGGTACTGGAAACTTACTGTGCTTTTTTTTCTGTAAGAAGAATCTTTACCATAAAAGAAAAACATTATGATTTTTCTGAAACTTTCTGTAACCTGTTGTTTGGAAGTTTCATTTTCCCAGACACAAGTATGACTCTGGCATTTCTTACACATAAACCAGACTCTGGCATGTAAAATCAGCACAGTTCTCTCTGCAATACCTCTACTTTTCTAAAGTGGATCGATGTCTGGCTGAACAGAAGTACCTATATGACTGGAATTCTGTTTGGGTTTTTTTTTTTGTTTTGTTTTTTGCATTTGAGGGTAAATAACACTTTAAGATACACCTTGACTAAGACCGTACTGCTGTACAAGTCCATTCCTAAATCACAGATTTAAGCCAGATGTTGTATAAATAAACATGTTCACAGTTATAGCTTTTTAAGTAAGCCAGTTCAGCTTCTTTTATTCCGGGAATAAAGATCCTGAATCTAGTCTTCATAGTAATGAAAAAAATTGTGTTTGCCTAAATAAAATCTCCTTCCTTTGCTGTTGGGATAAATGGCATCCAAACAAACCACTTGTTTTTACTTCAGTAATGATCATGGTACATGAGTTACCTTGAGATTGCTGGTCTGTGGGAGTTGCCTGTGCACACATTCGTGTCACAGTTAAGTGTGACATTAGCTTATTCTGTTTGCATCGCACAGATGTTTTTGATACACTGCCAGCCTACTGTAGCTTTGGAAGTCAACTACCATGACAAAAGAGCTTTGCTTTTCTGATTTCTGGGTCTTTTTCTGGCAGATAAAAGTTGACCTTGACCCTTTCCTCTGCGCTATTTTACCAGGAGAAGAAAGAAGGAAAAAGGATTTAAAAGCACAAAACAAGTTCAGAAATCCTGGATCCAAATAAGTAGAGTGGTTCCAAAGGGGAAGGATTGTGCACCACACCTGGGACATGCAGTGGCAGTTGAGTTTCATTTTGATGAGATGCTTCCCTGGAGACCCATGCTGAGACCATCCCTCTAAGTGCAGAGGCAACACACTGTGCATGTTCTTGGGAATATAGAGAAATGCACGGCCTCTGTCACCTCGTAACTTGTAGGACCAGACAGCTATAGGGAGGTTAGCAATCTTTAAGCTGTTGCAATGGAAACATGACCAGTTATTAAAAGGTGTTATTCCTGTGTCTTAGAAGTGTGGCATGCCTTTGGCAAAAGAGTTGGAGTTCTGCATATATAGAGTTCTTCAAAAGCTGGTTTTTTTCTAAGCAATTTGGAAAGTTACCCTCCAAAAAGGAGAGATTTAAATTGAAGGACAAGAGCTTTCTTCCTTCCGAGTTTTGATCTTTAGGTTATTGCAGAAAGGACTGTAACTACTGTGATTAGCATGGCTATCTAGACCTCCTTGGGACGGGATGAGCAGTTGAGCTTTCAAGAAGAGAAACTGAAGGAGCTCTTGATTTCACACCTTCGGTCTGCCACCAGACCATGTTATGGTCACTAGCCCCCCCCAGAAATGTCTTCAACAGACTTCAGGAGACCATGCTGCATTTGCAGTTTGGCAGGTGAACACATCACAGTACACTGATAGGAGCCGTAGGAACGTGCTGGGACAGAGGGATGTCTAGTAGCTGTGCAGTATGGCTTTTTTACCTTGGCTGCAGTTGCGAACAGTCTCTGCAGCACAGCTGGCAGTCTTCACATTGATGACAATATAATACAATTCTCAGAGAGGAAAGGTTTATCCAGGAGTTGGAGGTAGTCCTAGGCCAGCTTCCTATCACAGGTTTCTAAACGGCACTCTTGTAATGATCAGGTTCTGACCATAGTTGTTGCAGTGCAGATTTCCCCTACATATGCCTATGCTTCTGCACCTCGGTTCCCAGGCTCCCCTCAAAAATAACTGGGGAACTGGTACATCCACACAACAGTTACGACTGAGTGCAAGCTGAAGTCAATGTGCTGAAGGTGAAAGTATTCCTCTCTCCTTCAAGAATTTCAACAAATTCTATCTACTATAATAAATAAATTTGTAGGGTGAAGTTATCTTCACAGTAAAAATGGTATCTGACAGTTGTGTGTGTGTATGTGCACAAGAGTATTCACGAGGAGAGGTAACAGTGGTATCACATGCTAGCTGACTACATGGTAACTTCCCCAAGAGGCAGGACCTCACACCATCTAGAAAAGCATCGGTTTGGTGCATCTCAGGGTGCATTACAGAGCAGCAGACATGTGATTTATGGTGCAAGACTCTCTGTAATTCTGACCTTACCTCCTGTCATGCTAGCTAAACATCTTGCCTTTTTAGAAAACAAGTCCTTATCCATAATTCATTGAGAACTTAATTGTAGCCTTTCAATGTTCAGTTGATACCAAATACAACTGCAGAAACAAAGCTAAAGCAAATACAACTGGGAAGTACCACAGCATGGAAAATATCAGCAAAAAACTGTTAAATAAAAACTTCTCAAATCCCACACAACTAAAAAAACCCCCTCAAACCAAACAAAAAATGCAAACCCCAAAGCAACTAACAAGAAGAAAAAGCCCACCAAAAAACATAACTATGAATTAGCCAAACTATATGAAGTACATTTAACTCTCCTGAGGTATTTACATGACAACTGGTTAAGTAGTGAAAAGTTTCATGCTGGGAAGACACAAATGGTAGTCTTACTCAATGGATGCATTTTCACTTTCCCTTACAAATAAGGAAATGGGCCATTTTCCTTAGAAAAGGCTGGTCTTGAAACGGTTGTTTGACAACTGTAAATAAAAATGGTTGAATAGAAAGAAAACTGATATCTAGCTTAATTTTTCAAACCTACACTTTAATTATTCTAATGTGTGCCAGTGTGCAATAGTGGTTGTTACAGTGTATGTCTTTCTTGCTTTCAGAAGATGTTTGCATAGTGTCTGTATGGTCGGTCTGCTGCTAGCTGTAAAACAACTTAAGGCAAAACAAGAACTTTCAGAAATTTCAGCCAGAAAGACCACTAGAAATTTGGTAACACAGCTTTGCAAAGCAAGTGAATATTAAAATGGGGTGCAAGTAATTCATAACAATTGTAATGTACTCAGTGTGCGTTTGCTGCAGTCCTACTTTGAAGACGTCCTTTCCATATTTTACATTCCTGCTCAAAGTGGCATAGCTGCACATGTATAAACGATCCTGATAAACCAGTCCTGAGTGTTCATATGCAAACTTGCACCCAAATAAGTGGTTCAGCTTTAAATTATCTTCTTTTCTTAGAGGTTTTACAATGCTTGCTTGTGATTACTTACTAATCAAGGAGCTCTATTGTTGGCTGTATTTTTGTGGAATCAGTACATTAGTTTAGTGGCAGGAGACTTATACAAATACTGTGAAGACAGAACAACCCCTCCAACTTCTTTTCATATGTTTGGCTTTGTGGGGCTTCCCTGAGCCAGAGACTGCTCCCGAGATAATAGGGGTAACGCAACATGTATTGCTCATTTTAACACCACACTGTCTTAAGACACCAAAAAAGGGAGCACACATCATATGATTTCTTCCTTTTTGCTGCTGTGCAACCATCTACAAACCCTGTTTTTTACTCTAAATACACGCTTTCAAGTCTGCAAGCTAAATGCAGGCTTTACGAGACTGGAAGGGGGAACCCTGAATAGCTCTTGCACTTACTCTACTACAAGAGGGAGGTTCTCTGTTAAAAATCCAAGTCTGTCTATTCCCGGCTTGACGCAGACCAAGACTGTGTAAATCTTTTAGTATCTCACCTGTGCTGCAACTCTCAGTGCTGCAGTGCTTTCCAGTAGCGGGACGCTATGCGACACGGTAAAACTCCCGACTCTTACCGAGCCCGGTGCACGCACACCTGCCCGGCTGGCCTACTCCCCTACCGTGGGGGTCGCGGTGGGGCCTTCCCCGCTCGCGTGACGGCGGGACAGCCCCGCCAGACCGTGCCCCGGCGCGGACCCTCGCCCGGCCGCCGCCCAGGCCCCGGCGGGAGGCGCGGCCCAGCGGAGCGAGGCCCGGCGCGGCCGCCAATCGGCGCCGGGGGGAGGGCGCGGGCGCCGCGGGTATAAGAAGGGCCGCGGGGAGCGAGCGTCGCTGTATCGGGGAGGCGAGAAAGTGCTCGCTTGTGTGGGGCGAGGTAAGCCGGGCTGGGTTGGGGCTCCGGGTCGAGCGGGCCTCGGCCTCTGGCCGCTGTGCTGCGGCGGAGCGGCTCCCGCCGGAAAGGGGCCGCCATTCCAGCCGCTTTCCCGGGAGGCTCTAGCCCGCCGCCCGAGCTTGTTTACAGCCGCGGCCGAGGGCCCAGCTCGCAGGAGTGGGACGGGCAGAGGCCGGCTCAGTTCGTGGGGCCTCCGAGGTGGGGCTCAGCGGGGCTCGGGGCGGCCAGCTTCCCAGCGGGCTCGGCCCGGGCGGTTTGAGGTGCACGGTTTGCTCCTGTGAATGAACGGCTTAATGAAGGGGTAGGGGGCTCGCGAAGAGGCGCTTTTCGGATCGGGCATCCCCCTCGCTGCTCAGGGCTGTGAAGCCAAGGGAGCCTCGCCTGTGCGTTGCTCCGTCTGACCGCTGTGCCTCTGTTCGCGGCAGATCTGCCATCATGAATCTCTGTCTGACCACGGTCTGCCTCTGTTTGGGACTGGCCTCCGGCGCTCCGAGAGTTGACTCCGAGCTCGACAGCCACTGGCAGCTGTGGAAGTCGTGGCACAACAAGGACTACCATGAGGTGAGCGCCGGGCATACGTGCTCGGCTCGGCAAGCTCAGAGCACATTCAGCAGGGCCCTGCCAGCTGAGTCATGTCTGCTTTGTTTCTACACTGACTATGGTCTGTGCTTGGGAAGGATAATCCTGTTTTCCCTAGGTCCCTGTCCTGTGTTTGTGCATCGACTCAGCTGTACTATACTCTTTGTTTTTGTTATGACGGTGGCAAAAAAGACCATCTCAGACAGTCTTCAGACTTCCAATTTGAGTAGTCTCCATTTCCCAAGTAGTCTACAAAGCACATAACTATCGTGCAAGTAAGCTTTGTTTGAATTGCTTCCTTGAAGTATGTTGTTTTCTGGCCCTTTAGAGAGAGGAAAGCTGGAGAAGAGTGGTGTGGGAGAAGAATCTGAAAATGATTGAACTCCATAATCTGGATCACACATTAGGAAAACACAGCTACAAGTTGGGAATGAATCAGTTTGGTGACATGGTATGTGCAGAGACATGAAACACAGTTCTGAGCAGTGGTGTGTGATACATGATGATTACATGTCTTGAATTTTCTTCAGACAACTGAGGAGTTCAGACAGCTGATGAATGGCTATATACACAAGAAGTCAGAAAGGAAATACAGAGGATCCCAGTTCCTTGAGCCCAGCTTCCTGGAAGTGCCACGATCAGTAGACTGGAGAGAGAAGGGATATGTAACTCCGGTTAAAGACCAGGTATTTTCCAATGGAGATTTTTAACTAGGTACAGGTCTGGCTTCCTGAATGCTGCATCCACTTCTGTAGAGGAAAAACTGGGGGCATGAAGCCTAGGGCAAGCTTACTAAATGGAGTGCCATTTCAATAAAATTAGTGTACCCCTTTAGGGTGTTTTAGGGATTCTGTGCTAAATGTTTAAGAACTGAAAAGGCCTGTGGTATCTTCACTTGTACATGCTAGGAGTGTGAATCTGAAGTTAGCCTTGTGGCTTTTGTGTTGGGTTTTCTTATGCTTAAGTCAGTGATAAGGGAACTGTAGTTGCCTAATCTGCACAGATTTGTAACTTGTGACTTCATTTATGCTTCAGGGTCAGTGTGGCTCTTGCTGGGCTTTCAGCACAACAGGAGCTCTTGAAGGGCAGCACTTCAGGAAAACTGGCAGACTTGTTTCGCTGAGTGAGCAGAATCTGGTGGACTGCTCTCGCCCTGAGGGGAATCAAGGCTGCAATGGTGGTCTTATGGACCAGGCTTTCCAGTATGTGCAGGATAATGGGGGAATTGATTCAGAGGAATCCTACCCATACACTGCAAAGGTAAGTGTAAGAGCTGAACTTGTATTGCAAGTGTCGCATCTCTTTGTGGACAAATTGTGTTGGGGAAACTCATCCCTAGAAAGGAAAATGTCTATGTAGTAATTGGTACATCTTTTCTTTCTGTTGCATCTTTCCTAAGAAAACCAGAGTGACTGCTAGCCCCAGTAGGAATCACATGCTGCACTGCTCTTTGAGGTCAGAATCTTACCAGACCAGTTGGAAAAACTAGGCAAAATACTGTTCTTGCTCTCCCTCATTG
The DNA here is from genome assembly GCF_004027225.2 of Strigops habroptila. Taxonomy (NCBI): domain Eukaryota; kingdom Metazoa; phylum Chordata; class Aves; order Psittaciformes; family Psittacidae; genus Strigops; species Strigops habroptila. The sequence goes on along the minus strand of NC_044302.2, from coordinate 59,095,807 downwards.
CTGCCCTCCTGTCAGATGTCATACCTTATCTTGGTTGAAACAGCAGACCAGGACCCAGTCCTTGTCAACAGTGCTACTTAATTGTAGGGGTGCAATTCGGCTTCCCGTAACTGAGCTATTATGCGGTTGCTACCCATAGACAAGCTAATTCTTGCAGCTAGTGTGATTTGTTTTTAAACGGTAGTTATTGGCAATGCCAACAGACTAAATGTGCATAAATGCAGATAATGGGCAGACTTATAAAATATTTCTAATGATCTACCAGAAGTTAAACAGACATGAGGTGGCAAAAGCAGAGTACTAAACTGTGGTACCACTTGAGAGCCCATGGTTTGAGCTTTTGACCGCTTGGAGTTCTGCTCACTACAGAGTACCTTTCCTTTCAGTTTAGCGTTCACTGAATGTGCAATAGCAATGCCATTTGTTGTGAGCTACAGAGAAAGAAGCCTTTGGATTTGGATTCCTGTTCATCTGCATCCCTGTAATCTCAATGTTTTTCCTAATCTTGGCTCTTCAGAGATCCCAGTTGATAATAAGAAGTGCCTAACTTGCTGAGTATAACAAGTAAGCAACTGAGCTGTATTCTGTGTCCCTTTAGTTGGGGGATGCAACTTTAAAGTTTCCACACAGGTAATGGAGGGATGTGCCTGCTTCAGTCTGTTTAAACTTCACATGGCCTAACTTCCAAACTAGGCCTCTCTCTTGAGGTAAATGCCTGTGACACCAACAGTTCAGCTTCATTCTTCATTGTATAAAAAAGTGCTGTTGTGTAAGGTCATATGATACAAATGACTAACTTCCAAGTCATTCTGTACCGTTTTTCAAGCTATGACAGATTAAAATTACGGATTTTAAGTGCTTGCTTAATGAGCAGTTTCTGGATTGCTTTGTAATTAATGAATACTTGGCTCTCTTGCATTGCCCATTAATGTGTTCTGGGCTTCTTTCCTCCTGAAAAGACACTTGTCCTGCCTACCAAAAAAGGCAGGATTCCAGGATGTGGTGATCCTTTGCATACTGGTGAAGGTTTCCTTTTGGGCTCCACTGCCCTCTGCTTTTTCTGTAGCTTTAAGAAACTCAAAAGCCCCTTCTATGTTCTCCCTCTGCTCTTGTTTCAAAGCATTGCTGAAGGAAGTGGATCCTCTTCAGTGCCTTGTTTTCGAGGCAGTAAAGTCCCAGAATGTCTGGAAGTTCATGTGCTCACCTGTGTGTTAAGAGGACAACTATGTAATAACTAAGGCTTTCTTTTTTTATTTAGGATGATGAAGACTGTCGCTACAAGGCAGAGTACAATGCTGCTAATGACACTGGCTTTGTTGACATCCCTCAAGGACATGAAAGAGCTCTCATGAAAGCAGTAGCAGCTGTGGGTCCAGTGTCTGTTGCTATTGATGCAGGCCATTCTTCATTCCAGTTTTATCAATCAGGTGGGGATTTGTTAGCAACTTGCATACAGAGAACACTGCACTTTTTTTTAATTATTTTTAATACTCAGTATTCATTACCCTTCAGTTTGATAGGTGAAAAACCCCCATAACTATGATATTGACATAATCAGAAGTCCTTTGAATTCTACTCCAGTTTCTCAACACTTCACACAAGTATCTGTGTACTTGTCCTTCAGTTTCTGCCGTGATACACTTCACTTAGGACTCCTCTCTCTCACTTTCAAGGGGCTGTGCATCATTAATTTGAAATATGCAAAACTTCTGGTGAGGGAGAAGAGTTTCCTGCAGATGAGCTTGTTCACATGTGTGCTTATGTCTCTGCAGGTATCTACTATGAACCAGACTGCAGCAGTGAAGACCTGGACCATGGTGTTCTGGTTGTAGGTTATGGCTTTGAGGGGGAAGATGTAGATGGGAAGAAATACTGGATTGTTAAAAACAGGTAAGATTGCTGTTTATGACTTGTACTCTCTCGGGATAGGGGAGAAGGGAAGGTAGTTTGTCACTCGTAGTGGCGGGTGGAAAGACAACAGCAATTAAAAACTGCATGGAAAATCTGGGAACAGTCTCCAGGTTGTACTGTATGCAAAAATTAAACTCAGCTTATGCTGCTGGCAGCCTAATAAAGTAGAACCAAAGCAGCAAACTCATTCTTCTGCTCTTTCAGTTAATTTGAGGGAGCTCAGTAGTGCAACAGCCCATAAAGCTAGTAGATGTTAAAGAGGTGGAGCAGAGGAGAGCGGGAGGAAACAAAGTTGTGAGGGTATGATGGATTTTTTGGAAGCAGAGCAGTGCTCACTGTATGAAATAGGGTAACACTTGAATTTTAAAGAGGGAGTTACCTCCTAGGTTGGAGAGAAAACAATAAATTAAAGCTGAAGGGCATGTCATGTGAGCTTGTCTTGTGTTCTCAGCAATACTGGGGCACCACCCTCAAATGCTTCTTGCAGTCTTGGTCTTCCCTTAAAGTTGACTGGGGGCAGTGTCTGAGCTTCGGGCACCTGTAATCAAGGATTGCACATTAAGGTCTCCACCTTGAGAGGATGGCTCACTGTTGTGTGAGCTTGGGGTGCTGCTTCTGCAACATGAATTTAATTGCTGGAAAGCACTATAGTTAGCTGCAGCTATCTTGATTTTCCTCCACAAATGGAAGGTAGCAGTTTTCAATTTAAATATGGGGGAGGTGAGAGGAAGGGTAAATTCTCTTCTGAGTATGAAAACAAATCCTTTACTTCTGTTTTCAGCTGGGGTGAGAAGTGGGGTGACAAAGGATATATCTACATGGCCAAGGACAGGAAGAACCACTGTGGAATAGCAACAGCTGCTAGCTATCCACTTGTATAATTTGAAGACTGAACATTTCAGTACAAGAGGGGATTTTAAACTGAATGACCAAAACCGTGTTTGGTCTACATGTAGTAGACTTGTATCCTTCAAAGGTCAACTTGATTTTCTTTTTTTAAACTTTTGAAGTATGTTTTACATGTTGGTGACATGCCACTTGTTTTAAATTAATGTAAATGTTGGTATGTAAACAGCTTGTAATATTGCTGGCTTGACTGGTTAATCTAATAGATTCTTCTTTGTATTTTTTTTTTTAATTACAATGTGCCCAAATGTCTACTTTTTAAATAAATCCTTAATTTCCAGTGTGTACAGACGGCTTGGCTTTTTGATCTGTGTTTTTTTTCCGCTTGAAACTCTATCAAATGGGCTTGAAACTCTATCAAAATTATCAAATCCTAAATCATAAACTTCAATTAGTTGTATGTTCATGCCTCTTTATCAGTTACTAAAACACAACCCCATCTATCAGGGAATGGCTAACAGCTGTTATAGAATGTAGGATTTGTGACACAACTTAAAGACACTTTTCCACTTTTCATTTTATCAGCTAAAAAGTGGAAGTGACTGAAACTCTGACCCTCATTGTTTGAAACTAATTGTTCCCTAGAATCCATCTGTAAATGAATTTTGGCATAGTCCCATGACCCAGAGGTGATGGTATCTCTTATTCTTTGTACTTTGTTACAAAGATTTTCAGTCTTTTTCCTGCATGCAGCAGCTGATCTTCACTTAGGTTTAATACTGTCAGTGTTTTCTTATGCCACCTCAAAGTATTACACTTACGTTAGAGCAGTTGTCTCCTTTGAGCTCTGTAGGATATAGCAGGAACACCCAAAGCGCCTGGGCTGTTCAGAGAGAAAGCTTGTTTCTTGAGATAGTATTTGTTGTCCTAGATATTTTTCCCCTACAGCAGCTTTGGCTGGGGAAAGAAGGGGGGGGGGGGGGGGGGGGTGGTGATGGTAGGAATTCTGTTCCTACAGAAAGTGAAGTTGGGCCATTCTCTTAATCCTTGGATATTCAATGGCTGACTGAACTGTGGTGATTTACACTGTGTCCTGTATCTCCTCTCTGAGAGGACTTCTTTCCTCTGCAGATATCTGTGCTGCTGAAATGTGGTTACTGTTACATACTATTGTTTAGACATCATTTTGGTAACAGTAGTTTCTGCAGAGGAGGATAACTTTATAATACCAAAAACAGCTGGAGTGGTGATTTGCCTCCTCTCATATTTGGGCTAGAGGGGAAGGAGCCTAGTCCTGCAGATTAACCAGCACCAGTTCAGACTTTATGGACCTGTTGTTTCTTTTTAAGTACAGTATCTTTCCTGAAACTGATAACCATGCATGCAAGGGAACACTTGGACTGCAAGTTACAGAAGCTGAATTTCTTTGTTGATAAAATAAGCCTTGAGCTTGCTTTCCGTAATTACTTCTTGAAATAAAAACAAGATGAGTTATTTGGAATAATCAAAAGTTAACTACTGCTCACTTGTGCTGTGTGCTGTTCGTGGATGAATTCTTTCACTCTGAATCTCCCTATAAGAGTGTTTTATTTGGTGGTGTGTTGTGTTATTTTTTTTTTTTTTCTTTTTAAAAAAAAAAAGCCTTCCTCAGCCTGGTAGCTATTTAAGAAGCCACAGAGCTGAAATACCGGTTAGAATTTAGCTGTTAAGTTGACTTGCTAAGCTTGTTATGGAGAACACCCACGCTGCCTGTCAGAACTTACGGAGGAAATAAATACGGAGCTCAACTGGTGCTCCTCCAGAGGCTTATGTTCAGAAGGAAATAGCAGTGGTCTACACACTGAAGATGGGAGGCAAGATCAAAACGCTGCCAGTCCTGAACTGTGTTAAGCTTGTGTAGCTGTTTTTCATTCTTGCTGCCCCAGAACTAGGGCTTGGCAGAGACCTGTCTGAACATTTTTTTTAATCCTGGAAGCTGACATTGCTGTGAGCTTAGTAATACTTAAGATGCTACTGGTTTTCTATACTGATTAAAACAATACAGTGAGAATATCCAGTGCAGGGTGAGACCAGCACAAAGCCTGCTAGGACTTGTACTGCTGTAAAAAATGGGCAGTGGGCACAGGTGTTTGGTCACAAAAGCCAAGGTTAATAAAAGTTGCTGGGAAAACAAGATATTTATGAACAGATGGGAAATGAAAAGGATGTAACTTCACAAAGTACGTGCAAATGAATAGGAATGTAGCTCACAAAAGATGCATCAGCCTCTGACTTTTTTTGAAATAAAATGTGATAATGCCACTATTTGTATGCACTAAAACTTGCTGACTGTTCTGGCTGAACATCCTCTTGTCTGAGTGGAATCAAGAAGGGGACAGGGTAAGTCAGGTCATGCAGATAACTCAATAAACAGCTTCACTTACTGTTGCCTTACATGACACTTTAAACACTAAAATTTTGTGTAAGTTGGAGTTAGGCAAAGTGGTAGAAACTTAAAATCTGTAACATTTCAAGAATTACATTAAATCTGTTTTTGCAATTCCACTGCAGTGGCCGTATCTTCTGTAGAGCTGTTTCATTTGCTTCAGAAGTACTATTATAAAATAGCAAATGATTCCATAATGGTACATCCTGTTGGGCAAAGTGTCATCTCTCTTGAAAGTTGTTCCTTTCTGAAGATTCAGCAAATACACATTATGCATGCACAGAGAAAGCTTGAGTTGTTCCCAGAAAAGCTGTGAGTAATTATAGCTCTCTGACTGTGTTCCAGTACTTTTTTTTCCAGACTTTCTTTGGCTTTATATTCCTGCTGATGGCTGAAGTTGCATTTACTACAAGATGTACTAATGCACAGGTATTAACAGTAAAACATCCTATCTAGACTGTTCTGTTTAGGCCCTGCTTATTACAGCTACTGTTGCTAATGGGGTCTTACACATATCTAAATATGCAATTCGGGCACTATGTTACATGCATGGTAGATGGCAGTTCTGTATAGTGATAAAGCAGTGTATTCATTGCTTGCTTTCCTGTTTTATTTAAATTTAGGAAGAAAAAAGACCTTGCATTTTGTTTCGTGTGCTTCTTAGACTGTGCTTGTCCTAAGGGTATCGTAAGTTTCCCTGATCTGCTTGGTGAATGACTCTATTTATCAGCAGTTGGTCATGAGTTTCTAAAGACAAGTACTCTTGAAGCAAGGAAAACCATGAAAAGAAATTATTGAGCTCCCACATGAAGTGTCCATTCTTTGAACTGCAGTAAGAAATGAGTTTAACTGTCAGTGGAAGCTGTTTATTTTCCCTTTAAAAACAGTCATTTTCTCATCCTACCTGTAACTGCTAAGTAGAATGGATTGTTTGGTTGTTTTTGTTTTTAGTAGTTGTTTTTTTGTTTTGTGGTTGATTTTGTGTGTGTATATGGGTTTGGTTTTTTTAATGTGCGTTGTTTTTTATCTGTCTTTGAATGTTAACATTGATTTCTTAACATTAATCGTGGAACAAATAAGCTTATTATCCCCTGACACAATCCATACATGAAAGTAATTTTCAAAATACTTTGGAGGACTACAGTGACAAAATATTTGTCATCTCACACTGTTGAAACCTTACAGGGAAGCCAAATGTGATGAGTTGTATTAGTGAAGTTCTACTGTAGTGAATGATTGATCTGCATAAGGACACTCAGCAAGCACATCATTCCGAGACAACCAGAGGTATAGGAAAATAGGAATATCCACTAAAATAAGATGACAAAAATTCTAGCTTCTGAGCATCAGTTAAGCAATATTTGCTCTTTAATTAACCTCATTGAAGAATAAAAAATCCTGCCATGTATCTCTTATGCTTGATCAGTTTTTACGTATTAGAGATTAACTTCAGTTTATGGCTATTAAGCAAGGAATTGAGCATACTTGGATGGCTGTGATAACAGTAAGCTAATGCTTCTGCTTTCTAGCTCTTTTTGCATTTTAAAGGTATCTGACAGATTGAGAGACTATGTTTAATTGCAGTCTGTCCCAGTACCCTTCACTCATTTTGTTGGGAAGTCATAGCAGGAAATGCTGACCTAACTAATGCACTGTTTTGAAGAAAGAATTGTTCAAGATGAAATCACTAATGGGGATGTTTTCTCTCATTCTGTAATCAGGGCTTTATCATAGAATCTAACCTTCAGGTTAGAAGGGACCTGAAAGATCGTCTAGTTCCAACCCCTCTGCCACAGGCAGGGACACCTACCACTAGACCAGGTTGCTCAAAGCCCCGTCCAACCTTGGCCTTAAACACTTCCAGAGATGGGGCATCTACAGCTTCTCTGGGCAACCTGTGCCAGTGTCTCACCAGTCTCACAGTAAAGAACTTCTTCCTAATATCTAATCTAAATCTACCCTTTTTTGGTTTAAAGCCATTCCCCCCATCCTATTGCTACCTGCCCTTGTTAAAACTCCCTCTCCAGATTACTTGTAGGTCTCCCTGGAGCCTTCTCTTCTGCAGGCCATTATCAAATCATTGGTGAAATTTCATTTAGTTGCAGGGGCGCCTAAAACATTTGGAAGAAAGGATATAATCAGACACAAAATTTCATTCACAAAGATTCTATTCCCAAAGCTGAACCTAGATGATGTTCAATAAGGCTCATCTGAAAACAGGCAAGGAGCCCAACCTGAAACTTTACTTTGGGGAGGAAACTTCACTTTGGGCACATGGTGGAGACCTGATCCGTGGACTGATTAGATATATAGGGGTCCTTAGTAGAAACCACCTTCACTTGCATTCACAGAGAACTTGACTCCTTGCTTGCTTGCTTGCTTGGTTTTTTTCGTGCTAAGCTGAATGATTATACATTTTCCAGTGGTCTTAAAATTTTATTTCAGCGGCAGTTTTTGTTTCCATCATGCTAGCGTGTTGAACAGCTACCACCAACCTTTGTGAGTAAAGGGGCAAGGAAACCATGAAGACAGGTACTTACAAAATACATACTGTGTTATTTTTAAAATGCTGCTGCTTTGCTTTTTTCACTTAGAGTTCTCACCACCTCCAGGAGATGCAAAACCTACTTCTGAGCGAAACCTGATAGCCATTCCCAGTAAAGTGATGCTGGAAAACACGTGTTTTAGAAATAACGTGCGTTGTTAGGTGTGGTGCTGCAGCAATGATACCTGCTACTTCACCTTCTGCAGCTCTTCTGGTTTGAAAAGAAGGGGTCAAAGATGGAGCAAAGTCGGAGAGTGAGCTACTCCTCTCCTCAGCCACCTTCAGAAGACAGTTCTGGTGAGAGCTGGTTTTGCGAGGACCTCCAGGGCAAGACTGTGGTTGGGCTGAGATGTGAGCAAGGAAAGACACGATTTTCCAGCCTGGTAAAGGTCACCCATATGCTTTGTGACATCTGATCCACTTTGGACATTCATCAGGATTTAACTTCTAATTTCAAAGTTCTTTGTCTATGTTAATGCGTGTTCCTCAGGGCAACAGTGGTTTAGATGCAGTCTCCTGGGGTGCCACCGCAGGCCCTCTGGAACTCTATCTTCCCATGTAGACTTCATGTGTCTACATGGGAAAATCTCAGTCTTGGGGACCATTGTGGAAATATACTAAGTTCTGGTTTTAATGATTAAGTTGGAGGTTTTTGAATTACTAGAGAAAGCTTCTTGTACAGCATGTGTACAGTGACATAAAACTGGTTAAAATAAACGCTGGGCTGTTAGACACTCAAACTGGTTTGGATGTCTGGGATGCTGAGAACTCCTTGAGGCTGTAGCACATGTCGTGGGACACATTTGATTTTGCTTAAAATCTGAAAGTCAAATGAAATAAAGGTGGCTTTAGACCTGCCAAGTCTGAAAAACCCGCTTAAAAAGGAGTCAGAATCTCTAGATGTATCTCTGTAATATATCGATTTATGAGGCTGGTAACAAGTCACGGAAAAAAACCTAGATAAGGCTGCCCACAGAACTCTCAAAACAGTTCATTGCTGTTTCTGCAGGTGCCCAGTTATGCTAGATATCTGTATGGCCAAGCACATAACACAATCTTTTACAATAATATCACAGCAATGCAAGAATTGTGAATGCAAGTTCTTCTCAATAGCCCTCTTAGCATTCCTTCTGCTCAGCCATGTTTACTAGTATTGCAGTTGGCTTTCCTTATACAAGCATGAAGCACTGGCTGACAGCAGGGGTTTTTTTGACATAGGAAATACATACTGAAAGTATCAGCTGTGATGTGAAACTGCATTGGCTTTTGGAGATTTATGATAATACTCACCTGTAGTTGAAAGAAACTTCTCTCTGTGTTTATAGAGAAATTATAATGCCTTGTGTAAAGATTAAGGATAAGTACTGCTGCCATTTTGCTATTAGCGGCTCACTGGCCACAGGAAGAATTGGAGGTGACCTGTGTTTTCTGATTCAGTGCTGTTACGAGGTTGGATCACATTTCTCTCACAGTATAGTAGAGCATTTCAGAAGCAAAACTGTTGTTACAGGAAGCCCATCAGGAATTGTTTTGAAGTGTTACTTCGGCTGCACTATTTGCAGACATTTCAACAAACTTTATAGTCCCATTTTATTAGGCACTCTGTAAACAAAAAAAGCAGGAGAACCTCTCTCCCCAGCAAGTTTTAATCGAAACTGGCACATTGCTGAGGAGTGGGAGAGTTAAAAAGGCCAAAAGCAGTGAGGCTGCCTGCCAGAGGCCGTGCAGCTGATTAGCAGCTGTGCATGTACATCTGAGAGAAGGCTACTCTTCTTTGGCTTTGTTTTCTCCCAGTGTAGGTTTAACACAGCTAAAAAGTAAACATCTCAATTCTTGTTCTTTTCTGAGTTTAAATTCCAGATGTACCTTTGCCTGCATGGCTCTTTCCCTTCCATTTATCTTTCCTGCTTTCTTTCCATTTGAGCAGTCTTCTTTTTCTCTTCCTGTGCTGGGATAGCAGATCACACTGAGTTGTTAAAAGAGGGAGAAAATTGTTCATGTGGAACAAAACAGGAAACCAGGCAATCAAAAGAGCAAAACACAGATAGTGTGTCACCCCGTACGTAGGTGCAGGGCACGCTGGTGTCTCAGAGTAGTGCTTTTCTCAGCATGTGATCCTGAGGCCAGGATCACTGCTGCTGCAGTTGGGTGTGGGGAGAAGTTGACTTCTTTGTTTCCTGGGCATGTGCCAACAGTGCAACTGAGCGCAATGCTGTATTGATGAGACATCACAAACAGTTGTCCCCCGGGCTGGGATTAGGCTGGCCTTGCGCATTCGGCCTGAGCACAACTGAGCGAGTAATTGAGCGGGTGTATTATCTCCTCTGTGGAGTAGTCTCTTCAAAAGTGATAAAATATGCACTGGGTGATCTGCTCAGCAGCTGACAAGAATACTTAGGCCAAACTCTGTTTATCGACATAGCTGTCCTGGCCAACACCCTCTGCAAGCTGGCTTACCAAACTCCCTTCATCAGTCAGAGTGGCCAGAACGGCAAAATCTGCTGCCAGAAACCTGCTGGGCTCCTAATGAACAGGATCCCGCAAATCCATGATGCAAATTGTTGCACTGGGTGAGAGCAGTCCCCACCCCAGGCAGACCTCAGTGGGAAAATGTATCTGTCACCTATTTCCATGCAGTATTAAAAGCAGTTCAGTGGAATCAGATCACATGCTTGGTTTGAGGTTTTTATTTTTGTTTACTAAAACCACATCTGTATTTGCAGAAAGGTAGGAACAAACCTGAAAGTGTTTTCAGTAGCAATGCCTGGGGTTTGTGAATATTGCCCATGATGACATGAAGCCTGAATGGTAGGGACTGTTCTGGACCTTTGGGTAACTGTCTACAGATCCTCTAGCTCAGTGTTCGTTTTGTTTACTGCTTTACCCACATTCAGGCCTTGGATATCTCTGGAAAACAGATACTTCTATCTTTGATGTCTTGAAGGAGTTAATGATCTTTCTTCTTGTTAATCCCTCGCTTCTGTTCCATAGGTACCAACTACTCTTTTTTCACAATGAGCCCAACTGGATAGTGTAAGCTGTGTACTGAGAGCTCTTTCTTGTTCTTTCTCTGTAATTAGCCTGAAGTATACTGCTTCCATTTTACAAAGAAAAGTCTTGGCTGATTTTTCCAGAAATATCTGTTGCCTTTATTAAAAAAAACCAAACCAACACAACATCCTGTGTGTGTTGTTCACGGAAAACAGAATAAAAGTACCGACTTTTGATACAAATGGTCAAAGACACATTTGAGTCAACATTTCAAACAGCATCTCCATTTCAGCTGCCTTGATTTCCCACAGGAGGGTGAGCTCCCACTGCAGAGGGTCCAGGGTCAGCTGCCTGCAGCCCTGGGCTGGAAGGCAGGCAGCTAGGCAGGCAGCAGCACAGGCAGGCTGGGCGCCGCAAGCTGAGTGGGAAGACTGCCAGCCCCAACCTGTTCTCTGATCCCTTGTCTTGTGATTGCAGTCACAAGGCCAACTCTGTGGCTGGCTGTTCAGACTGACATAATTTCCAGTCAAAGTAATTGGTGAACAACTGCTCACTTACAATAGACTGCTGCGGTTTCTGCATTTTCTTGTGTTATTGGATACCCCCAGGTTTAGGTAGTTAGCTTTTATTTTACTTCTGAAATAGGTGCAAAGGTGTCCTGCAATTGGAAATAAGAATTAGGTTTGGCAACAAGTCACAAACCAATGCTGTAAGAATAGTCATGTTTGTTACATACCTGGTACAATACAACTAGTATACTTTCCTTTCCATGTGCTCCTCCAACAGTAATAGGAAATCAAGCTGGCATTGGTTTATATATAATTTTATATATAAAACCATATTAAAAAACCCTATATAAAATATATAGTTTATATATATTTGATAAGAAACCATTAAATACTAACACAAAGGCACACATGTGAACTAATTTTTAAATGTGTATCTGTTCCTTCATGCGCTTAATGTTTCCATGTATTTTCAATTTTGTAACGTGCTGATGAGTATCTGAGGAATAATACCTGGCAACACCTTCAGTAAGCAGAGGCAGTAAGTGCTGGTCCATGCCAGCTTCCCTGCTCCTCCAGGCAGCATTGACGACAGCTAGTGGTACATCCCCCCTCTCACTGCTCCAACCACTAAATGCAGTCTCTGGACTCTTAAAAAAGAACAAACAACATCAACAAGCTCCGTCTTGTTTTCTCAGCTGTCTGGATGCCCTCAGACACCCTGGTAGCTGACTGTAAAGGGAAGTTGTGGCTCAGTAGTGCGAGGGCTTCATAGATGGTGACCCCACCCCCACAGACACCCTGTGGTTTGTGTTGGAGGGCTCTGGAGAAATGCTCTGAAATCGTATTGCACTGGGAAGGGAAACTTCAAACTCTGTCCTGATGGTTTAAGAAGGACTCCATAGAGCAGTCTGGTTGCAGGGTTGTACTAGATGTGGCAGATATCACAGAAGTACTTAGGAAAACAGTATAGGTGCGGTTTGTTAAAGTTGGACTCTGGCGAAGAAAATCCACAGTTCACACCAAAGTCGCTGCTTTCTTAATCTGCACTTGGGGTTTGCATGGGTTGTTAATGCAGGGAAGATATTGATCTCTTTGTAGATGCCAGCCACCCTGCAGCCCTCAAACTGTAAGCATTATCATTTAAGCATCAACAGCCACCCAAACAGCAGTTGTTTGTCAGATGGGTGACATAGCACTAGCTCCTTCACTATCAAGTGTTTCTTGAGAAAATTCAGGAAAAAAAAAAAATCATGGGAAGTCTAGCAGCTGCGATTATATGAAGGTTTTGCTGCAAAAACATACTTAAATGAAGGCAACTCAGGTGGTGCGACAGTGGCAGCAAGACACTGAATGACTGACATATTGCAGTGTGCAGATATATAATTTAACTGCCAGCACAGGAACACTGATCTTAGTCAGTAGACTGTGTATACCTACTGCAATACAAACTTTCTTTCAGCATTTCCCTAAAAAGGGCTTGTTATTAAAGGCCATGTGGTTAAACTGGGGAGTATGAAGACCCTGTTCTTGTTCTGTCCTTAATCATTTCTCTTGTCCCCTTGGAAACAGTACCAGGTTACAAGTGCTGTTTCTTCTGATGCAGTACTGTCATTGTCAGTTTACTAGATTAGCCTCAAATTATGCTTGATTTTAGGTTTCTGATTTTAAAAATGCAATAGAGTTTCTCAGTAAATCAGTGACATCCACAATTATTTTTGTTCTTAGATGGAGAATGTGGGGGAGAGAGATAGGGCATGAGTATGTATGTACAAAATATATTTGTGAACACATATATGCATACATACGCTGTGTGCATACTTTGTCTGAAGGAAAACTGATTTACTAGCTTTCATAGTCAGCTCACAATTGTGTTCTCCAGTATAAAGTTAGCTATTACCTAAACCCTAGCAGGTTTTTCTACTTCCTTTTAATTCTCCAGGATTTAAGCATTGCTTGCATTTTGCTGTTGGTAGCAGAGATTCGGGAAGCGCATGACGAGGAACAGAATAAACAAGTACACAGTGTACTTGCTGATCCGGGGCAGTTGTCACTGTTACAGCTTTAAGGAGTGCCAGATTAACACCTGCAGAAAGAGTGCTTTGATACCTGTAGCAGTGCTGAAATCACATCCTCACTCCTGGGATAACAATGCCTGATGGTAAATACATGTCCTGTATAATTTGCTGTTTGCCTTTGTTCAGCCTGCTTCTTCTTTTTGAATAATAGAACATAGTTGTAAGTTTAAAAATAGCCATTGGAGTTGCTTGGCATGAAACTCTATTCTGGCATGAAATTGTCCTATCTGTGTCCTACTGTAATTCACAGAATGTTCTTAATAAAGTCTTGTACCAGTATACAAGACACCACTACTCCACATACCCCGTGACTGGGGGCACGGACTAGTGGTGAAAGTAAGCAGGAATTGCTTACAGCAAGATGGTTGCCAAAACACCCATATCATGAGACAGGAGGCTCACAAAGGTATCAGGATGTCTAACACTCAAAGTGACCTAAGGCCCAGTTTTCACACCCTTGTCACTTAACATAATCACACATTTCTCTTAATTAATAATTTTTGCTCTCATTGGTTAATGAATGCCTTCTTGCTTCAGAACTGATTCCCGATCTCCTTAGGCTGTGTCAAGCCTGAGACATAGCACTAGGGCACCGACAGGATGGGTGTGCTGGAGGTGGATAGGAATGGCAGTATAATGTGTAGAAAAGGGCAAGCTTCAATCTGAAATTAGAACCTTTCAAAGTAAAAGAAAATGGAGGTGTAACAGCTTTGTGGTGATAGCCCATGTTCTGTTGCAAAGGAGAATGGCTAAACAGGGAATAGGCATGATTTGAGTGTCACATCCATAGCAATGGTTTATTGTAATTTGTGCCACTGACGGTTACCTGTCTGTAAATAACACAGGGCATTTTCCTGTTCTTATGAGAGTTGAATTACTCTGGCAACATTGCAGCCTTTTCATCTTTATTAATTACCCAAGACATATATAATTTGAAGCATAAAAACACTATTTCTGACAACATGAGACTTGGTCTTCTCAGGGCTGTCAAGATAAAAAGCACCTTGCAACAAAACCTCTGACACAAAATCCAGACAATGGCATTGCAAATGTTGATGTGAAAATCATGCCAACCATGTAGTTTCAGATGTAAAGCTTCAGATCAAATGGGGGTACTGGCACAATCCACTTGCTTTGTTAAGACTACATAAAGTAAGTTGCTCCTGTTTAATAATCAGGCCTCTGTCTCTAAATTTGCACTGCATAAATCAGAGATAAAGGATTTTTTTTACACTTGTCTGCAAGAAAAAATGAAATTTTTGTTTTTCCCATCAGCCATTTTCACTATTTTTCTTGTTCTCATAAAGTGGGATTTTCACTCGGAGATGGGTGCTACTTGCTAGAATCCACCATCTTGAAAGGTATGGCTTTTCTTGTAGACTGAAGACGGATGAGCAAGGTCTGATGCTAAAAAGCCTTTAGCTGCTCTTCTGGTGCTTCTGTACACAAGCAAGGTATTCTTGCACATCATCTGGAGAACCGAGGATGAGAGGGACTCTCTGGTGAAGACTCTCAGGTTTCAGATCCAACACCGCCTCAGTCCCTGTAGTCGCCATCCCACCTGCCTGCTCAATGATGAAAGCCATAGGGTTGCACTCGTAGAGAAGTCGGAGCTAGAAAGAAAGAGGAAACACATGGTTGCATTTGGGGGAAATCACACGAAAGAACTTGCCAGAACCTAACCTTCCTTTTATCAATTGACCTAAGTAGCAGTGTCTCCAAGCCATTCCCTCCTTCTTCCCTTTCCTCCTCTCACCTCCCTTAACATCATCTGTTTTGAGGAACAGTGTACCAACCCTGCATCCAAGCACCACCACCATTGTTTCCAAGCTGATGTACTGATGCACAGCACCAGTGAAGCTGTATTTTGTCAAACATGTCAAAAGTAGCTGTCAGGACCACAGACATCAGCAAAAGAGTTCAGCCAGCTAAGTTAACAGTACCGGGAAACCAAAGTCAAAATCTCTTCTCATGTGGAGGCTTGATGCATTACCTCAAAGCTTGGGGTAATCACATTGTGTTTGGTCAGGATATTTTGGAGTTTGACACTTGATGCTCCTGGTTTCAAATTTCGGGATTTCATTGCCACTCTTCAGATATGTGAATAGATATTGGTGGCCTGAACTCATCCAGATAGCAACTCTGTTTTCAGAAGTAACTGCAGTAACTAGTAAAAGCAGATTTTCCGTTTTGGTATGGAGATACTTTTGGTTTGGACCCTGATATCTGTCCATGTCTTTAAAAAAGTTAGCTCTGGAGTTCCTGTGTGGAATGCAAACTTATTTGAGACATATGCCAAAAGTTTCTGTGTTTAAAAGGACGTGGATAGTAGCTGGTTATTTTTTAACATACATTATTTCTGTATGTTTAGTTCTAAACTTAGGTTTAGTTGAATCTTTGATGGTCTATGAAGTGCTTATGTAAGACAATGTTAGTACATATTGTGTTTAAAGGGCTTTTCATATGTTCAAAAGAGAGAATATTTTCTGGGGAAAAGAAATCATGACAGAATGCAACTGTATATAGAGACAAAGAAATGGGTTGGAGACAGGACATTACTAGCCATCATTCGTTTATCACACTGTTTGTAACGAAACCATGTGTCAGAAACTTAAATAACACATATTACCTTCATTCTTATCTTTAAAGCCCACTAAAGCGCTACTTCTGGTACAAGGTCTCCACCTGACAGGCAACATAGGACCAGTAGCCTCCATTGTTCTCAGTGCATGGCCGACTTTAGCAAGATCATGAGCTAGAATACAGCAGTGGAACCACATGTTGAGTTTCTTATTGCTTATACTGTGACTATGTGGCTTAAATAAAGCAGTTTTCCTTCAGATAATAGTGCAATTGCACTTAGGGGTCTTCAGAAGGGCTCTGTCTTCAGATTGGTTTAACATTTTTCACCTAATAGATAACTATAAGCCTTAAATTCATAAAAAAAAAAAAAAACGATTTAATATATCTAATTTGAGAAGAGGATCTATTTGTTGGCTGATAGATCCAGCACTGGTTATTGAGCATTTTGTTTTCACTCTTTTTGTAACCTAATGAAGGTGTTCTATATGCGAGAGCCTACGTGCATGTCATTTATGTTTGCTGTGACATTTGGTTCCTCTCAGCTCTGTAAGTGCACAGACTGTCTTTCAGGAGGACCTCTGATCATGTACCTGTCACAGAGGCATGATCTCTCCTTGAAGAAGAGGTTTATGTGAAAAATACTGTCTACACCTCTGCCCTCTGAGAACGAAAAAAGAAAACTTTTATTTGTAATGGTAGTGCACTTTTGCTTCTTTCATTATTCTCTCCTATGGCAGTGCAAACCAGATCAAACAGTCAATGTAGGTTAACTCATGAAGAAATCTTCATTTTTATAAAATTATGTAAGTACTTTGTACATTTGTTCTTTTGTCCTGTTCCTCATATTTTCTCTACAACAAAGGTTTAACACAGATTTCAAAACAAGAAGTTTAATTGGAAGAGGCCTGTCAGCAAATCAAATTTTCTTATACACAGCAAATTCCTTTTTTGTCTCTTGCTCAGATGCACAAACAGATCCACACTGTTTAATGGGTTGAGGGTTTTTTGCTGGTTTTTTTTTTTAGTTGGTTTTGGTTGTTTGGGGGTCTTGTTTGTTCTCCTTCTCCTCCTCTTCCCCCCTCAGCTATGCCAACTGTCATAGGTATCTCAACAGGTTTTTATGGTACTGAAATATTTCACTTCAGAAAGATGAATAAAGCCCTTGATTGCCGTGAAGACCTTTTGAGTAGTTTGTAATATAAAAGCACATGGGAAGATATCTGGCCTAAATTGGGAATTGCCTAAATAGGCAATTGTTTAAATTCTTGCCTAAGTTCGGTTGCTGACCATCATACCAATTAATAATTTTCTCAGGGGATGGAAAATTATTATCTGTCTGTATACCTAAACTATTCTTTTACTTCTCTGGTAAAAACAGAGGCACTAGGTTGACTACGTTCACCAGAGAGTAAGTCAAACAATTTACCTTTCCTTTAGGACTCTTCTGATTAGCAGGATACATGAAGATACCACCATACATCAATGTACGGTGAACATCAGCTACCATGGAGCCCACATACCTGGCACCATATGGAGAACTGCCATCCTGAAAAACATAGAGTAAAGCATTAAATCTACCAGGCTAGACAGCTAGTAGCACAGAAAAATGTAATTTTGTTATGAAACAGGCATCAAATCTGCTTACACCCGTGGCTGCTTATAGACACTATAAATGCATAAACCAGCCTGAAGCTTAGCCTTTTGTAAGATTGGCTATGGAGTTCTAAATAAGCACTTTAAAGAGCTGCATTCACAGCACAGAATACAAGCTGCTTGTAATTTGAGTGCACAACCTGTAATTTGGTATCAATCCCCAGCCTGTGAAAAAGCAAGGGCTGCAAACTCACTGTAAAGAGAGTAAAAACTTCCTCAGATTATCAGAACAAGGTATACATTTGTTTGCTGATCCTTCACTGGTTCCTAAGCCAGGGCATGAGGAGGGATGTCACTTTTCATAACAGATCTAGATTGTTCCCAGTGGGCTTCTAGCCTATTTGTCAAGTTGCGAAATTGGTCATAGCATTCATTCTGCAGTTTAGTTCAGGAGAAAGCGATTTATTCATTAATATGATTTTCCTTGCTCTCAGCTTAGATATTAGTGTCATTGAAGGAGAGCTCATTTTAGCAAGAGCAAACAGGGAAGTATTCATATCAGTCTCAGGTTTGTTGGTTATAAAAATGGTAAGGCAAGGTAGGAAATATAGAAGACAAACAAGGTGTCTTGAACAAATAGGAGTTACGTACACCAAATAAGCTCCACCTGAGAAAAGCAATGCACCACTGTACTTTTATGAAGAGATACACAATACAAATGTAAACTGAAGGAGAGCTTTTTGAAAGCTACTATGCCAAGAAATCTGTTGGTCTTTCAGTAATATACTGAAATGAAGAAGAGGAGCAATTTGTGCCTTCTTAGAAAATTACTAGAGACTGGGGCTTTTCGCACATTTAATACATGCAATTGTGTATTGCAACGCTATAGGTTTGAAAAGACCTCTGCACATTTTTTAGGTCTGTATCAGTTGTCTAACACAAGATCCTAGTGCTTTCTACAAAGTTCGCCTTGTGTGTACTAGATTAAGAGAAATACATAGAGAACACGTTCAGCAATGTTAGCTCAAAGACCTTCAGACACACAAGTTAGCCACCCTTCCCAGCAAAATCTTGAGCTTAGCTGATGAAAAAAAAAATAAAAAAAAATTCCACAAGTAGAATTTAAAAACACAGAGAAAAACAGAAAAACTTCATTCTGTTTTGAAATAACTTTTTCAAACTGTTCTCTGTAACTGTGAAGTTTTTTATGTTTACTCCCTTTTAAAATCGGAAGAGATTCTCGTGAAAGTACAGAACATAATGTGAACAGAACACTAGGAAGTTGAATACTAAGCCACTACATATAAGACTTGGATATTTGATACAGCTGGTGTTAAAATTGGAACAGAGAGCAGCTCCAGCCTAGGTAATAACCCTTGTTCAACTGTACTTGTGCTATTTTCCGCGATTCTTTCTTCTTGTAGACGTTAGGAAAACTATTAAAAATTCAGAGGAAAACCTGAAAAGGCATAATAGATAAGATATAGCCTGAAGTTTTTATATTTAGTTTTGTTTAAACCTGGCCCTATTACTTCCAGGCACAACTGAACAATACTTTTAAGTATTTGATCCCTTATTTTTCACAGCTTACCCTCAAATAATTATATATTTAGACTTCAAATGATAGCTTCTCCGTCTCACAGCTGTTTGCACTTGTGACTTTGCAATTCTAAAAATCTGAAGTCAGAAAAACAATACCTCAAGAGGTGTTTTAAGAGAGACCAAAGCAAGTTTTCAGTTTAGGAAAAGACAATATTCAGGGAAAGATGTGATTACAGTCTAAAATTACCTTTAAAAATACAATCAAAGGAAGAGGTCTCTTCCATGGTTTCAGAAAGTGATGAAGCAAGTCTTAAGTTTGTTAAACATTAAGAAAAGGCATAGCATATCCACCATAAGCAGGCCCTGAAACAGACTACTAAGGACTGCTTCTGTGACATTATCAAACAAGGAGTCTGCAACTCACATGTATGAAATATACAGACAATGAGCTGCAGAGCTGAGCCATCTAAGTACAGATCACCAGATACAGTTGGGATATGCTGGATTTCCTATTCACATGCAGGTCATTTACACAATTTATATGTACAGGGACAGTGTTATGTGAAGATGATGAGATTACACTTACAGTTTTGGTTGCTTCTTACCCTGATAGAAATTCATATGCTAGAAATACAGAGCTGAATCTGTGCTGAGAAAATTACAAATGAGAAATTCCTCCGTTCTGATACTGTTATCTCTTGAACTACAGACTGAGATAACATTTTTGCTTCACTTAGAGTCCAGCTACCTGCATGAGAGGAATAAATAGTCCTTTTAGTTACTAGAAATGTTACTTCTTGTTTCTCCAGTTTGGTCACTCATTCATTTGTCTTACAGATGAGAAGTTTAATAGGTGTTGCATGTATGTCCAGCATATTGCCCAGGCTTTCTTCTCAAGCCAAAAAACAGCATGAGTGATAGGTAGTTTCATACTGAGTTCTGAGTAGCGTCAAGCTGTGTGTTTGCTCAGTGAGAACTTCACACTGGTTCAGCTGATGCTAATGAAAGAGTTGGAAAACCTTGATGTTCCCTTGGTCAGCATCCATGGTGTTTGAGTAAACTTGTGATTGCTCTCAGTTTCACCCTTTCTGCTTCTTTTTTTTTTGCTTAACCCAAAGGAACAAAAAATGGCTCATAACAGATAGGTCTTGTGAATTTTTTCTTCACAATGTGATGGAAGTAACTTTTTCACTTCTTTATTCTACAGATATTCCAACAGCTATGCTCATTCACAGCAAAACAAGACCATGTTTTTCTTGCATAACTGTAATAGTGGGGGGAACAGACTACAGCAGCAACACCCTGCATCGCTTGCTCCACCTACAGATATGGTAACAAAAGCACAGAGTTTTTATTAGCTTTTTTTATATCACTCAGTCACATCTTGGCTGGCTGGCAGAAGAATGCTTCATGCTGAAATGTGCTGTTGCTAAGTTTTTGATGGCATTGCTAAGGCAAATCCTTAACTATCTGATCTGGAATGCTGTGGTTACATAGCAAGGCAAAGTATCTCCTTTCCACATAAACAGTTGATTTGTAATATTTAGTTGCTAATGACAGTGATACAGAATACAGGACAACATCCTACTTTGCCTGTTTTAACTTCTCCATTTTCTTTGGCAATGTTACTGTCATCTGAACAGCATGTTGACCAAGAACCACAAGGAGGAGGATATACAGGTAGGATCAAAGGGAAAAAGGTATAAGATAGTGACAAGTAGCTGAAATTAATGCCTAATCTCTTGGCTTCTAGTGGCCACAAGGCCACAGGATCAGAGTGGTCTGCCTGAGTAAGAAGGGGTCCTCTATACCCCACACTTCCTCAAGTCACAGGTGGGGGGTATCCAGCAGGTACCCCCACTGCCCTTCTGCATGCTGAAGAGAGGAAGAAAAAGAGACCAAGGCTGTGCAATGCTCTGGCGCTGCAGAGAAAGTAGGATCATCACCAACGTAGCTGGTAAGGTTTACAGGTGGTACAGGAAGCAGTTTTCATGCTATGGAAGTGTGGCGGCATCTTCTCCCTCTTTTCCTTCCACAAGCAAATATAACATTCTTTTTAAATCAAGGAACTGAGTTATGCTGTTTCTAAAACTCGGGTTCCTAACAAGCTTTCAGATAGGCAGGGCACTTTCTTGTGCTTTGTGGCCATAACACTGGTGCCTTGGCCCTTCTCATGCAGATAGCCCTACATCTCAGAGTAGCAAAGTGATGTGCTTGCTCAGCACCCTTGAAGAGGCTTCCGCTGCCCCAAATAACCTATGTACTACTATGTTTCTTGCTTTAAAGTAACAAAAACACCTTCTGCAAACTTCTATTGCATTAGTGCAACAACACTTTCAGAAGATTTTCCTCAAATGAAGCACAGATTTGAGATAAAATAGTATTTGCCAAAGGACATTTTTCCTGTATGTCCTAACCTAAGGATTTAGTGAATCACATGATAGAGCTGTCCTCACTCAGCCTGTGGTGAAATATCTCTGCCTGGTCATTCCACTGAGTTTGAAATCTCTTCAGTCTTTTTGAGGTTGCCTGGAGTTGACTAAGAGTTTTACTTTAAGCAACACTTGGATAGTCTGCAAAAGACACAAATTAGTAAATCCAGTGTTAGAGGATTATACTGAATACATAGCTCAGCATAACATGAGCAGAATGAGAAGCACAGATGTCCTCTTTCTCAGCTGGATTAGTTTTCAGGAAGTATGAAATTTGTGTTGTGGGCTTCTGCTTCTCTCACAGCTGGACTGAAAGCAGAGTTTGAAGTTTCAAAATTACCTCAAATATTAAAAATGAATGTGTTTAAAATGCTATGACGTGACACCCTTTGTAGCTACAATTTGATAATACAGAAAAGACATTTTGAAGAGAGGTCAGCCTTGCAGTATATCCAATGTAGTAAATTCAGATTTTCAGCTCAGAAGGAGCTTCTCACAGGACTATGTTTTAAACTCGTACTTGTTAACTTTCCCATGTACAGCACCCTGAAGTTTTCCACTGGATACATCAATTTTCACATAGCCACACTTTCTAGGGAGCTTCCAGCTTTCCACATTGAGAGCTTGTGTGGTATCCTGCTATGATTGACTAAAGGCCATAGAGTTGTATGTCTCCACAAGGAAGTTGATCAGACATGGAATGTTCTCATCTTTATCCCTCTGAGGGATACAGTATAATCCTCTTAACAGAATACAGTGAAAGTATGCAGCACACAATCGGGGTTTTTTATGGAGCATTGGGGTTTATATGGAGCATGAACCGACCTATGTGTCGGCTCCATACAATTCAAGTAGATAGTGCAAGAGTGATACTGCCATCTCAGATGAAAACATGTACAGGGAGGAGAAGGTGATGCTACCCAGATCCCCGCAAGCACCTTCTGAGCAGTGTGTGGAATCTATCCCCAAATGCACAGCTGCACATATGGCTGAGCTGCATATTCAGATAAGCTAGAAAAGAAGGATACCACTGCTTTTTGCTGGCACAGTTTCAGAGCTTTGTGGAAAAACCTGGTTCTTCATGTACAGCACATTTTCCTCCACACAGTGAGGAACAAGCTATGAATTTACTTACCAAAGTCTAAATTATGAAAGATGTCAGGGCAACAGAAAAAAGCACATTGGATACATACCCAAAATGGATCCAATAGCACAAAAGGGTTACACGGGGCTGAACTCAGAGTGGCCTTCAAATCCTTTCCCATCATCCAGGACTTCATGGAATGCAGTGCTTGTCAGACCACAGTACATTGGTTACAGTGCTAATATTTTCTTACCTCAGGGAATTTCTTCTTTTGTAAATATTCTGTCATTGCAGGATCAAAATACTTTGCGTAACCTTCATTCAGACTGTATACCTTCCCTTTCTTCTTGATTTTAACATCTTTGTCAACCAAAATAAATTCACCAAGACCCTACAGAAGAAAATGGTAGACCAGCTATTAGGAAGCAGCAGAAAATTTTGTTGGCTTTCTGTAACAGTTGCCACACTAGTAACGGCAGGAACTCTAGTACAGCTTGGTCCTTCCAGCAACAGTCTGTGTATAACTTGACAGTATTTGAAACAGAGCAGAAAGCACAAAATCTGTGTTAAGTTCATGAAAACTTGTCACGTTATTACTATGAATAAAAAGCAATTCGACTCTAATAGTTAGCATATCAAAAGAACACCAGGCAGCCCTGAAAGCAGATGTATCATGAATCTCTGACCACAAATCCTAAGGTTACAAATTAAGAACCTTAATTTGTAATCAGAACCACTGCCTTCTGATTTTTGAACTTTTCTTGCCTGTCTTGTCTAAATATCTTAAAGTGAATGCTACCCTCAAGTGTTGCTGTCTGCAGTCTGAGTGCAACTTCCACCCTCTCTTCCTTTGTCTCTAACCAGAGCATCTCAGCTCCCAGTTCCTCCCACTTGGTACAAGACTGTTTATAAGGTTAAAAGAAGTTTGATAATCATGCATTCTCTTATCAAAACCCCTCCTATGGTATTGCTCTCATCTAATGTTGTTTCTTTCAAATCGGTGGTCTCTTTTCTGCGTTACAGAAACAGATAACACCTTTTGAGCTCCAGGGCTGGGCACCGAGGTGTGGCTCATGTCCGATTGTATGGGTATGGTTGTGCTTTTGCAAATTGTTAGGTATGCAACTTAGAAGACTTAGCCATAAAACTAAATTACACTCAGGAAATCAGACATCACTCTGCATGAACTGTATCGAAAAATGGTCCTTACCCCCAGGTAAACATAGAACATGCTGAGGTTCTTTGACAGACAGAAAAAGCGAGAACAATCAAAAAACAGGAATCCTTTAAGTAGAGGTGAAGACGCTGTTCAGAGTAAATTTTCTTAAATGTTTGTGCAAAACAGCAGTCTGCAATGCTCTTTAACTTAAACTCTCTTTCACCGAGTCGAAAAAACAAATAGAGGCATTGCAACCAACATATTAATGTGTTATTAAATACTTGTAAGGTGGAGGTGGGATGCTCCAGGATGTGGGTGAAAACAAGAATCACATAGATTGCCTAGACTACAGAGACAAGGAGTAACAAAAGTGAGCAAAACCAAGCATGGAAAGCTCTAGCAGATTGTGGCAATGTGATTAACACCATGACTGTACCGGATCGAGCATGAAGCAGTCCACTCCTTGCCCTGTGGAGAGGGCAACCAGTGTAGCACTCCCATACAAGGCATAGCCTGCAGCAACAATATTGCGTCCGGGCTGCAAAGCATCTTTTTCAGAGGGCTCGTCATCTGTTTCCTGAGGAAGAATTACCATTGGACTGAAGGTTAAATTCTTATGAGAAACAATAAAAAAAACTTTTCAATAATGTTGTGGGGCAGATTTCTTTTTTGTGTCTACGCAGGCCTTAGAAACAACTGAAGTAGAGATTGTTCCCACTACTTCAGGGCAAGTTTAGTACAAGTACATGTGCACACTGGGACAGGACATTGAGAGTTTGTTGTTTATTACATGTCATGCAATCAATACAATACCTGCAACAAAGCTAATACCTTAGTTTTACGGTGCAGTCCATGAATTCCAGATCATCAGAAATCTGAGACATAACAGAGGTACTAATTTTCTGGAAGTGTAAATGTAAGCTACCATTCTGACACCCCTCAGAGGGAATAACTGTGAGGTGAATGCAGTCATTAGCATTATAGACAAACTGCTTCAGTAATTCAGAATAAAAGCCTAGATGGTGCAACATGATGGAACTAAGATTGTGCATTGGTCTCTGCTGGTAAAGAGATGGGTAACTGAAGTGGTATAAATGTTCAAATTATATATAAAATAACAAATGCATTTACATATGTAATGTGTGCAGGTGTGGATATATAACTCTACATAGAACACTGACATGGGATTTTACTTCAGGCTTTTAATCAACTTCTGACACTCATATTTTGATTTGGCACTTTGGTTATCACCGAACAACAATAGCCCAGGCAGACCTGGTGCAAATACTTCCAGCCGGCAATAGGGGTGTGCCTTAGCCATGGCTTACAAGAGGTTGACTGTTGTGGTAAGAAAGGAGAACAGCCACGGATACCTGGGAAGGCTGGCTCCAGCTGGCTCCAGTCCCCTCCTGGGACTACAAAATAGGTAGTGAATGTCTGATAGTAATGTTTCTTTCTAAAAGCTGGTCAGTTGTGATGGGTCTTCTGTGGATGTTTTGATGGTGGTTTGTGAGGAATTAAAACGAGATCCTTTCTTCAGGCCCTGGTTTAGCATTTTATTGTTCCAAACTCAGACAATTTCTCAGTGATTGCATGGGCTTAACTAGACTAAGTAGCAGAAGTATCAGGTCTACCCAAAATATCTGGTTAAAATAAAAATCAGTGACTATTTTGTATAGGAAATATTTGATGAATATTGAGTAAATTCTTTAAATAATCAAAAGTGCCTTCTGCAGATAATTTCCAAAGGAAAACACCTCTCCTCCAAGGAGAGGAGCACACCAGAGAACAAGTAACTCTCAGGGTGCCCATCAGGCTCCTCAAGGTGGAAGGCTAAGAGTAACCTTGGGATCCCGTTCATCATTGTACGCCAACATTTGGAGGAAAGCTGAGATCTGAGACACCAAAACTGTATCTTTCTTGGCATATTAAGACAAATTCCACATAAAAATGTTTTCATTTTTAATGAAAAGATTTTGTTACTTTTGTTACTGTGGTTGACAGGTTTTAGCTATATTTTGCTCAACATTTTTATTAGTATTATTTTGTCAAGTTCTTCTGCGGAAAAAAAAAATCCAGTTGCCAATCAGTTTGTCATAGGAGCTGAAATACAGCATGTAGAAATACATCTTGTACACAGTCCCTTGGAAGTGCTCTATGTCAAGCTGCTTATTCAGCAAAGTTATAATACATATAATGAAGACTGGTTAAAACCCCTGTTTGTGTATTCCAGAGCTTTGAATACTGACGACTAGTGGCTAATCCTCTGCTAAACAATCTTTTACAGAACCAATGATTATACCCTACGTAGTGTCTTCTCTTTCAAAAATATATCCCCATAGCACATCTCAACATCAAAAGCAATGGTTGTCTATAATAGCCTAACAGTTTGCAACCCTAAATGCAGAATTAAACAGATGTTTACAGACCTAGTTGCAAATATATTACGATTCTTCTAGCTTTTTGTATGCTTTCATCATTGAATAAAAAATAATTTTGTATAAACACAGTAAACAGGTTTGTTTTGTAGAACATGGTGTATATACAGTATAAGTAGCTGCTGATTACATATGTTATTGATTTAAAATATATTGTGAGATGAGCTTTTCGGTCCTGTTTCTTAAATGCATTTTCTATGTTTACATGGCTGAGAAACCACACATTTGCTGACTATTATGAAAAAACAGAGGAATTCTTCCATCAGGAGATGTACAGTTGGCAGAATTAACTTGTTTTTCCATCCTAATTCACAAACACATTTCCAAGAGACAGCTTCCAAAAGGAAGGAAAAAGCTCAGTCTCAAACAAACATTTTGCAGAGCTTGTCAGAATGCAAAAAAGCTAGAGATCAGCTGATATTTCACTGTGAGGACTGCAGGAGTCCTGCCAAGTACCACACACTGTGAAACAAACCATGGAATTAAGCTGACCAGCAGACTCTGATAGCTGCTGAATATTTTCAATCCTTTCTAGTGCACAGATGGGTTTCCTTTCCATTACATTTTGACTATGAAATGGCAGTAGTGAAATCTCTTTAGAGGTCTTTATGCAAAGCACTGAAGTAGGCAGAGGGAATGCAGAGGAGCTCTGACAAGCACTAACACAGTCACTTTGTCTCATTGTTGGTGTGAAGCAGATGAAACAATGTCTGCAGAGTCTTGCTATAGGGGTACCCTCAGGTGGTATCTGAGTTTGAAAATATTTACATTTGTGGTTTGCCTAACATCACATAGAGGAGTTCTCATCAGCACTGGGTAGAGCTCTGGAAGGACTTAGTTTCCAGGTCCCTATTTGTATCACGTGTTTCATGAGTATCCATTGCATTTGACTGAATTCTTATACCTTTCCCATGAGGGACCACATGGAGGGGAGGATGTTGTCCTCATGACAATGGATACATCTGAGGTACTGTGCAAAGATACAAATTAAAACCAGAATGAAACGAAGCAACAGAGTTTCATAGCATGTATGTGCAGTATGAATTGAGAGTTGTTCATTCAGTTCAGTGGCATGAAAAATTTTGAAGCATCCAAGCAAAAAATACATGTTGTCACCACCCTCTGCACTGCAGCAGTTGAGAGCCCCTTAGCGGCAGTGACTGTCAATGTCCTATCGCTTGTTCTGGCTTCTTGCTGATTCCACAAGAGTCCTCCCTCAGCCCTGCTTTTCTGACGTTTATGGTCTTGTTACCAGTACCACCCATGCATCAGAAAGTAAAAACCAGGTGGAAAATTAGATAAACCTGAGATAGCATTTATTTTTTTGGTGGTTTTCTCTAGGAAACTGACGTAGTGCTTTTCTGGCAGGAGGCAATGGTATCTGCCACTATGGTGGTGGCTCTGGATTGGGAGCAGCCAGAGAACCATTTTCAGGTTTGAAATGTATTGTCACTGTGTCTGACCTTTGTGGAAAAGTGCTGTTTATCTTCCACCCCCCCCACCCCCCCACCCCCCCAAAAAAAAAATGAGGTAAATATTTCAGTTCTGGAGGGTAGGCCTTTGGAAATGAAGTTGAAGCGCTGACATGGTGAGATAATCAGACAATTATCTGAGAATTGGAAGGTAATGAATATCTGACAGGAGCTAAGGATCATCCTTTGGGATTACAATTCTTATAGCTTTTCCAAATACATATATATACCTTGAATAGTTTGAAATTGTGTTTTCTTTCATAAGTGATTCTCATCCATTAGGATAAACATCTCACTTTTATTCCTTTCATACTACTCTTCAGTAACAATCAATAAAACACTTGTTATTATTTCATTATTTCAAAGAGTTTGAAGTTAATAGTATTTGAAGTTAGCAGTGTTGCTATGAAATCTTCTTCTCTGAGAGGAGGGTGCATTAATTACTATGTACTTTGAAATTAACATTTTAATGGAAAGAATTATTCAAGTGAAAGACTGTAAATTCAACATTGTTTCTAACTTTCCAGGGAAAATTGGTAAGTTGTTCTTATAATTGACAAACAGCACTTCATCCTAGCAGCAGGGTTTTCATTTGGATATGAATCATTTGTACAGAGCAATGTAATTTTCTTTTTATGAGGTGCTGAAGGGTATCCACCCACATGAAAACCAGAAACTTAGAAACAGTATTTACAAGAAATATGTTGATTAGAATCATAGAATAGTTTGGGTTGGAAGGAACATTCCAAGGCCATCTAGTCCAACCCCCCTGCAATGCACAGGGACACCTTCAGCTAGATCAGGTTGCCCAGAACCGCATCCAGCCTGGCCTTGAATGTCTCCAGGGATGGGGTATCCACCACCTCTCTGGGCAACCTGTGCCAGTGTTTTACCACCCTCATTGTAAAGAATGTTTTCCTCACACCCAGCCTGAATCTCCCCTCTTTTAGTTTAAAACCATCACCCCCTGTCCTATCAAAACAGCCCCTGCTAAAAAGTCCCTCCCCATCTTTCTTACAGGTCGCTTTTAAGAACTGAAAGGCCACAATAAGGTCTCCCTGGAGCCCTCTCTTCCCCAGGCTCAACAAGCTGAACTGCCTCAGCCTTTCCTCATAAGAGCAGTGCTCCATCCCTCTGATTGTTTTTGTGTCTCCCTCCTCTGAACCCTCTCCAATAGCTCCATGTCTTTCCTGTACTGAGGTCTCCGCAGCTGGCTGCAGTACTGCGGGTGGGGTCTCACCAGAGCAGAGCAGAGGGGCAGAATCACCTCCCTCGACCTACTGGTCACGGTCCTTTGGCCAAGATTGGCCTTCTGGGCTGCAAGCGCACATTGCCGTCTCATGTCCATTACGTTAGAGCAACAGCAGTGGAAGGATCAGAAAATTAATTGAAAACTTGAGCGTTTGGGTACAACATGAGTTCTTTGGGGAATATTTCTGTTCTGAAGCAGAATCCTTGGGAAGACTAGGCAGTCTGTAGTCTTCCTACACATTATCAGGTGAGCTAAAGATGGTAGGGAAACCTAATCTGTATTTTCACCTGCTAACCTATATTAATCACATTGAGCACTTGCTTTTATAGTTACACAGCGTAACCCAACACAATAATTCTAAAGAGAAAGCTAATGTTTAGTATTTGTGTGATGCTGCTTACCACCTTTAAGAACAGAAGATGACGCAGCTATTGCCTACTGTAAATCTTAGGAGGTGCTCTAGTCTTTTAGGCTATCTTTAGAGAGGTAAGTGAAAAGGATGGGGGCTCCTTTGCTTACCATAAGAACACATGGCATCAGCTGCATCTAAAGCTAAACTCTTTTCCCTGCAAAAACTAAGATGGTAGAAGGTACTGGAGGTAGTCCTGGACTGCTCGTTCCACAAACCATACCCAGGCATCATCTCAGTGTTGTCTGGCCTGGGCTGCATCTGTGATGGGAGTTTGCACTAACCGTTAACAGTGTGCACAGCCATTTGCCAGCACTTGGCTTGAACCATGAGTCTGTAGAGATCGTGCCCTAATTATTTGGTTTGCTAGTAGATGCATACATATTATCAACCGTGGTGAATAGTGTATTGCCTACCAGAATGTAAAAAAGGAGGACTAGCCAGTTGAAAATTATGGGTTAAAAGCCGAGAGAGACTTTAAAAACATATCTTCGTATGTTTGAAGTGTAGCATCTGAGTATGTAAGACTTCTTTGCAGCCAAATGTTGCTTCAGAATAGTAATGGCTGAGGGTCTCCCATAGTCATATGACTTTGAGCTCAGGGTTTAGGAAAAACACCAACTACCGAGATATTAGAAATCAAATCACAAGACTTGGCATGATTCTAACTATTAACATTCGTTAATTGGCTGCACAGTTGCTGTTCTGTGCAGCCCCATGGGAGCAAACACACTGGCAGGGCCCGGTGGCTGTACGTGGCTGCTTCCTTCAGCCTCAGGTGGCTTTCACTGCTAGCATGCTTATATACTCCCATCTGTAACAAGCATGCAACTCGCCATGGGAGGCCACCACACCACTAACCATAATACAGTCCAGGCAGTGACTGTCAGCCCTCCCCACTCAGTATCCAGGAAGACAAATACTGTGATTTGCAGGCACTGTGACTCCCCTCAGCTGTCCTGCAGCGAGTAAAGAATCACTGAAGAGCTAACCAGCTGCCTAATGGTGAGAGGGGTTTTTTTAAGTGTCTGTGTGTCTGGAGGAGGGAAGTGCTGCCACCCAGCAATTTCGTGGGACTGAATGTGTCCTTCCTGGGAATTCAGGCAGTATTTTAGCACATGTGAATCTCAAGTGTCATTTCTTTTACTCTTTCTAAGGCTCTGTTGATCATTTAGAGGGACTAGGAGAGAAACTAAGCAAGTTGATGTACCCAAGAAGTTTTGCTTTCACCAAGTGAATCATGCCATGTGTGCTTCATTTGTTGTCTTACCTTCTTGTAGACAGCAAATATGGTTCCTATTGGTGCCAAGCAGTCTATATTGGACGAGCCATCAAGGGGGTCAAAGCACACCACATATTTACCCTGAAACAGAAATGGCAAGGGAAGCATTAAATGATACATAGTATTGCACTGTTCTTTCCTTTTACTTGACAAACCCCATCTTTTTATGGTTGCGTTTAGTCCTCCAAGCATGCCTGACATGGCTTGCCAGAGAGAGCTGTTCTGTTGACCCAGCTGGCCCTGCAGTACAACACCCACTCCCTGCAGGGCCTGACAGAGAAAGAGGAGAGAGCACATTTCTGCTCAGAGAGCACAAAATCTGATGATAGAAAGGAGCAGTCCTCTGCTGCCAAGTAATGCAAGAAATCACTTGAAAGCAAAAGGAGTGACTCATTCTGGAAGCAAGCATCTTCCTCAAGTAAATAAGGAGAAGTTTTTGTCACATTTCGTTCCAAACTAAAGGATTTGCCTGTGATGGGAGGTTTGAGAGTAAGAAGGCGGAAAGAAAACAAACATCTTGAGGAAAGGCTAGGTTACATCAGCGTCAGCAGTATCTCGCTGCAATAGGATCCCCTCCTAGGGGAAGCCTGGTGAAGCAATCAGGTGTTTCCTCTAGACACATAATGTAAACCCCAGTTCTGCCAGCCTCTCCTGTCTTTTTATGTTGCGTACATATTAACGTAATCCAAAGCTGTTACACTGGCGCTCAGGGAATGCACTAGTACACATACACCTGGGATCTGGGGTGTGTTAGCAAGCTCAAAAATAACTATTCTCGCCCCTTCACAGAACTTCAATAATAATTTTATCCTGCACAGCTCATTTAGCTGTTGAAGCCGTGCCCTTCATCACGGTTATTAATCAAAACAATGTAGTAATAGCGCAAACGCTCTGCATTCCCTCGGGAAGGGTTGGCTTCCACACGTGAAGCACGAGTGCCCCCTGCTGCTGCCCGAGCCGGTGTACAGACCTGCTTGTCCTTGGGAGTGACGATGGCCTCCTTGTTCTCCTCCGTGACCAGGACGCAGGTGCTGTAGGAGGACTGCAGCATATTAATCACCAGGGAGTTGGACAGTACGTCCAGCTTCTTCACTTCGTCCCCGGTCACGTTCACTGTGCCAGCTATACCAAACCTACAGAAAATGGAAAATATCAAGAAACCTGAGGGAGGCCAATGTTACGGGTTTTTAGGGAGAAAAAAACCCCCAAGCCAAGTCAGGATGGCTCCTTCCTCTCATCTTCCTACACCTCTAATCTTTGGATTAAACTACTAAGGTGAATTAGGACATGGTTGCTGCTGCTAAAAAATAAAAGCATGCATGACAAAGGCATAATTCTGGGGCTTTATCTGGGTCTTTTTGCTCCTGCTTGGATGTTCTTCAGGCCAGACCAGACCCCCCAGCCCAACCAGTGGGTGCTAGCCTTCCCTAGAAGCCCCACAAGCAGCTGGCAGCAGCTGTGAGAAAGGAGAAGAGGCAGTTAGCATCTGCATGTTTTTCTGCCACTGGCTGCTCAGAGCTCTGTGTTGGCCCTTTAACCCTCACCTACTCAGTCCCCAGCCACCCCAAAACCAGAAGCATTAAAGATACCTCCAGATAATTCCTTATGCTGAACTGTATCTCAGGATCAAGGTCTGTTTTATTCCATGATCCTTGGCTGAGTTAGGATGATGCTTCTGTTCCCTGTTCTAATTTTAGCAATATACTAATGATGTGGTATATAGTAGTATACATATTTCTGAGATTTCTAGTTGAGGAAGCACTGTTTAGACTTAATGTGCATGGTCTGGGCATCTTAGAAGTATAAGGAATCATGCAGGAAATAGAAACAACATTTTTATTCACTGGGGGGGGGGGTGGGAGAGAAAGGGACAACTAATTAGTCCCTAGGATGTTGGTCAGCAGCAGGCATTAGCTGGAGGCAGAGTAAGTCTTTTATTCTACTCAAAGCTCAAAGCTGCCTGAGCTTTTCAGAAGTATCAAGTGTTTGGGGCACTCTATTTTTGAGTGCCAAGTTTGAGATACTGGAAAGGACCATGATTTTCAGGGAGTGCCAAGCACCCATTCTTTAGCTAGTGTGTTTTCAGGCACATTCCCAGCTCAAGTCTATGTCTTGGAAAAAGTCTTCCTTTACTTTTGAATGGCAAATTTGCTAAAAAATCATGCTGGGCTCTTTAACATTGAAGAAGACACTTCACAGTGTCCTATTAGGAGGCACTAGAAAAACCAGAGCTCTCTAGCTTCACAAATGGAGATGGATTCAAGCCAGTGACTGTGGTTGAAAGTTTGCCATGAGAATTTCTGAATTTTCATAGTTACTTGCTGTAATTTGAATGGTGCAAGTTACTCATTTGTGTGCTTGAATACTTTAGATATTTCTGGTTCATTACCTGAAGATTTTGTTTATTGAAAAGGACATTTGCTGCCTAGCATAATAGGTGTTTTTTCCTGAGGGCAAGATTCATCTAGCACAGTAGCCATGTGTCCTGTAGACTAGGTGGCTATTCTACCTCTAGTCTATCAAATAGAGGTTCTCCCCACTTATTAAACACTTCAGAGGCTGCATATTGAAGGATAAAAATGAGATAAGAGCAACTGTTCCTCTAAGTTAGGGAGGCAAAACAGCTCAGCTTCTCACCGTAAGTACAGAGACAAATTATAGTTTAACAGCTAAGGGCATAGAAGCCTGATGATGCTGTTAAATTTGAGTATGTCTCATGTCCTTTCTACATATTATGTTCCATACCTCTAAAGTGAGGGTGATGGTAATGAGACATTGAATTCGTGATTTGCAAAGATCATTGAGGACTTTGACCAAATGGTCAGCAGCACAAAACTCCCCAGACTGTTATGCATTTTGGTGTTTCCGCAGGAAGAAAAAAACCAAACAAACCCACAACAAAAAATCCCAACAAACTACAAATGTTCTGTTTCTTACACAAATACATTACCTGTCTTTTTTATGCATGTATGCATATGTACTTACATATGCACAGGAATGTACAGAAACATGTATATCAATACATAACAAAACCTATACATTTTAAATACATAATTTTATTAGGATGTTCCAGCTCTCTGAACTGCTTCAGATAGATCACCATTAAAACAATGACACTGATGTCTATTTCATCTGGCTGTGCGAGGAACAGCTTGGTTCATTCCAGGTTTTGCTGAGCAATTCTTTATTCCTTCTTTATTTGCTAAACCACTACCTGCCAAATTGTTATGTTTGTTTTCCATACAGAGCCTTTTAAGACTCCCCACCTGTAACCCTGATACTGCTTGAGGACGAAAGGGGAAATGCACTCATGCATAGCAGCGTATGGCATTTCTTGCAGGTCTGATGCTTTAGACCATTACTTATACTGCAGTGAGGCAGAACTTCAGCTACCCAAGATAAGCCAAGCCCTGATTTGCATATCTCAGCACCAGGTTTGGATGTTAGCAGAAAATATCGTGGTGTGATATTCTGCATTGAAAATATCACAGTGTGAAATTCTGCAAATTCACAGTAGATTTAAAAATAGATCAATATCAACATTTACAAGGGATAACGAGGTGAGCAATGCATTGACGTGCTGGCTTACATTTTTAGAGTAAAATATTACAGAACAGCAGTTAGTTTAAATGTCTACCTTTCTCCTGATATTAAAATGATCCAGAAAAAGAGTTTTCCCGCTTCCCACTATTGATAATCCAGGCTCTGACCTCATACATACAGTCACCTGGCTTAAAAAAGACACTTCCAATGTATTTATGAATTCCTGCCCACTCCCCAACCTTCCTGTGCAAGCAGCTGTCTCTCTACCTCCTCTTCCTCCCCTTACCGCTAGGTAGGACTCACATGTGGGCAAGGCCTGCCTTTCTGACTGCAGAGGAAATGGCCTTTATGGCAGTCAGCATGGAGTTGAGCAGCTGTGTCAGCTCCCCCGTTGCTCCTTTAACACGGCGTCCCTTCTCCATAACGAATCGCGTGAGTGTTAGCATATCTGTTTCGAAGGGGGTTTTGTCGGACATTTTTGCTGAGTGCCAGAGTTCCTCGCTTCTCGGCTGGACAGGACGCTTTCTTGCTGTGCTGAGATCCCGGGTAGCTGTTTTATTTTGAGGCAAAGCTGTTGTCTGCGTTGCTGGTCAGATTTTATTAAGATGTTTCTGAAACCATGTGACTGAGTGCTCAGAATAACTGCACCCCAGGCTGGCTCCACAGCTCCTCTGGATGCAGAAAAGGAGCCTGAGACAGGACTGAGTCCTGTTAGTTACAGCTGAGTAACCACTGCTCAGCTACTCTTCCCAAACACTGAAATTCGTGATGTGCAGATGTGGTAACATGCTCAAATTGTGCATTAGACTGCTTATAATGCAAGACTCTCATTGGCCACTTACTTAGCTGGAAACTGCTTTCCTTTACGGGCCACTCGGCAACAAGCTCAGCACAGCCAAGGCAAAGAGCACAATTTGTAAGGCACAAGAAATGAAGGCACAGGGCATCAGCAACCACATGTGCCATAGCGCCCCGCAGCAGAGCACCCACCATGCTGTGACTCTGGCTGATGAAGTTCCCTTCCCATATTGCCTTAATCTCCGCTTGCTCACTCTCTTTTAGCGTCTCCATAGAGGAGAGTTTTGAAGGTGCATGGCACAACTCATGGGAATCAAGAAGAAGTGCAGGGTGCATCTAGGCACACATTTATTAAAGATGGTTTATGATGCTAGTTGGTCTGCTGCAATCTCCTTTTAATGACTTCATTCCCAGTCTGCACTACTTGTAATATTACAGGGCTTGCATGAATGACAGGTACTGGTGAGGTGCGGCTTTATAGGTTACAAAATAATTACATTGTCAATAATTTAAAAATTAAGCTTATCTGATTTAAGCATGTCCATGTCACAATTCACAAAATGAAATTTTATGTCAGCTTTGGTATTGTAGTATACTGTGTAAATATAGGTATGTCCAAATTTGCAATTGTACTGCCTGTAACTCCTTACAAGCAATATACCTGGATCACATGGTACTAATGTGAAGGTAGACAGAAATGTCAGTGAACTAGCTACATGCCATCTGGAACAATGGAATTGTGGATTTTAATTACAGCACTGTCTTCCCACTCAGACAAGGAAGTAAGAACAATTATGTGTTATAGCCCTCATTTTAGTTATTAGCTGCACTCTTGTTTTTAAGCAGAAGATCTGGAAAGCCCACAAGCAAAATAAGAGAATCCAGAGTTACACAAGAAAAGTTTCATTGAGTTTCATTGTTAGCATTCATTTAACCCAAATTACTGAATTAAAATCATGCCAGGAAGACTGAAACAAAGTTCCGTGACAAAACACACCTAGCTTTGGTTTTGTTAATAGGAACTGCAGCTGTAGGCACAGAGTTTTGTTTTTCCTTTGCATTTCTCTTTTAATCTTTAGCATTTCTTTGGATTTTCCTAAAAGCGTCTCTTCACCTATGAACAATACTTTATGTGGAGAGTTTTAAAGGGATTTGATTGCTAAGGTTTTTCTGCTTTGAACTAGCCTCAAGCAAAGGTCTTGCTTGAGACTGACAGTAAGGGGCAGAAAAACATTAACTGAGTCTCTTCGAAGTCCTGTAAAAGTACTTTAGCATGGTTTAGTCTTCCCTACAGGGTTCAGATTTTACCACCTCTTGCTTTTTGACAGCATGTTTCCTAAGGAGTGGTGGAGCTCAGAGGGAAAGTCAGAAGGTGACAGTTTACAATCCTATTGCCCATTTTAATGGACATAACTACAGTTCATCAAATCCCAAAAGCCTTCCTCCAGAGGATGCTGTGCAGAGGGACAGTGGGCAGGGTTGCGCACGTGGGGCTCTCTTACCCACATGTCACAGTGCCACGACCCAGCAACGCAGGAGTCACAAAGAAGCATAAAAGGAATCACCCTCCTGTGTTCCACTGTCATGGATGGCCTGGGGGCAGCCCAGAGGCATCTGGGAAGCCCGTGAGCTGATGGAGTTACTTAGAGGGGGCCAAGGGAGGAAGACCAGAGGGTGGAAGAGGCTGCTGAATGTTCTACGCTGCAAGGCCAGTTCCTGGTGGGGACACCTTCAAAGCTCATCTGAGGGATAGAAATCCTTTTCAGCTGGATAGCGATGGCCCAGTGATGGGAACGCCTTCTTGAGGAGCACTGCTGAGCTCACCATCCTCATCCCCATGGAGCCAGGGGCAGTAGCTGTAAGAAATAGGATGCAGATACTTTGGAAGGGAGCAGCCACTGGTGCCCTGCCAAGCATGGAAAGATTCTTGCACACAAGGTCAATCAGGCCGGGAGCATTTGGCCACTCTCAGGAGACCCTGAGCTGGGTCCAGGTTGAGGGAGAATAGGGTTTGGGCATTTCCGGGGAGGCATGACCAGCCTGTGGACCAGAAGCGGGTCTTGCTCACATGCTCAGGGAGTAGCTGATCGCCAGCGCTGGGGTCAGGAAGGAATTTTCCCCCTGGGGCAGATTGGCACTGCTCCCCAGGGGTTCTTTGCCTTCCTCTGCAGCACTGAGCATGACCACTTGTCTGGGCTCCTCTGATCTATTCAGGCTAGGTTACTGCCTGCTGCTCATGCACCACAAAGGTGGCCCCTTGTTCCCTGCAGCTGGGAGGAGGAAAGCTTCTTTTCCCCCATGGTGGGCTAGCAAGTGTCCCTGGGTTTTTCTGCCTTCCTCTTCAGCACTGAGCATGGCACCTTGCCAGGGTTGCTTTGGGCCATTTTGGCTAGCTGCCTGCTCATGCTCCATGCAGGTAGCCCTCGTGCCCTGCATCCATGGGGAGGAAGCTTTCTAGACTGCCAGGGTAGCCCCTGGGTGTTGCTGCTTGTCCTCTGTAGCATTGAGCACAGCTGCCTGTCAGGGCTCCCCGTCAGGGCTCCCCTGGGCCCTTGGGCTTGGTTCTTGCCAGCGGCTCTCGCACCTCCAAGACACCACTCATGCCCTGGCTCTCCCTGTCTCTCACGCCCAGTGCAAACTTGTAGCACAACTGAGCTCTGCTCTTTCCTTGGCTCCATTTCCCTGAGGGTTCTTGCTTGTGCACAGCAGCCTGTGCTTGGAAGGGCTCCAGCCTTGCTGCCCCATCAGCAGTTGCCACTTTCCAGCTCTCCTTGCACACAAGGGATAAGTGCTAGGCAAGCATGAGAGCACTTTTCACGCACCACTGATCAAGAATCACAGCAATGGAGCAAGCTTTGGAAGACAAAAGCGTGCTTGTCATTGATACATGTCATACTTTGGGAAATAGCCCATGGTACCACACACCTCTTCTTCTACTCTGGAGCCCCTAACACAAGAAGGATGTGGATCTGCTTGAGTGAGCCCAGAGGAGGCCATGAAGATGCTCAGAGGGCTTGAGCATCTCTCCTGTGAAGACAGGCTGAGAGAGTTTGGCTTGTTCCTCCTGGAGAAAAGGCTCAGGGAGACCTTAAAGCAGCCTTGCAGTACCTAGAGAGGGCCTACAAGAAAGCTAGAGAGGGACTTTTTACCAGGACAGATAGTAATGGTTTTAAACTCGAAAAGTAGATGTTGTTAGGAAAAAAATTCTTTACACCACATGAGGGTGATGAGGCCCTGGCACAGGTTGCCCAGAGGTTGTGGCTGCCCCATCCTTGGCAGTGTTCAAGGTCAGGTTGGACAGGGCCTTGAGCAACCTGGTCTGCTGGAAGGTGTCCCTGCCCATGGCAGGGGGAATGGAACTAGATGATCTTTAAGGTCCCTTCAAACCCAAACCGTTCTATGATTCTATGACAGCACTGAACACTAGCAACAAGTTCAGCACTGCTTGCATCCCATGTGCTTAGTTTGTGGGGATGAGCAGAGCTCCTTAGGTGAAACAGCAGGCAGACCTTGCCTCTAAGGCAATGCTGGAAGAAAGTGATCTTGAAGATCTGTTTTTCTCTTTCCTACGACTGTGACCTAGTTAAAAGTATACAATCCCACTCATTGCACAGAACAAATATTCGAGTACTTTTTGCCAGGTTAGGAGACTTTCTTTCTTTAAACAGACTCTGTACAAAACCAGAAAATAACATACCTAGGAAGCTCTGGCATAGCATATGGTGCTATTAATAAAAGAAGGGGACAGTTTTCACATTATACATGCAAACAGATCTGCTTTTAGTACAGCCATTGCATTCTACACATTATTTCGTCATCATGGCAGTTGTCAGCCTGACCAGTACTAAAATGCTTCTAATGCAAAATCCCTCTGCTGTGTAGCTAGAATATCATTGGTATACTAAATCAAATTAGCAAATAAGAAATGGGGTGGTGGTTGGCCTATTGCTTCTAACATTTGTCAAAACATCACATGCAGCTCTTCTGTTGACTCCAAATGATCTTTTACACTGGTCAAAAAGACAAAGTTCAGATAATCTTCTAACAGAAAGTTTGTTTTGGGCTTAGTGGTTCAAAGGGTGCTATCAGAGTAAGACCATTATTTGCCTCTTTTTCTTTTTTCTTCTCCTTCTCCCTTTTTTTTCCTCCTTTTTTTTTTTTTTTTTTTTTTTTTAAATGAAAAATCCCCAAATGCTTTTTACAAGTCCTGGATACTTTTTAGTATTTATAAAGCACAGTGCTTTGAGCTGCTGCTCAAATAGAATCAGTCACAGAATCAGTCATAGAATAACAGGTTGGATGGTACCTCAAGGATTATCTGGTCCAACCTTTCAAGGCCAAGCATGAACTAGACTAGATGTCTCAGTAATTACTTGTAAAAAGGGAGTATCCATCTTCTTTGTAGCCACCCTTTAAATACTGATAAGGTATCCTCTGTGACTTTTTTCCTCACATGGCAGGCTTCCCAGTCCTTGGGTCATTTCTGTGGCATTTCTCTTGACCCTCCCCAGCCTCTAAGTATTAATCCAAAACTCATTTCAGCTTTTGCTTCAGTAATAGATAGGGTAGAGATATACTGATGAAAACTGTTTTAAGAACAAATGAAAAATGTGTGGTTCCTGTGAAAAATGTTACAAGAAAATGAGAGTTATTTTATACATGTAGCTTGTGTCTGTGTCGCACTGCTCAAAAGACTAAAGGCAAAATAATGAAACAAAAAGTAAAAGCAATACACTGAATATATATTTATGTATTCTACTTAGATCTGTAGATCTTTTAAGTGATATGTAGGCTTTTACACCGTAAAAAGGTCTGACAGACAATGGCAAAAGGAGACACACAAGCACAAATAATAGGAGATGAAGAGACTGGTATAACACTCCTTCAATAAGAATTTAACTTACTTAGACTAATACGTAAAGAACACAGTCTCTACACCCAAGCTTTTTAGAAACATTGCAGCCAACAGCAAAGCAAGAAGAGAAATAAAAGAATAAAACTTGGATAAAGGCACAAGATTGGGTTGCATGAAAACTTTACCCTGTTTAGATAAATACTGTGATCCCATGGAATGATAAAAACCTTGATGATTAAACTGAATGATTAAGCTATACACATATTTAGCATTTAAGAGCGAGAAATCAGATTGTTTAAAAAATGTGTGATGATTCTTTTTAAACCTGAGAACCACTCAGTAGGATGGGTGGGAACAGCATAGAAAGTTAAAAATATAAACACCTCCATTTGACGGATCAATGGGAGATTTGCCCTCTAATATGAAGATTACACAAGAGCTCTCAGAGGTGATTCACACTTCCACTGGCATATTCAACTAGTCCTGTGCCTTGAAGGTGACACCTTTTCTAACTGATTTGAAATGTTAGTCTCTTGGATGATGCTGAATGAAACTGGAGCCAGCGACCTTTCACCAAATGCCACGGTTCAGCCTCAGCAGGGCAGTGAGTGCTACTGCAGCTGGGGCTCATGGTGGACGCTGTGACAAACCCACCCTTCCAACCCATGCTGATACACAGGGAGAGCCCTGGAAAGGGGGCTGTGGAAGGAGATCACTAAATAGTCCTCCCTGCTGGTGCCTACGTGGGGATGCCATTCAAATGTGGGCTTACATGTTACAAATAGAAAAGAAAACCCAGGTCACAATGTGAAAAATGCTAACTATAAAATGTCAGCCTACAGACAAAACCAAAACACTGGAAACTGACCTAGCAGACACGGGCAGTATTGACTTTCCTTCTATAACCTTTGCCTGCTGCCAGTATGGTGTCTTAAAAATAGATATATGCAGTCCAGCGATCCCTGAAGAGCTTGAAGGCAGAATACAGCTGACAAATTACTACAACTAGACAAAAATGACTCCTTTGGATACTGTTTGTCAAGTTGTGCCAACAGACTAGTGAGGCACTGCA
Organism: Strigops habroptila; assembly: GCF_004027225.2. Lineage (NCBI taxonomy): Eukaryota > Metazoa > Chordata > Aves > Psittaciformes > Psittacidae > Strigops > Strigops habroptila. Next base: position 59,054,991 of record NC_044302.2, on the reverse strand, counting down.
GTCCAAACTGATATATGGAAAGCCCCAAAAAAACCTGTAAGGGCTTCCAACTATCCTCTGCTTAGTATATTAAATAAAAAATTGTGCCATGGCTCCAGGGGCAGGTTGAATTAAAAACATAAGGATCTAAAAAAGTCGTGCATGACAACAATAGTCATGCACTTTCCTTGAGGAGCAGCATCCAGAACCTCAGAGAGATCTAGAGTCCTTCTCGGCATGCTGGTGGCTGTGGCTGATTTAGTGAGCATGGAGCCCTTTAAAGTGCTATCAGGTATGTGCCACAGCCAGCAAGTAAGGACATGCTAGGGCCAGGAACATGGAATTCCTTTGGGAAGTGTTTCACTGGTAGGAATGTGCAAGGGAGGAATCTCCAACCGCTCCTAGTACCTTCATACCCTGTCAAAACTCAGAGTTGCTGTTTCTTTTGAAATCACAATGAAAAGGCAAAACAGATGCAAGGAGTGCATTTTTTTCTTTCTTTTACAAAAGTGAGAGCATGGCCATATCCCAGTGGTCTGAAGGGGCAGAGGAAGCAGCATTGGTCTTAGCATAAGAAAAAGCAGCCTATGAAGAAAAGCCCAGGCCTCAGGAGTCCCCAGTACACAGCTGTCCCACTTGCTGTCTAGTTGCATGAAGTCCTCTCCCGCATCATTGCACAGCACTCACAAGCTGGGGTAGTAAAGCCTCTCCTTCCAGGCTAGCCCCCACACTGGCAATAAGGGCACCTTGCTGGGAGGTGTGGGTTTGAGCCTTCTCCCAGGGGGGAATTAGTCAGAAATTAGACAGCATGTTACATCGTTACTCTTTTTGGGGTGCCTGATTTTGCAGGTGCATATCGAGCAAAATACATACGCCATGGTCGGCTCATTTCCCAGAGCAGAGCTTGGTCTACAGAGGAGCAAGATCCTGTGCAAGGCCAGACTTAGGCCCTCACAATATGAAAAGTGAGTGCACAGGCAGAAGAGCTCAGTTGTAGATTTCCAGCACTGTCCAGATCCTCTAAGGGCACAAATCCCTGAAAGCCCTGTCTTCATTGACAAAGTCTTACTGGAAACAGCATTTTCAGTGGAAACTAGGCCATTCAGTCCCTGCTAAAACATGTCACCATAAAGGGTCAACCTACAGACAAAACCAACACCCGTCTAAGGCATGCCAGTATGCCTCCAAATGCCCCGAACACAACCTATGGCAGAACAAGGGCCCCCAGTTTTTTTCCATGTGAGCCCTCCTAGAGTATGCCTTTGCACCATGGGCTGGTAGGTTCCCCCACACTCTTTTCTTCTTGTTTTACAAGAAGAGCCAAGCTCAGACAGGCTATCTGCACTGATGCATACAAAATCCTTAGACAGGCAGGTTTATAGCTCATTGCACCCATAGACAGGGGCTCCCAGTGCATGATTGAGTGAAAGTTCAGTGGCAGTCTACGCAACAGCAACATCCCTTAGTCTGAGTTTGGCAAAGGTAAGGGGGCAGTTAGAAATGTCAAAGATTTGCAGATTTGGACCAATTCAAAAAGCCTGTGAGTCATGAACATAAACCATACCCAGACAGGTGGTCAGCCCATCTAGCTCTCAAGCACTAATGCCGTGTTCCCAGCAGCATGCTCTGAATCAGCATATTAAATGTCAGTATGCTTTGTGGGGATCTTTGCAACTTAATTCTGCTAGAGCAGCAGAATCCCTTTCCATGGTAATGCACACTCCCAAAATAACACAAAGAACATCTGGTGGGGGTTGCTAGCAACACACAGGTTCATTTTTTCATCAAGCAAGTAGGTTAATTTCTGGCAAAGATAGCCAGCTTGTCAAAGCAGAATGGTACCAAGCTGTCTACACATGCTCCTTATCCAATTCAAAATCCACCTTCAGAATGTGATTTTCCATCCTTGTGTAACTGGATCTGACAGAATGCCAACTGGCAATATTAACAGTATGTGTCAGAATTAACATACACTAATGTACCTGTTTCACAGAAGTTAATTCTCCGTCAGATTAAGCCCAGACCAAAGTCCAGTGAGTAACTTCTGGGACCTAGAAACAACATGTGAAGGTGCCCCCATTAGCATTGATACTGACTGCCAAACAATTAGAGACTGGTCTAGGAAAGGTCACTCACTGTAAGAGGCTGCTGCGTCTTCCCCCCAGCATTTTCAGAACAGGACACAGTCAGATATTCTTGTGATATGCTGTAGCTTGTCTGAGAAAGTTGTCTTCTGCTAGTTAATTAATGCAACACAGTATTTCCTTGTAGCACAGTGGCTTTTGTGTAATCACAAATGATAAATGAACAAGCAAACATTTTTCCTTTGCTTTTACTTTTAATGCTTCCTTTAATACAACCTTTAAATGCCTTTTATTGCACAATGCAATTGCACAAGATTTCACTCAAAAAAAAAAAAAAATCTTAAGAAAATATGGCTCATTTCTCTCTTGCTACAGCGGTGAGACAGTTCAATCTTGCAGTACTGCAGTATGTTTCTTGGTTCAGCTGTCAGACATTTTTTCCCCATCTGCACAGTGACTTCAGCAAGCTTTCTTTACTTAGCTGAATGCTTCCTGACTATCTCAAGGTACTCCTTCACATCATCAGGAGATCCCAAGACAACAGGCACTCTTTGGTGGATATCCTCAGGCACTATATCTAGTATTGCTTGATTCCCAGTTGTTGCTATTCCCCCAGCCTTCTCAATAACAAAAGCCATAGGATTGCATTCATAGAGCAGCCTCAGCTAGAAGAGAAGAATAAAAACGGCAACAGTCAGCCCAGGTAATGCTGAGAACCATGAAATGTAAATATATTTGGCATTTGATTTAAAACCAGTCAACACTCCAAGCACTCCATATTTCATATAAACTTTACCTCAAGAATGAAATTATGTGGCTTTTTCTTTTAAGCAAAACACAGTGAATGCTGGATTTGCCCAATTTGAGTGCTTTCTCCATAGCTCATGTTTGCATTGTGCTCTTTACATAGAGATAAAGCTCATATGTAAGACACAACCTTTAACAAGACAGCAGACCACGTAGGCCTGTGTGAAAAGAAAAACAGTGGCCCTGAGTATGCCATTACATTTCCCTAATGAGTAACTGCATCTTATCTGCAACCTGAAGAATAATTTACAGACAATTACAAAACACATGAAAGGTCTTTGCTGAATAAACAGTCCCCTTGTCAGCCTGCAAGTGTGTGATCCTCCCTGACGGACTGTTGTTCTGGCAGAGGCAGCCAGGCATAGTTCCTCCAGATAAGGCAGTGCCACCAAGTACAAAACACAAGATGGTTTTCTCTTGAGCAGACCGACTTGTAAAGGGTGCGCTGTCTTTAGGCTTCTCACACACTAGCTTGTAATAGGAATCTCAGGGTAATGTGGGTTGTTTGTAGTGTTTCCCTTGGCTGGGGCCAGCACAATTTGGTTGCAGATGGTACAGAGAAGCCTATTTGAGCAGTCAGAGCAGTTGAAACAGACAAGCAGTAGCCCTGAAGTAGGTCTCTGACAACAGGTTGCTGTCACTCATGACAGTGTGCAAGGGGTAGCCATACTCACACACCAGAGGTGTAACCTACCTCTGTAAGCTATAAAACACACGTTCTGCAGTCAAAATACTGTTCTGAGATACTGAGATATCTTATGTAACATTTTCTATAATTTGCTTATGCAGTTTTACCTTTCCTTTGGGACTTTTGGAGTTAGCAGGATACAGAAAGATTCCTCCATACACCAGTGTGCGATGCACATCAGCCACCATAGATCCTATGTACCTCCCACCATATGGTGAACTGCCATCCTACAGAAAGAGATTTAAGCAAGTGTAACTTTTGAGCACATCAGGTTAATCTCGTCCCCCCACCCTCTTAGTTGTCTTAAGATCTAACTCCCCCATATTATTCTTCATCAATAATATTCAAAGTAGTTTTGGAGAAAATTTAAGCTTCCTCTTCATTTTCTAACTGAGCAAATCCAAGAAAAACAACTGACAGAATATTTCAGGATAGATGAGTGTTAGTGCCAACAACAGAAAATGCATCCCAGCTCTCCATCAGTGCTCTAAGCCTTTAAAAACACTGCATTTCTAGCAGAAAAAAAGATCAAGTGCTAGGAATTGATGTTGGGATCTTTTCTTTGTAGCAGAAAAAAATACCAAGGAGCAAAAGAAGTGACCTTTCCTGTTTCTTCTACCCATTTTTCCAACCTTTTACATTTTTTTTGGTACGAAAAAGTCAGTAGTTGGCTACTCATACAATTTCCTTACTATACTCCAGAGATTATATTTTAATATCTAAATAAACAGCACCTTAAGTGTGGTAAGATGCCAGATGAAAACACCAGTGTTTGTTCTAAGCAAGATCAGGAAGTCAAGAAGGTACACAAACAGTTAATAGTAAATGCTTACGCTTCAATGTCCACATCATAACTCCAGTGATGACAGACATAAGACATGAAAACAGACATGATTTTTACAGGCACTCCTTAGAATTTCAGGCCTCCTGACATCAGAAAGCTGTCAAACCATGGAGTGGACCCTCAAACTACACTAGCTTTTGAAGTAGGAAGCCCCTGCAGGGCCCAGCTTGTATTACCACTGAGCAGTGATACACTGCCCTCCCCACTCGGCTCTCCACCTGCTCAGATGCTGCAGCAAGGAAGCAGCAATCACCTAACAAACACACATGTTGACCAAATTTCTTCATCACCAGATGCCCAGTTTTGCCTCCAGGACCATTACTTGGGCTCCCAGCCAAAAAGAAAGATTAAAAAAAAAAGAAAAAATGAAAGAAAAAAGAAGTAAAAAAATAAAATCTAAAAGAGGTGAAGGATGAAGAGCAGCACAGAAGGATGGTGAAATATCTGGTCATATCAACTGCTGCTCTAATTATCAGTCCTACATGAATATACATTTTAAATAGGTAGGAAACAAAACCAAGCTCTGAACAGTGGTCATAAAATTGGAAATTACGAGTGTTGCTTGCCATCAGAAACTTTCTCTGAAACAGGATCTTTTACCTCAGGGTATTTCTTCTTTTTGAGATACTCTGTGACTGCAGGATCAAAGTATTTAGCATAGCCTTCATTGAGACTGTAGATATTTCCCTTCTTTTTGATTTTCACATCCCTATCCACCAAAATGAATTCTCCAATTGCCTAGCAATAAGAAAGAAAACCAATTTGTTAACATTAATTGCTCATTTATTTACAAACAAAAGCAAAAATCAATTGCACACACAATTTAGGAAAAATTTGCTGCCATTTTCTTTAGTAACTCGGTACCTACAAGAAAGTGCTCTAGATCAGAAGTGGTTTTTTATCCATGAAACACAGACAGAGCAAGAATCCTTAGGGTCAAGCAAGCTTCTTCATACTACCATTCCCAGCTCTCTATCACTTTCCTGTGCCAAAATATTCTGTTGCTTGTATATTTATTGAGCTCTCCACCATCTTGCTAGTACAGCTCTGGGGAGTTTAGAAACTGAGAGTCGGTTGAAGCAATGTATAAACATCCTCAAATAGCTGTAGATATTAATAAATTCTAGTTCATTTTTGGTTGGGCTAACTGGATCCCTGGAGTCAAGAGAGCCAATCTCTATAACCAAGGGCTGGTCTATTTTCCTTTAAAGTCAGTTTCCAAGTTAGTCCTAAAAATAAACACAATAACATGCATGCATGCTCAAAGTTTAATCTGTTATCTAAATATAGACAAAAATACATGCAGCTACTTAAGCTGTTACTTAACAGGGGGCACCAATAGTATTTCCTCCAGCTGGTCCACTGCACGTTCTAAACATTTAATACTGGCAGGTGGCACAGCATGACTAACTGATTACAAAAAACCAGCTCACTACAAGCAAACTACTTTCTGTTATGACAAATAGAACTTTTATTTTAATTCATATGGTCAACATGTACTACAACGTCAAACACACCCACACACTTCACTTACTCTTTTACACATCATGGTGGGATCTGAAAACACAGAAGAAGGTTAAATTTTTCTGTTTCTCTGTTTTATTACAGTCCTAGCATTAAGGAAAAGAGAAATAAAGTCTTAAAGGGCATTCTGTTTTGCAGAAAACAGCTCATTTTAAATGTCACATGGTTTGACACATGCTGTATATTTGCTCCACTGACTTGGCTGTCTTGCCACTGTTGAATCACACATAGCACCACTGCAGCAGGCAGGCAGAACACAAAAATCTCTTGACATTACTGCTGATGTGTTATTAAGCATACTTCTCCACATTAGCTTGAAAATTGCTTCTTTGTTTGATTCTGGGAGGGGGCAAACAGTTCTTATAGACAGTACCTTGTTATCCCTAATAAAGAAACAAAGAAATAGAAGACATTCTCACCGGATCCAGCATGAAACAGTTGACACCTCCAGCTGAAGTGGCCAGTACCAGCATTGTGGCACTACCATAGAGAGCGTAACCAGCTGCCACAAGATTACGCCCAGGCTGCAAAGCATCTTTCCCAGAAGGTGCCTCAGGTGACACCTAGAATAAGAAGGAGCACAGACAACTTTACTTCATTTCTATAATTTGTACATAACTGGGCTTTCTGGGATGGGGACAGTCTGCTACTCCATAACAATGCATGAGGTGGCACAAATGACCATGACCAACAGCTAAGATTCCTACTGGATGCACTAATACAAATTATAAGGAGGAGACAAACACAGTGATCTACAAATGCTCTTGTATAAGCCTAGCTGGAATGCAGGAAGCCGGAAAGAATTAAGGAGATAATATAGAGCTGTGTACCTCCCTCTAGGTGATGATGAACACAGCTCAAAGGAAAACACCACGGCACAGTTACAGAGCAAGCAATGAAAATGACTCACGGAGTTCACAGCTGATCAAAAGTACTTGTGATTTTTTTTGTTTTCTTTTGCTTCATACAAAAATGAGATTGAAAATAGTTATTTTGGAATATATGACAACACACAAAAGATGATTAAGATGGACAGCCAGATGTGGTTTATCTTACTTTTTCCCCCATCTTCTGGCATGTTGGTCCGGTATTTCAAGCTCCTTCAGACAAGGTTTCTGCTTTTCAAAGTGAATTAGACACTTCAAATGCACATGCCATGTTTCAGCTCTGGTTTGTGTTTGAAGCCTGTCCTCAGGCTAGCAGGACTATTAGCACAGAGAACAAGAAAACCTGAAAGCACGTTCCCCAAGTAGATGACAAACCCGTGGTATTTTGTCTCAACCAACTATTCATGAAATCTAAGACCTGATTGGTTGTAAGGGATAATTTCTTTAGCTGGATAATTAAATATCAGCCAGGCCTCCATGTACACATAGGTAACTCATCTGCCAAGAGACTAATGCAAATCCTTCACAAATGTTTTATACAAGTGTCTGTGAAATAGCAGATTTAACTTTAAGCTGGTCCGGAAAGTCTCTTTCACAAACAAGTTTAGTTAGATTTTGTTAAGTCTTCACATGAAATTATGTTTCATCAAATGATGCACGGTAGTAGTTTTTCCTATCCTACATGAAATTATTTTACCTTTCTATAGATGGCAAAGATGGTCCCAATGGAAACAAGACAGTCAATGTTTGATGAGCCATCTAGAGGGTCTATACAGACTATGTATTTACCCTAGAAAATACAAAAGAGGGAACAATTAGATTACCGACATTATTTACCCACTTCCCCTAAACAAAAATACTGCAGAAGGTAAATTGTATCAGAGACTTTCAAACAACATAAACTAAAAGGCTTTTACAGATCATGAAGGAACTGAATTCAAATGTTAGAAATACTTTGTCCCAGATTCCGTCCTTGATTACAACTGCGAGATTTGTGCCACTGCAGAAGATGGGAAATCTTTAAAGTAAGTAACAGGTGATGACATGGGAAAGATTAAGTTTTCCTACAGAATTATATTATACATACTATATATTATTATATATGTTATATTTTTTATTTATATAAGATAATATTTTTAATTATTAGTTTAGCTTCATCTATTTAATTAATGCTGGTGCATTTTGATAAGCATTCTGTAATACCTATCTAATATCTATTCAGACTACACTTTCTTGCCTCCAGCGAAACGGCTTTCTGAATCATGAGGGAAAAAGACAAATTAAGAAGATCAGCATTTTTCATGTACAGCTAAAAATAAGAGACATTAAAAAGGGCTTTAACAGCTTACATTCGTAAACCACACATTTCACTTTATTTGTGCTCTGCATGCACAGATGGTCACAAATTACCTCAGCCAATCTTTGGTAAGAAACATGGGTTTTGGGGTTCCCCCCCCCAAAAAAGAATAATCTCTATGTATTGCCATATTAAGGATTCCTATAGCTACAGGAAATTACCAGTACAAAGAAAATGGCTGAATCAACTGTAGCTTTTAAATAGTTTGTTTTCCCCTTATTTTATCCACAGCCATTTTAATAATCATGTGTAACAACAGTGTTTATTTGCTTTTCATTTGATTTCACTCTGCATGCCAGGAACTTATTTAAGTCCAGCAATTCTCAACTCTGAAGGTACTCACGTTTAATTTAGAAAAGCATTAACAGTGAGCCTCCCTCTGTAGGATCTGGTATCATGTTTGTTCAGACCTAAAGCAATCTTTGTTCATCCAATGCCTATAAAATAATTTTCGAAGATTCCTCAGCAGGGAGAAAAAGAGAACTGCTTCAGCAAAGCAAACATTATTATACTTTATAAAACATGCTTTAGTTGGGGGTTTTTTGCTAATTTTTTACTCAGATTTTTACTTTCTACACCAAAATATTAGCTAGGAAAAAAGTGCTCAACAAGTACCTGTGAATATAAATAAGTTAAAAATATTTTTGTTTCATATTTGCTGCGTCTTTCGTGGGCTTCAAGGAGAATTTGCATGAATTAAAAAACTCGAGATCTGGCCTGCATAGAACAGCTCCTCACTGTCCAACTGACAAGGCTACTTTAGAAAAGGGCTTGACTGACTCAGAGCATAGCCCTTGCTTATCCCAGAGATCAGATGGGATAAGCAAGAAATAACTTACCTCCATAATTAGGAAAAGTGGGAAAAAAGAAAAAATTTCTGAAATTTTTAGGTCAGTTTCAGTTTCTCAAACGTGAAGCAATACACCTGTAAAGGCTAATCTGAAGTCAAGCAGGGAGAACCTTTAAAGCTGCTAACCTGTTTCTCAGTTTCCACTATCACAGCATCCTTGTTTTCTTCTGACACAATAACACATGTACTGAAGGATGACTTGAGCATGTTAATCACCAGGTCATTGGAAAGGATGTCCAACTTCTTCACTTGATCGCCTGTCACATTGGTAGACCCAGCAATCCCATAGCTAGAGCAATGACAAGAGAGCATTTCATGAGAACAGGGCACTACATCTTTCAAAGCACCCTGTTTATGGCAATCTTATGCTAGCAAAACATCTTGTAAACCAAACAACACTTCTGGATGATATCTCAGGTCTCTAACCCTGTTTTTTATTTACTGTCCTGTGGATTCTTGCCAAGACCTAGTAACATTAGCTATGGTGGCAAACCTAGAAGACACTGGACATAAGGAACACAAAACAAGGACCCACCTTTCAATACTCCATAAACTGTAGGCAAACATAGCCACAGCAAGCTGTGAAGGCTGACTTCTCTTAATTGTGTTATTTAATGAGCAATTAGCTTTAAGACCTAAATACTGCCCCTGAATCCTAAGCTCCAATATTATAGCTGCATACCCTAAAAGCTAAGACTTCATTAGAAAACTTACACTTAAAAAGTAACAATGAATCTGACAACTTAGTTAGGGTATAACTTCTCTATGTAATTTGCTCCTGCTTAGCAATATGATGAAACACAGATGCTCACAGATAAATCAATATTTTTATGATTTGATGTTTTCAGTTTTGACTTTAAGTAGTAAAAATTTCCTTGGGAATAAAACTGAGAAATGCAAATGCGGAACACAAATAAAACCCTGCGAGCTAATCCGAATCAAACCATTCGGCACCAGGAAGTACCAGGAGACCTTTCAATAGGTGATTTTGAAAGCACGTAAAACAGAGAGAGGGGAAGTTTAACTCTTCAAAGAGAAAAAAAATAGCGAGCTCTGCACACATTCCGATGACTCTTACATACTTCAGGTACAATTCATTGATTAGACTGAATATTGGTATTTTAGGGGTTTTTGTAATAACATTGAACACTCTACTTCAGGAATGTACTGCATTCCTTCAGTTTAATGCACAACACAAAGAAAAAGACCTGGCATAATTCTCTGTTCTACTCTCTCTCTCCTACAGTAGCTTGAACATTTTTCTGCAAGCATGAAAGTGCTTTTAGGAAACAATGTACTTTGAACACCATGCTTGTGAGCGGAGGCACAAGTCCTAATCTCTGAGCAAAACCTCGACACAGTCCGCAGCTACAGCTCTCACGCTTCATCTGTTGGGGACTCATGGGAAGGGATGGCAAGGTGCCCTGCAGACAGCCTGTAACTGGAGGGGGCTGTGGCAACTCCCTGTTGACTGGATGACTACAGACACTACTGTTCCTAACCGGTGCTCTTTCTAAAAGCCTTAGACAACCAAAGCTTCATAGAGAAACTACAAGTTACTATGATGCAATATGAAAAAAAGCACACTGAATTTGATTAAACGCCTCACAGCATGAAACAGTGCTTTGATATTAAGCTACTGACTACAGTATGTAGTCAGGCATATTTTGACACCCAAAAGCACCCAACCTGCTGAAAGTTTGCATGAAGGTCTATCAGCAGCAGACATCTGTCAAAGAACGCATGCCTCATCTTATTAAAAAGTCATAGGATCCATTTCGCTTGAGAAAATCAAGATTCCAAGATGCTAAAGGAGTTGCTTACAGCTCTGTGTAAGGGGTGGGTGGTCACCACCCCACTGACACGCCTTTCGGGTGGCAGCCCCCATCCCCACCACCCCGGAGGCGTCAGGATCCCTTGGATCCGCGGGGGTGCGGGAAGGTGCAGGATGATGCTGCCGGCGCTCCAACCCCCCGCATCCCGGGACTCACAGGTTGGCGATGCCCGCTTTGCGGACGGCGGTGGAGATGGCTTTGATGGCCGTGCACAGGGAGTTGAGGAGCTGCGTGAACTCCCCGGTGCCTTTCACCCGCCTGCCTTCCTCCATCACGAAGCGGGTCATGGTGATGACATTGGTGTCGAAGGCGGAGCGGTCCGTCATGGTCGCGGCGCGGGGGCAGTGGGGCCACAGCAGCCGCCGCCACTGCCACTTGCCCCGGCGGGGCGGGGCGCGGCCGGGCCCGGGGCGGGGCCGGGCCCGAGGCGGGGCTGGGGCTGGGCCGGGCGGCGAGAGCCCCGGAGCTGGGGGGGCCTCTCCGGGCTGTAGAGAGCCGGGGTAGACATGGGCATGAGGATGGGGATGGGCATGAGGATGGGAATGGGGGGGAGACGGGCCGCACTCCACCTTTCTTCCAGAATAACCGTGGCAGGAGAACCCCGCCAGCATCGTTTTGTTTTGGTTTGGTTTTGTTTGTTTTGTTTTTGTTTGGTTTGGTTTGATTTTTTTTTTTTACCAAAGCATGTCTAATTCCCATGCACTGTGGGGGAGCAGATGCTGGAGGCACTAGTATGTGAATGGCACAGAAAGCGAGTCAAGAGATGAGTCCTGGCAGCTGTGAGTGTTTGCATTGCTTGCGCTTAAATACTCATGTTTCTGAAAGCGTGCCCAAAAATTCAGGAGTCTTCTTCGTTTCACTGCTTGATTGCAAAACTTTAAGTGTGACATTTGGGTTATGGTGAACTGCACACAACCTACAGAGCAAGGTTAACATCTTCTGCCTCACAGGAATGCTCTTACCCTGACCCAGAGGTACAGGAAAAACACACATTTAGTAACCACTTACGTCAAGTATTAACTTCTTCTGTTTAAAAAGATCATGCTAACCCCACATGCACCAATTTATCCAACACTACAAAAAACCTGCAAAGAAACAGCTACTGGCAGCTGAACCCAACAAGTTTTGTAACAAATTCTCTAAACTTGTTCAGTAAAAAGATACAGGTCAACTTGCACTCCAAAAGCTAGGAATTAATGCGCCTCATACAAATACTGCTGCAAAACACACCAAGGTACATAAACCCTCATGAATCTCACTGCTTTTGACTTCAGCCTTCTGGTGATTGTGCAGCAAAATCAAGCAATATGTTTTGCTGTTAATGTTTCAGCAGAAAAATCCAGGCGCTAGTAAGTCAAGCAAATTCACCCAACACCTGACCTTAGGTACATTTTTCACACAATAATTTGACAAACACAAATCTGGGTACGGATGATCTACTTTGTACATTTGTTAGACTACCCAGCATTTTATGTTTGCATTATCTAAGGAGCTAAATCCAAGAAATTTTGATTACTTTTCAGCAGAATACCCCCATGAGTTGGGTAAGGAGTCTCAAATCCTAAAATTCAAACTGCATACAGAAAACATTCCAGGTGATGTCAAATGCAGGACAAAAATCTTTTAAAATTTGCACCTCTTTGCATATATATGTTCTTTCTTCATGCAAAGCACACTGATTATCTGTACCTTAAGAGTAAACAATGCTTTACAAATACCTACCTATAGCAGCTACTTCAGTTTTAATAGTTGAGAACAATTAATAGCAAATATCCCATAAAATTTCGGATAAGCGCGTTTAAACTGGGTAGAAGCAATTAGACTAGAACAGCCTGGGAATATATGAGTTATGGTAACAAATCCCAGAGCTGCCTATTTGGGACAATTTACCTTAGTTGTGAAAACCCCAATATATGCATCAGTAATCTCCAGAAGAGCTGTATTTCAGTGTAAGATAGCCGAGATCAGTTCAAGTGGTCACAGCCTAAAGTTTTGGCATCCATGCCTGAGAACAGCTTACCTCCTGCACCTTACTCACAGGGCTGTGCATACCCTCCTCAAGTTCTAAGCTGAATTCCATGCCCTGGAATGGGAGAGTGGGAGTGGTGAGGTAAGTGGGAAAATACTTATACTTTATTCTTACCACGGAAGCCAGGTAGAAACAAGCAAACTGTGAACTGAAATAGCAATCATTTGAAGGGATGATGGTTTCACATTGGTACATCCAGATGTGCATTTTCCACTGTGGAGAAGTAATATAATTATTTTTAGCATATATTGCATGTTTATAATCTTCTGCAGTCGCGACAACTCAACATACTATAGCTTAACCCATTTCCACACCCCTGGCAGTATGTGCAAACTTTGGTCATTTCTGGGATTCCACTATTGTGTAGAAAACTGAGATTTAATAATTAATGGTTGAGGGTAGACATAAAGCTTAATGCCATAAGTTGCCTGATACTTACCCAACTTTTCAAGCAGACTTTGCAACCTGGAGTGAGTTCCTTTCTGTCACAACTGGTTATCTAGCTAAGCTGTCTAGGTAAGTTTGTCTGCACTAACTACAAACTGCAGTATAGTTATCTCCTGAGATTATTCTGAGCAATTCTCAAACATGCATTTGTTAAGAGAAAAGGTCTTAACAGATATACATAGCTCATAGGATAACATCAGCTTAGCCTGTGTTATACTGTGAGCTTAATTTTTTTCCTTTTTGTCAGTATTTTCATATGTCTTAGGACAATACAGAAAAATGTCCTGAGCAAAGTGAAAAAGGAGATAACACGAGTGTAAAAAGACATTTGGAATACAGACAAAAAATTTTAACCTCCTAAAAGTGTAGTTATAATCTATATATGCAGCCCTGCAGCAACCATGCTGTGTGGTAACTATAAAATCAGTGTAAGATTAAAAGTAGGTTCTTTGTGTTGTGAACCTTTCCCTTTAGAAATCAGTAGTTAAACATTTACTGAAAATGAATTTGTGGCACTTGAGAAGAAAGGTCAGTGTTGGTTGATTAAACATTGCTGAAACTGCTCACTTCTATATAAAAGAAAACAGATTCTTGTTTGCGAACAGATGACACTCAACTAGACACGGTTCACAGCTGGTTTAGAACCATAAGCATCCAAAACCACTCAACTTCTTTGAAACAAACTTTCCTCCCAGCACATAAAATCCCAAATCTGTAATTATTTCTGAAAATAAGACACGTGCTGATGAGGAATCCCCAGATATTTTACCAGGAAGGTTGCCGCTTGTAGGTTCAAATCACTGCCGAAAAGACAACAGGAGTGAAACCCCTCCACAAAGGCCTGTTTTTCATGAAGTAAGAGTGTCCATGTGCAATGCTGTCATGTTTAGGGCTGGAGCAGCATGAAGTGGATGACTGAGGTTGGTCCTGGATGCTGCAGAAGATGGATCAGGAATATACGCAGTAGCATATGCAGAGCTCCAGGAAGGGAAGAATACCACATGGGAAATTACCAGGTGGATTTCTAGCCAGACAATCCATCTTTTGTCTTCCTTCCTTCAGAAAGTACTTTGTTTCACCAACATTAATTTCCTATGCTGGGACAGCATCCCAGACTATTTATGTATGAATGAAAGTGATAGCAAAGCATTTCACATTTCAGGACACAGTTGAAAGATACCAGAAGTCAAAAATTTATGTTTAAACATATATAATTATGAGTACAAATTGGCTAAAAAATAATTCTGTAGTACAGTAGCTGCAAAATAAGAGTCATTTGATATTATGCATTAAATTACTCTTACAATTTGTACTATTTCCTATGATTAATAAGCAGAATTGAACTATGAGATTGATATTAATTAAAATCAAGTGCAAAGGCATTTTCCTATGCCGTGCTTGCCTACTGCCCTCTTGTGGGAGTAAGACCATTGTCAGCACTTTACTGTGAGCCTGGCTCTGTCAGTTTTCTGCAGTTTTCTGCAGGGTTACAAAACACTTAATGTGCAGACAGTAGATCCCAGAAAGGAAGTTTATGTGCCTCTGAAATGTGAATATTGAACTGTAATGTTTAAATCTCTGTATTTGTTACTTATCCACAAGATCCTACCAAGAAAGCAAAGCAAAGAATATGCTGCCTGAATATTACATTTGCCATTACTTCTCATTTTGTAAAATGTATAAACTAAAAGACTTCTAAGTAATCACTCCAAGCCTACATCAACAAAGCTAAACCAAAACAAAACTGCTAAAACCATGTAAAGGTTTCAATGCACTCAGTACTAAGCTAAGAAGGTCTTAAAGTGTAGTTATAATCTATAACAGTTCACTTTGCAGAAAGAAATAATTTTTGTCAGCACTGAGTGACATAATGTCATTATTACATGATGAAATTTATCAATTTAACAACCAAATCGAAAAAAGATTGCTTTTTTACATTTAAACTGGGATCTTGGAAAATTGAAGACTGAAGGAGGAAGAACACATGGTATAAAAGGTCAAACTCCGTTCTTAATCCCTGATCCTAGGTTAGATTGCTGGGACAGATCTCCCATTAACGATTGAATTGCTGGCTCAATACCTAGTTATATTGCCATATTTCAAAGTACAATCTGCTCAGGTTCTTCAGATCCTGTTGTTCAGGATTAATTACATGGACAGTGTCACAGAGGTTCAGCTGTGAAGGTCTAACTTAGGCATTTTTTCAGCTCTGGTAATTTTAACTTTACATGATTCAATTCAGAATTTCTAGATAATCTCAAATGTTTTTCAGCACAGCTGAAAGTATTTTCTTCCATAAAGGCACAGAAGAAATAGTGGTTGGCTTTTCCAGTTTTATTGGCAGTGTGAGAAAGGTCTGACCTGAAATTTGGGTAGAGAGATGTACTATAGAGCATTATGCACAAATGCAGAACAATACCCACAAAAGACTCCTTTTGTGTAACATCTGAAAAATATGGCCAACAAATGAGTCTGAGTGACTATTTATATGGTTTTCCCCTGTTCTTTACCATAAATGTTCTGTACCATGCCAAAAGTACAGGCAAAAAACCCTAAAAAAACAAAACAAACATTTAAAATTATTGATAACCATTGGTGGCCTTCTATGATGGGGTTACAGCATTGGTGGATAAGGGAAGAGCAACTGATGTCATCTACCTGGACTTGTGCGAAGTATTTGACACTGTCCCACTCAACATCCTTGTCTTTAAACTGGAGATACATGGATTTGATTGATGGACCACTTGGTGGATAATTGGCTGGATGGCCACACACAAAGAGATACAGTCAACAGCAAAATGTTCAAGTGGAGACTGGTGACAAGTGGTGCTCCTCAGGTGTTGGTATAAGGACAAGCACTGTTCAATACCTTTGTTGGTGACATGGACAGTGGAATTGAGTACACCCTCAGCAATTTCGCCAGCAACACCAAGCTGTGTGGTGCAGTCAACATGCTGGAGGGAAGGGATGCCATCCAGAGAGACCCTGACACGCTTGAGAGGTGGCCCTGTGCAAATCTCATGAGGTTCGACAAGGCCAAGTGCAAAGTCCTGTACCTGGGTCGGGCAATCCCAGGCACAACTATAGGCTGAGCAGAGAATGGATTGAGAGCAACTCTGCGGAGAAGGACTTGAGGGTGTTGGTTGACAAGAAGCTCCACATGAGCCAGCTTCACTGCACACTGTCAGCCCAGAAAGCCAACCACATCCTGGGCTGCATCAAAAGCAGCATGACCAGGAGGCCATGGGAGGTGATTCTCCCCCTCTACTCTGCTCTTATGAGACCCCACCTACAGAACTATGTTCAGCTCTGGGGCCCCCAACAGAAGAGGGACATGGACCTGCTTGAGTGAGTCCAGAAGCAACTTGGTTCCTGCAGTTCTTCTTCCCCTAGAAACAACTTACAAAACTTAGCCAACTGTCCAAGCTAGCATCTGAAGTAATGACAGGGTGAGGCTTATGGAGTCCATAACACTGGATAGAAATTTTGTGGTGGAAGAGGTATTAAAGACTGCTCAATGCTGCCCATGGGGGATTCAGCACTGGCTGGAGAGAGCAAAAAGGGATGTCAGCCCATTACCTCAAAATATAGATGTATAATCATTTTTCCAGTGCATGCTGACTCTACAGGGGATATTTGGCTGTTACATCATCCACTTCAGCAAAATATATCACTTTTGTTGACATGTTTTCAATGGCTTCTCCAATCCCTTTCTTAAAAAAGCAAATATGAATTGTTAAGACTAGAAAAGATCAGAAGTGCTGTGGCATTGAAGTATGTCTTCCGCTAGGGCCACTTGCTGCCACTGCATGAGTGGGGCCAGAGCAGTGCAACTGCAGAGCTGCCACTGGAGCATGGGAGAAGCATGCACATGCGCACACAGACACAGACACAGACAAACACTTCTAGCAGGGCCTTCACAATTGGCAGCCAAGTCATTTTTCTGGGTTGATGAGAACCAGACCTCTGTGATGTCTGCCTGGCCACGGGGCACCTGGAAGCTCATAAAAAGAGCATTATGTTGCAAGAAAGGTGAAGGAAGCCTGATCTCTGATCTCAGGTGAGAGACAGAAGGTGATGGAGCAGAATGTGGCTCAGAAGTCCAAATTCTGAGAAGGTGCTGCCAGATGATGGCAGTTGTCAGCTGGGTCAGTGGGAAATCCAGAAAGGAGTGCAAATGAAAACAGGTAGCATGATGAACTACCCTCATGAACACTGAAAGAGAAAAAAGAAGTCCCTTCAGACACCTGGACTCAGCAACATACAGATAACGATATCTGTGTTCAGTATTGAGGCAGATGGCTGCTGCCTTCATGCAACTGCCAGGAAGAAGATATCTTGAAGATGTTCCTGCTCATTGCAGAAGGGTTGGAGTAGATGAGTTTTGAAGGTCCCTTCCAACCCAAACTATTCTATGACTGTATGATTTTATGATAAGAATATCCTTTTAATATGTGGGAAAAATTAAGACTACAAGACAGGACATGTTTGGTCTGTTCATGACCAGGACAATCAGGATAAGGGTATAGTACAGCACCATACCAGCAGATACAATCCAGTACAGATATTTGGAACTGTTTTCACCATGGCAAGATAACTTTAGGAATAACCTTTCATGTTAATCCCATCTGCTCTTCTTTACCATGCAGAGCACATTGCTGCTTAAACCATCCTTGTAGACCAGAATTTAACTCTTTCCCTGAAGAAAGTGGTATCTCATGTCTTTATTTCATCTTGTTCAGCAACTGCTCATGCATATAAAAAGCCTGCAGCTAGGGCTGGCCTAAAGTCTAGGGCACATCAAGATGCCCCAATTCATAAATCATTGTCTACTCCTTTTTAGAATAGCAGTAGCTGAGAAAACGCACTGCAAGCTAGCTAGGTGACCATTTTCTGGGCATGTTAGAAATCAGAGTTTTCTGCTTTCACACAAGCTGAAACCAAGATAAAAAATCAGAGCAGGGAGAGAAAATTTCACACTCACAGCTTCCAACAAATGGGATAATGATGCTGGTATGGATAATGATACCAATGCAAGCAGCTATCTCACACACATCTATATCATTCGAGACTCTGCTTCAATCATATACATTTTACAGAGTAAAATGTACTCTTTTTTACAAAAAGTAACAACAATTAAATCATTCATATTTTTTTTTTCTCTTTCTTCTGTAATATTTCTTGAGACTTATGAACTATGAGATGTAGTTTCCTTGACTGAAACCTCTGTTGAATGGGTACAAAATAATAAATGAAAATTGACTGTATTCTCGACAAGGAGTCTTTTCTGCAGTGTTGTTAGGAGAGCGTAACTACAGATCAGTAAGGCTAAAAACCTGAAGTTCAAGTTCCTCGTGCTTGCAGACAAAGCAGCATGTGGAAGTTCAAATCAATAAATGGCTCTGAAATTTCATTTATTTTATTGGCAGAGTTCTTTGTAATTAATTAAGGCTAAGAATTTATTTCTGAGATTGCTTATAAATTCATCTGATTCCCTCTTTTGCGCTGATCTTCATGTGATATGCTGTGCATGACTGCTGGTAAGAAGAATGTCCAGTTTGCAGATGCTGCAGCAGTTATGTTACAGAGTAATGGTGGAGAAAATCTTCAGCATTTTAAGTAGAGGCCATAATGAAGATGTACTTTTTTTTGTACACAAGGCTGGAGTGGATGTATTGATGTATTGCAGCAGTCAAAGCTCTGTCTTGCCAGTAAGTGCTCAATCTGATTTTTCAGAAGCACCACAAAAAACCTGGGGGACAAGTCACACATTTCAATAATGAAGTGAGATAGATAGTGGGGAAAAACTTACAAAACCAAGCAAGAGAACAACCAGGGTCTAGTAAAGCTGTTGCTTTAGAAAAAGTACTCAGGTATGACACTTAGGAGCAGGCTGGAGCAAACTGAGGCTAAAGGTCTGTTGAACAGATTTGGATCATATCTCCACTTAAGTTGCATGTTTGTGCATGTGAATCAGAACAGAAGTCCTACACCTCTGTTTTCACCCTGTGGAAAGCCATTAGTACAGAATATCGTACAGCATGCTGAATAAGACACGAACAGATACCAAGCACTTATAGATAGCGCTGATCCCCTCTAAATGTCTTATCTTTTTACAAAGATGAGATGGTACTTTCTAGGTGACAAATTAAAACTGTGAGAGCTCTTATAACAGTTAGCCCATGCATGACAAAGGATAGTAAACCCAAGGGTCAAGTGACTGAGGTATGTTCCGCTTTTCAAAGGACTGTGGGTTTTGCATATGTGTGTCTGCACTATCATACAGAAACATACATGTATTGGTTTTAGACTTGCTAGGTTAAGTCTTGTTAGCAGCATGGAGCTCTGCAGGAGCTAATTAACAGTGTTTTCTAGGCTACTGAAGAAATAATCTCAATACTTCATTTCTTTCCAGGAGGAAATTGGTAAGATACAAAGTTCTGAGCATCATCTTCCAAATCA
This sequence comes from Strigops habroptila, assembly GCF_004027225.2. Classification (NCBI taxonomy): domain Eukaryota; kingdom Metazoa; phylum Chordata; class Aves; order Psittaciformes; family Psittacidae; genus Strigops; species Strigops habroptila. The sequence goes on along the minus strand of NC_044302.2, from coordinate 59,035,198 downwards.
AGGAAGAGAAAAGCTATGTGCTAAGAAAGTTGAATTCTTTGCCTGGTCATTGCTGCTGCTGCTTCAGAGAAAAGCAATATGTCAGAGTTGCCTCATTCACAGGATAGGTTGTGAAGATAATCAGTTAGTAAAACACTCTGATATCCTAGCACGGCATATGATTTGGAATTACAAGCTACTTATTTTTCTCTTCTTAAAATAAATCAGTAGTAACCAATCTTTTCTTTTTCCCACGCCTCACAGTTAATGCTATTTTGATCTGGTCCTGTTTAGCAGTAGCACCAAGATCATCAATATGTCCCCTTTGATGATAATTAATTTGGAGCAGAGTTCTGAATAGTGGCGCAGGTTTCCCATGGCAAGCAGTAAGCTGGCAGCATTGGAAAAATCGACTTTACAGTGGTGAGGCTGAGAGATGGTTATACAAATCACTGTCAAAAGTACAACAGTGGAGAATGAAAACACAACTCTTGACAGCTCAAATACACAACTAAGGTCTTTATAAGGGGTGTCTGTTCAAGCGCTAGACACACTGCCACCTAAAACAGTAGAATGGCACTTGGGAAAAGCCAATCATCCAAAATCACAATATGTGTACTCAGAGAAGTTTCACCACCTACCACCCTATGCTTGTCTGAATGGCTGTGAGCAACACCACAGGAAGCCCCGACAGGTAAAAAGCAAAAGCTAAGCAAAAGTTTCCAGCATCCTGTCTCTAAGGAAAAGCTAGAAATACAGTGATCAGGGATGAAAAGGGTTTTTAATGTTGCAAACATAAAGGCGATCTCTTTCCTGCTGCTTAAACCCTGCTTATTTCAGGAAAACAGGATTTTCATCATGAGAAAATCATCATAAAGTGGTGTCGGAAAAAATCTGGTGTTTAGTCGTAGACACTTCATTTGAGAAAAAGCCACCTGCTTTAATGTCAACTTTCCACTGCAATACCAAGGCTCCGCCATTAGATGGCAATGCTTATTTATGCCAAACTGCTGTAAAACTAGAGTCTGGCAGCTCTCAGGAGACAGAAGCAGGTCTGGGCAGCCTCTTGTATCTCTCCCTTCAGAAGAGGTTGTGAAGCTCTTAGCATTGATGGCGAACAAGTGAACGGAGGGGCTGTCTCTATTCTATACCTGTAGAGAAGAGATTGACACTGTATTTCAAAACTACTCCTAACACAGAATTATAATCTAAACACTACTGAAAACAGTGTATTCACTACCATGAGGTCTCTGCTCCTCCTCACTGAATTCTCCTCATATTCCCACAGATGTGCCAGTCCTCACAGCCTGGTTCCTGCCAGGCAATTTCCAGTGGTGAATGAAGCTGTATTAGCAGTTCAGGATTAGACTTTTTGCATTTGACATCCCTAAGTACTGTTGTTGTGATGCCTGTGATTACTTTTTTGTAGTATAGTTGTTGTTTGTTATGAAGGGCATAATTTTGTAGCAATGGAAGTGATTATTGGCATTGTACAAACAGAGAATAAAACCACAGTCCTTGCCCTACATAGTCAACAGTCAGAGAAAAAGAGAAAACAGACAAAAACAGGCATTTGAGGATGTGCCTTGTTTTGCAGAGGAGCTGCTGCAATGCTTGGATGGACAAAAGATCCACTGCGAGTCAAAGCCTCACTGTCAGTTATTCACCTTTCCCTCTTTGCATTCTGTAGACTTCATGACATTCTGTGAATGGCATTTTGCTACTGTGTGCTGAATATATCACATTCAAAGGGGGAAAAGAAAAAAAGAGAACTGTAAAAAAAAAGTAACCTGTAAGAATAACACGTTTTGAGTTGGAAAAGATAATTTTCAATGCTCTAATTAGGGGAGGTTGCCAAGTGCCACATCCTTAACTCTTTCAGCTTACATAAAGCAAAGATGTCAAACTGTCCTTGCACATTCAGTATTTCCTTCTGTTTGTAAGCCCTGATGACATTCAGCCATTTATAGGCTGAATACCTAAAACAATTAAATAGGCCCCATGTGTGTTTTGTGCCATGAACTCCTTACGAGACAGCAGGTGTCAAAACATCCAGCCCTCAGCTTCCACTGTGTCTTAATTACAGAGGATGAGCAAGTACTGCACAACCAGGCACAGCTGGAAGTTGATTTAGCTCATTTTTATAAAGGGAAAAAGATACTAATTTTTATAATGCCTGATAGGATTTCTCTTTCATGCCACAGATACAGGCCTAAGTAGAGTATTTTACATGTACTTTATTTGGTACAGAGATAATAGCTACATAGTGCTCAAAGTGAACCAGATGCTCTAGAGCAGCAGTCTCCAAACTTTTTTTCATAGAATCATAGAATCATAGAATCATAGAATAGTTAGGGTTGAAAAGGACCTTAAGATCATCTAGTTCCAACCACCCTGTCATGGGCAGGGACACCACACACTAAACCATGTCACCCAAGACTCCATCCAAGCTGGCCTTGAACACTGCCAGGGATGGAGCATTTACCACTTCTTTGGGCAGCCTGTTCCACTGCCTCACCACCCTCACAGTAAAGAACTTCTTCCTTACACCTAACCTAACCTTCCCCCGTTTAAGTTTAAACCCATTACCCCTTGTCCTACCACTACAATCCCTGATGAAGAGTCCCTCTCCAGCATCCTTGTAGGCCCCCTTCAGATACTGGAAGGCTGCTATGAGGTCTCCACACAGCCTTCCCTTCTCCAGGCTGAACAGGTAGAACTGGTATGAGACATAACAATACTCCCATTTCAGGTTTTAACAGTCTTAAGGCTTTGCAGTACAAACCTAAGGCTACTCAAGCAGCCCTTCTCTTTCTAGGAATAGCTCCAGTTTATCAGCATTTGTCTGAAGCTTTTTGGACTTCAGTTCTGAAAGCAGCTTGAAGGCTGGAGCACGCAGCGAATCTTAAGCCAAATCTTCACCCAGCCAATGTATTGCCTAGATCATATCATAGCTGTTCGGCTTGTAACCGAAATCTGACATTTATGCAGTGTTAAGTGATCCTTTTATACAGAAGCATAAAGGATTGCCATCTGGCCCCTATTATCATCAATCTTATATTAGCCTTGGGACCCTCTTCCAGGCACTGGAGTATCTATAGTTAATCATTCCCTTTGGGCCCCAAATTTAGATTAAAAGTTAAATTTAGCCAGCTCCTTATTTACCCCAGCAGCCACTTCTGTCTCTACCTAGTTTGTCGGCCTTCTTTATGAGAAACCTTAATCTCCAACCTAACCTCAATTTTAGTCATAGCCCAGTAAGGACTGGGCTATAACCCACTAACTACATGGAAGGTCTTATCATGGAGTAATGTGGCCAGCTGCACTCAGCCTTAGACCCAGCTTCTCGCAAGGCCAAAACCTAAACCAAATATTGATCATAGTGTCAGGCATCCAATGGCTGCTGCCAAATGGAAATCAAAATGCAGTCACCCCTAAACCAGGATCAAGTGGCCCGTTGTTTACTAAGCTGTAACTGAGCTGTGCAGTTCACATATTAGCCCTATTCCAAATCCCAGACTTTGCCTTGTGATCGCTACTATCCCCTAAACTATCCTAAGCACTGCATCATCTGCAAAGCTCAGAGCTATTCTTAGCTAACCATATCATTCCCGGCTGATCCTAAACACAATCCACTTTTTAGCATTCTCCTGAAACTTGGACAGTGCTGGTTGCATGCCAGACTGCAGTCTAGCCCAGCAATCCCTACTGCTGTCAGAAGTAACTATAGCTCATTGGCCAAGAATAGAGCATGCATACCCTAATCCCAACTGCAATTCTAATTTCAAAGGTTGAATGTACCTGTTTCACAACCTCTCCTTCAGAAGCAGGCAGCTTCAGTGTTCATATACTGAGATGTGGATTTGGACTGTCATTGCACTGTTTGTAGCACAAGCCCTTAGGTCTGTTGATGCTAGTACCGAGTGCTGCACATACACTGGACGAGTGTGCGGTACATTTTCAGCAGCTTATCCCACTCCTTAAGTCTTACCCTTCTGCATGGCCCATGCATATTTTTAAAGCATGTGGCCACCTTATTCCAGATATCTTCTAAATTTGCAGAAGCTGTACATTACTGCATAAATTCAGACTTTCAAAAGAATGAAGAAAATGGTTGTAAGAGTTGCAAAAAAGTTTGAAAACATGTCTGAGCATAAGGACTCACTTCTCTGAAGTCTGCACAAAGCTTAAAACAATAATAGTTTGAGGCTTGAAATAGGCTTAAAATGCGTTTTTAAATCTTGCACTAATCAGCACGTATTAGCTGAAAGAATGTAAACACCGTTAGGGGATGTGATAGATGGATTTTGGCAAATCTTGCTATGGCAGTTTATAGGGTCACTGGCCCTTGCTGTTTCCCTTCCCCTTCTGCCTGAGGTTAAAGTCCCTCAGGCAACCTGAGCAGAAGCTGCCATGTGGCTGGACCTCTGTACAACTCCAGCTCACTTTGTCATCCCTCAAAGGCCTGAGTTCAACTCCCTTGGACGACAGCAGGTCAAATTAAACCCCAGGTTTTGTGGAGGAGGGCAAGACATAAACCTGAACAAAGTACTATCTGCTACAGATAACTCATAGGCAAGTCTTACATGCATTTACATAGTAGGTTAGTAGGAATTTAGCCTAATTACTTGAGATCATATGGACTAAGCGTAATTTTTCTGGTATAAGATTGGATGAATCACACTTGAAGCTAAAAGGCCAAACAGCATTAAGTGACAGATAAACTTCTTGACCTCCTGCATTCTTAAGGACAAAAGCTGAAAACAAGCTATAGAGTGCAGTAGCAATAGAAAACTCCACTGAGTGCTTTTTTGGCAACATTCCATTCTGTGAATGCTTAATAATATATTTGAAATAAAACTCCCCTGTTCTCACATTTAGCACAATTTTTCTCTCACTAATTTAGCGTTTTCTTGTCTACAATCCAAAGCAAGTAGTTTTGGACTTGGAAAAGGGCTGTGCTGTTTCACATTGGTTTTCACCAATAATCTCTTCATTTTCAGCTAATAACATGCGTTTAATTCACTTTTAAAGATTAACATTAGTGCCAGAGAATGTAAGTTCAGTAGACAAAGACCTGTCTGAATAAGTACAAAATTTCTGAGTGGGTATCAGCTATGGTTATTTTGTTTCATATAAATGAATTTTGCTGCAGGTATACCCTGCTGGTAGAGATTATATCCTCTACTGGAAGTTAAATCATCTTGTCAGCAAATTTGCGTGTCCTGATTTTACATTAATTACATAAATATTTAGCAAGTGTATTCTTGCTTCCCACTGAACTCCTTTTGTTTGAATGCTTTTTAGAAAAGCTTTGCTACCTAAAATGGCTTGGGGAATGTATGGCATTACAGAGCTCTTTTTAATGAAAAGATACACAGGGGAATCTAAAGGGAAAACTGAAACTCCGGTGTTTCAAATTCTAATGCCAACTTTGCTGCTGGTCTCATGGAGACAAAATAAAAACAGTCTCACAAAGTTGAGTGAGTGCTAAATGGACAGAACTGTAGCAGGAGAATACAGGGTTTCTGCACAACATCATGCACATTTCTTTAGCCTGCGTTCCCTGAGCTACTGATCTTCAGAATCCAGTCACAACTGCACAAGATGGAATGCTTGGTCTTCCCCTCAGGTCTCAACCTGCCCTGTAAGTCTAAGAGTAAGAAGCTGGGAAAGGTCATTTTACCTACAAAAGTAAGCAGGTAGACTCCTACAAGAAAAAGGAAAGTAAAACCTTGGACAAACGACTGGTTACTGCTTTTACATTTTCCTTCTTTTGGAACTTTTTATTCTGTTTTCAGCCTGTTAATTGCAGTCTGTGCAACAAAATAAAAGCAGAAGACTGCTGGAAATTCTAATTGCTTTGAAGAAACAGGGTAGAGTTACAGTCAGGATAAATGTTCTTTAGTGGACAAGCAGAGTATGGGTTATCTGGTGGCTACAATCAACACATGAACTAAGGTAAATAGTGGCATATTTATATAAATTTCAGGATATAAATTTCAGGATAAACATGAAGTAAAAAATAATAAGCTTTTATGTAAAGCCATGGGCTTTGAAATGAGGTATTATAATGCTTAATAGATCAAGGACTCATAGTTATGATGAATAGTAGTGGTGTAAGTACCAAGATATTGGAATGAATTAGTCCACAGATATTATACTGTTTTTCCATATGCAGTGATAGGGAAAACAGTAAATTACCAGCATAAACCTCCACTCTCTACAGTAACTGAAAAGCCAAAGACCACTTCATGATTGACCACTAGGAATATCCCCTGACTAGTCAGTTTCACATTTATTCTTTCAGTGTAATTAAAAATGAAGAATAATGGAAGCAACACTTAGGCAAAACATGCCAATCTGCTGTGTTATTACAATTTTTCTTTACTCTTACACAATTATAACAGTCGAAAGGTCAGGCTATGAAATACCAAGAACATCCCCATGGCTGATCCATTAGTCATGGGAATGAGTAACAAGGACTGCATGGGCACTCATAAAATTTTAAAGAGCTACAGTAAATCTCTCTACAAATACTACCTTCTTCTTTACAGTAAGGCAGTTAAGTGAAATAGAAACAGGTCAGTCATCTCCAGTGAGGAATCCATTTAGGCCATAATAGTACACATTATTTTAATCCCTCTCTTCCAATGCCTTTTGCCTTCCCAGTGGTATTTCTGAAAGAAAAAAAGCATGAGGGTTAAAAATTGGTATTGTCAATCATTAACCACGTTTTGTTCACATCAGCTTTGTCCACTGAAGGAGTAATTTAATTATTTTCTTGTTGAAACATTTAACTGCAGTTTTCTGGCACAGCTGCTTAACCTGACAGTTTGACATTGTTCAGAGGCCTTTTGATAAAAATCAGTTCTGTTTCTTCTGCAGTTGATCAAAACCAACATTTATGCGCTAAGCAAGAGGAGTACTTCCTATATGGCATGAAATGGAGAAATGAGAACCAAGAGAAAAAAAATCATTATTTTCTCCCTGAATTATAACCAACAGAAATCTCACATGCAAATCGACAATTACATTTACAAGAATAAGCAAAAGATTAAGTCATGTTTGTCCACTGAAAAGGTGCTTTTAAGCTTCACCTGCTTTTTGGTTAAATTTTCAAGAATAAATCTTTATGAATGTAATTCCAAAAAACTGTTGTCTGCTTTTACTTTTTCTTTCCCATTAGAAAAATAGAAATGCATATCAAGAAGGTTTCTTCTTGACCTTCAGTTGACTTCTCAAGTTATTTGAGAGTTCCAGCTCCCTCCCCAGCATTAGTGAAATTTATTTATATAGGTACATGACAGAAATGAGACAAGGTGGCTACCTTTTTCTTAGCATTTACAATCTGTGCCACTTGTTCTACAGTCATATCCACAAGAACTGATTTTTATACAGAAGTGTAATTGAAATTCTGCCAGCATGGCTATGCAGTGACCTAAGAAACCCAACCATTTTTGTATCAGATAATGGGCCCTGGGTATAAATAAAAACCCAAGGTAAAGTAGTTCTCTGGCTGGAGTTTAATACTGAAAGAATTCTATCTCCATGACCAAATTCAGTTTCCTCATAGCTACACACCACAGATAACAGTTATCAAATGCAGAACCATCTACAAATACCTGCTCTGACATCAACCTACACCACGCATTCATTTCTAGCTTTGAGTGTTCAACAGAAAGATGACGTTGGTATTGGCACAGATGATGCTCCATCCCTGGAAGTGTTCAAGACCAGGCTGGATGGGGCTTTGAGCAACCTGGTATAGTGGAAGGTGTCCCTGCCCATGGCAGGGAAGGTGGAACTAGATGATCTTCAAGGTCCTGTCCAACCCAAACCGTTCTACAATTCTATGATGTGCTATCTGCGTGCAAGAACTGACGTCCGGGTAGGCAAAAGCCCTCAACTGACCTCACAGTGCAGACCATACCCTGCGCTGCAGAGAGGGACAAGACAGCCCATCTGACTCACTGGGAGACGTGGACAGCAGAGAAAGGAGTGGATGAGAGAAAAAGAAAAATTCTAAACATAACGTCACATGACTGAACAAGAAAAATTCATGAACATAAATGTAACAGGGATGTCAATCTCACTAATTCCCTCATGTATCAAAGAAAGTATCTCATGAAGTCCACTAAGCAGTGGAAAGCAGAGGGGCAGAAGGTGGCATAAGGTGCTGAGGTTCTCTATGAATTCAACCTATTAAATTCAGCATTCGTAATGACTCACTACCAACAACAGCAGCCACTCAGAGGGTTGTAGAAGAGGAATGGCCTAGTAAGACTTCAGAGAAGAGGAACCATATGGGCTTCATACACATAACACCTGGTACATGCATCTACCTTCCAACAGCAGGGAGAGGCTAGCAGAGAGCAGACCCATACCCACCTCCCTTTCATAGCATTGCTTTGCTCTGGAGAGGAGACAGCAATGTGCAAACCAGATGTGGCGATGCGACAAAGGTATTGCAAGAGTATTTAGAAAGGATACTGTTTACTACCTCTGGAAACATCATCTTTTCACCCCATTCTGAAGCAGGCATTCAATTCCCTACGCTTGGTGAAAAAATAGACTCAGCTCATGAATCACAAAAGGAATTTTACTGACTCAAGAATATGGACATGACAGCTCAGTAAATCCAGGTAATTATTTTGTTCAGCCTTAGCTCCTTCTGTTGGATGGCCAGTTAGTCCTCAGTTAGTCCTCAGGAGACAAAGAGTACAGAGTATCCTTATTCTCAGCCCAAGTCTAAAATCTGCAGTCTCTACCAGCTTTTTTGTGCAATTAGAGCAGAAAATTTGGCTAACCTTGCTAATACCTTCTTCCATCCCTTTGGTAGCTTCCCTATCACCCTCTCCGTTCCTGTGCTGCTTGTACTTTCCTTCAAATTCCCATCCCATTAAAACCAAAAGAAAACTATGAAAGCAAGCACATCAGGAAAGCTCTTTATAGCTTTTCAGTGACTTTTTCTTCTTTTCATAGGGGAGAAAAGACCAGGCCTCCAAAAATCCACTTCTGAATTCAAAGTGTTGCCCACTTCTAAAAGAGACATCCTTTTTGCGGTAGAGAAACACAGGGGTGCTCATCAGAGAGATGTGAACTCAAACACAGTAGGAAATCCATGAAATATTATGGGGGACTTCACAATATTCAGTTTTCAATTTTGTCTCCAGGCAGAGAGTTTTGAAATCTTTTTTTTTTTTTTTTTGGTAAAAAAATCATACCTACAATGAAAGAATTGTCCCACACACATCTGTGGTTGCTTATTTTATTAAAAAATCCCCAAAGTATAGAAAAGATAAAGAGGAAATGAAGAGATTATCAGCGTCATTGTTTATGGAACGAGAACATGAAAAAGTGAATATATAATATGGCAACAAATCATCAGCAAATACTTCAGTTTTGAATTACTATAACAAGCATTTATTTTGTGGATATTTCTGTGTTGTGGCAGGCATGGGTGATCCCATGCCGAACTAATGGTACAATAATAAGTTCTCAGGATGCGACAGTCATTATTAAGATAACATAACTAAGATAACGTAAGAGCAACAGAACAAATTCACCACAGATGTAAGCAGACATTCAGAGCTGTAAATCTCAGTTTTCCACAGCTGTGCCTTGCTATATCAGGACTTACTTTTGACACAACCAAGTGATTATAACTCTTGCTGGAATAAATATGTAGAAAATTTGCATAAGCTAAACCTGATTTTGAAGCTTTGTTCCTTTATCTTCTTACAATACCTGCAGTACAATAACACTGCTTTAGTGCAAAATGTGTTTTAACTTGTTTATATCTTTACTCTTACAGCATTTGTGCACCTTCTGTCCCCTTGAAAGGTAAACATCTAGAGACATCTGGAAACCATTGTCTTTCCATTGTCTGAATCTCTGAATGCCACTGAGATATAAACATTTAATAATAAATTAGAAGTTACAGAGTTGCCATGACCACTATTGCCTATTTCCAGCAGCTAGCATGGGATCTGTAGCTATTAATGTGTACCCAGGACACAGTATTGTCTGTAGCTTTGTACAGATTGTTATTCAAGCTAGCGGTTAACTAAAGCATTGCAGATTAAGGTAATTTCCTCTCTCAATGGTAGCCTTTTAAAGTATGACAATTATTTCATGATCAGTTAGCGTGACCTTTACTGTATGGTTCTAATAGTTTAAGGCAGTGTTGTAAAACAGCTTCAGTTATTTTAGGATTTGTACACTTGAAGTTTTACTTGATTATATATAACATAAATACACATGCTATAAATTTAAAAGCGCTATTAATTGTGTGTATAATATAAACATGGTTTCTATAAGTAGGGGATTAACTTTAAATTAGAGAAGGATGGGAAATTAATTTAGCAGATATTATGATATAATGAAAGACACAGAGGCTATGACAGTGGGTTTATGATTAGTATGTGAAAATTAAACCATGACTGACCTACACAGCGGTCTCCAGTAAATTAAATTATCAGCATTGATGGGCTTCATTGTGTATTTTATTTGTATCAAATGAAATCTTACCTTCTGTGCCTTTTGTCTTTTTATTAGATTTTTTTTCTAGACTCCAGGGAAGCTCAGTTTAATAAAATAAAAACTACTTGATTACTCTGCCAGTTTCAAGTCAAAACACTAGTCCTTACTTTTATACCAGGGTAGATTTGCATCGTGTTAACATTTGTTATGGTTAACTACAGAAGGAAAAATTGCCATAAACTTTGAGGTCATGCAGCTGCATAAGCCATGATACCAGTGTAAGCTTTTACTTGGAAGGTTGTGCACTTTTGTCTTTAGTCCTGCATTTTATCCAGTGACTGTTTAATGTAAACCACAGAAATAGCCTTGAATGCAGGAAGAGAGGGAACCAAGGACTCCCTCTTACAAAGCAAATATCCTGCTTTTAAGCAGGCCCACAGCTTGGGAGCTTTCAAGTAAGACTGTAAGCAGCACCTCAGCATGAGTCTTCAGGTTTGCTGTTTTGAATTTGCATACTGGATCTCTGCCTGACTTCCCTTTACAGTATGTTGACTCCAAATGATACTGTGCAAAGATCCTCAAGCTACTAACACATGACCTAATGTCTCTGTCTTTCTATACAATCTCAAGTATATAGCAAGGTCAGCATCTCTAACCCTGTACAGTGTATCGTGCTGTAAACACATAGCTTAAAAAAATCCTTACTGAATTTTGCTTGCATTTCCTGAATGGCAAAAACTCAACGACTTATCAAGATTCATTTTCTCAAGGATTTAACATCCCAAGAGATGCAAAGATAGTCCCTTTCTTTCCCAGTGAAGGTTTTTCACAGGTTGCTATTGATCATGGCTGCAAAACTGAACATATTCAACTGCATATTTGGCTGTGACTTAGAAATACTGTCTGTGATGTCATTTCCTAATGCCAAACTTTAGAATCAACCCATCATTGCCACATAGCAAGCTAAGCCACCTCTTCCTCATTCCAGCAGGATTCAATGGCACAACCTGGCAGCAACAAACCACTTACTCAGAGAAGATGAATCTATCTTCTGAACACCTCTCCTCACTCACATCATCCTCAAAAGCAGCAAGTTCTTTTGGGAGCTCTAACAAGTGAAACAACATGTCTGATGAGTAAAGTGCCTATGAAAAATATGAAATTCACATGGACCATTTTCACACGTATTGGGATCATAAGAAAGCTAAAAAATAACCCCTCACACACAGCTGCATCTACTGCATTCCAGTCAAATATGACTGCATCAATTTGCTTAAGGCGAGCAGAAGTGTTCCAGGAATTTCTCAAACCATCCCAGATTCCCTATAAAATATGCTTGTGTATCCTGCGTCACTGACTGAATCCTTAAAATGTAGCTTATAGGAATAACAGAAAACTTCCCCTAAGCTAAGCTTGTATCTCTGGGAATGCTCACCTATTCAAAAACCTGGGGGCACTGGGCCTTATGTACCACCTCTAAAGCTGGTCCCCACCCTACACAAGCAGTGAAGTCAATGGGAAATCTCTACTGTCCTTGAGAAGTGAGTTAAGCAGGTCCTCTATCAAAAAGGCAAATTGTCAAATATTGTTGAAAGAATATCACAGACTAAAAAAAACCTGTGTGTCAAACAGACTTACCGAATGACACCCACTTTCCAGTCTTCTTTTTGGTATGATCTTTGAAAGCTCAAACTCTTGCAGTATCACCATAATCACACATATGCCCCAGTCATGCTTTTCTCCCATGCATACACCAAAATAGCCTCAGGAATGCTACCAGGAGTCCCATGACCAAAGAATTTTTTTGCTTCTGATCCTCAGAAACAAACAGGCTTCTTTGGTGATATATCTAGGCATCTTTGCAATCATTATCATACAGTATTGGTGGCAAACATATATTTCACCTGCAGAGTAAATGAGATGACAGAATTCTTTCATTGTTAATGTACATCACTTTTTCCCTACCAAAATATTCAGTTTCCAAGTTACTGCCAGCCTATACTTATATGTGATGGGCAGTCTCTTCTCAACTGTGAACACAAGAAAGGCTGTGAATTGCACATTATTTTGGGGTCAGAGATCCAGGTCTTTTGTCTGCCCCATCAAACTTAGCCACAGAAACTCAGTATCAAAGAACATTTCTCCAAACTTTTAACATATAAAAAATAAATTCTATTTCTTTTATATCTATTACATGCATGCTCTAACATTACAAACAAATGCATTTGTTTTCTGTGTGTTACTTTTTTGTAGATTATGAATACACCATAAGTGCCTAAATCATGAGAATAAAACCTTTAATTCATTGATCAGTTGAGGAAAATTATCTTTCAACATTCACAGCTGCTAGCAGAGTCAGAATCAGGTAGGTTGTTGAAGGCATGTAATGTGTATTATTATGGAATTATGTGTTGAGCAGTATATTCTCTTCTGGAAGCTGCAATGTACAGTTTTTGGAAAAAGTATAATTTTATTGCTCGTGTGAATACAATGATTAGTACACAATCTGAACACCTTTTCAAGAAATTGTTTTTTATGTTACATACATCCACACAGTGTAATTTTTTTGTTTTGAAACACTTTGGCTTGTGTCGTGCAGAAGATTCAGGTTAAGTATTAATTAAACCTCTTTGCACTCAAGTGCATAACTAAAGAGAGGCATATTAAATTAGGACAAGCTTACTCTTGAGTCCTATGAAAGCAATACTGAATTTTGCTGTTTAACCTAGGTGCTTTCAGGTTTCACACACACACACTGATGCTGACACGATGGACTGATTGCCCAAAACAGGCACAGGGTATGATGGAGATCCAGCACACGCTCTTGTCAACCCCACCAAACACACTCCTCCAAGTGTAATGAAAGGATTTTCACAAACAGTTGATCCAAAATGCCACTCTGAGTTCAAAAAGGCAGCAGCTTTATTTTGGTAAAAAATATACATACATTCCCCTCATAAAGGCTGGCACAGCGGTTTTTATATGTCACCCATCACCCTGATACTTCAACGCCTCTAAAATGTTTTGAAATAGAAATTTTATCTCCACTACATCTACTCTCTTCCCTTCCAAAATATGAAGTAGCTTGACTTATGAGAGTAAACAGTTTGACTAGTCCACACTCAGTTCCTAAGTGTGGGAAATGTGGTGAACCTGCTGAAGAAAGCAGAATCAAAAAATTAAACTTGGATTTTAAATTAATTCTAAATGCAATCACCTTGATTTTGAAATTAAATCATCTTTTGTGATATTCTCAGTCCAGTTCTGAGTTGTTGGTTCCCAGATTCAGTAACTGGAGGGCTGTTAAGAATGGGGGAAATGACTTTGTCACACTTACATGCTAAGTTACCTTACATTCAATTTCCATCAGTGCCCTTTCAGATAGGTGTGTATGTCACCTAAATACTGAGATTGTGCTTACTGGCGTAAGAGAGACAAGAATTTTACATACATCTTTCTGGCAGGCTCTTCCGCTTATATCTTCACCATCCCTGTGTAAGGTTTCTTGTGGATTTTTAATCAAATGATGCAGGGAGCTGAAATTCATGCAACTGCAGATGTGATACCTTCATCATATTTATTTTTGGTGTTGTCTGGAAAAATTGCACAGGCTGCAGCAAAAGATTTCAGTGTATTCCTGTGGATTCTTGTGGATGTGACAGACACAGCTGATGACATGCAGGGGTCCAGCTGGACTTTGCCAGCTTTCTTCGCCTTCTTGCTTAGAAAAGGGAGGATACATGCTGCATCCTCAAGAGGTCTCTAGGTAATGAGTGAAACTCATTTCAGCACTGAGTAACCCATATACTTCAGGACTGCAAACTGCGTTTCTTTCTGAGATACACAGAGCTGGAGATGTTACAACATTACAGGCCATTCCCTGCAGCCATTCTCCTCCAGTTATGTGTCAGATGCTTTTCAGCCTATCTGTCAGATTATAAAATACTCTTGAGACCTTCATTTGCTTATATTTAATCCTGTGTTTCAGCATTTCTTGTGTTCCTGAACCTTTTCTTTCATTTTGCTAGTGGCAAGCCACTTCATGTTATTAACAGTCATAGGCCTGCAGGAAAATATTAAATTATGTATATGTTTACTTACATCCTTTGTTTACATTACATTCGTCAATCGGAGAGTGAATAGGAGTATTTTTATGATGAGTCACTCCATTCAACTTCCTTTTGGAGTACTAGCTGAAAGGGTTCACAATGAGCTGAGCACAATGAGCATAATGGAACCCACACTCTTAGGAACAACAAGTAATTTTCTTGTCTGGGTTGAGAAAGCTTTCCTGAAAGCAAGACTTTTCAGTACCTTTACCCCATATTTGAATGACTGTATCAGGACCTTATCAGGTCAAACTGGTATCAAAGCATGAGGCCAAATTGAGACAACCATTGTTGTTCTTGTGGAGTGGTTATGTTTCTGCACTGGATGAAAAGAATCACTGCAGCTGAAATAATGGACTGGATAAAATAAATTATCCTTTTAGGAAAATATAGATTAATTCGATGACAACGCTCCTGGTGTGAGAGTAAAGCTATATAAGAACATTCATATTTAGCAATTATATTGATAATGAATTCTTACAAGTGATGAGCTGGTAGCACAAGCCACTGAATGCACATAAAATTTCACCTTAATATCAGGTGTCCCTATTTATCTTTATATTTGCTTCCAAAAAGTAACTTCATGTGAGAGTTATCTTTGGAAACCCAAAAGTGGAAATGCTGTATGTGTCTAGCTAAGATAAAACACAGCATCTGAGGTCAGTAGCTCCAGCCATTAGCTGCAGAAGCAACTGAAGTAGAAAGGACTTCCTTGGAAAGGATGAAGCTTAGCCACAGCAGGGCTGCCTCATCACTCTGAACTGTGTGGGGAAAAGCTCCATTTTAGTGTCAAGCAGCATACCAGGTGGTACTTCTGTTAACTCTTTTTCCTAATGAATGTGCGGCACTGGTGAAGAAAACCAGCAAGCCAAGAACTTGCTGGTGAGAGCACCTATGAAAATAATAAAAATAAATTAAAAAGTCTGAGCTATGCCAGCTTCCCCAGCTTTTAAATTCAGTTTCATGATACCTGCTTTTATGCCACCTCCTCCACTGTGCTTCCTTACTCATCCTCTCTTTTTTCCTTTTATAGCATTTATAAACATTTATGACATTTATTACTTACATACCAGCACCACTAGAGCGGAGGTGTGTGAAATCCTTGCTGGCATCACACCATTCATGCTGCATCTCTGTTACACCTTTTTCCCCTGTCCTGTGTGTGTCTCATTTCTTCAGGTGGTAACTCTTTGGAATACAGGATGCCTCTTCCTCTGTGTTGGTACAACTTTTAGTTCAACTGGGTTTTAGGCACTATTGTCATGAACATAATCATTAGCAGTGCAAGGCAAGTCATAAGTTCAAAGGAGTTTGAAAGTAGCCAACATCCAGCTTCAAACTATGCCCAAAACTGTAGACACCCTCAATCAAATGAATCATCAAATGCAAGCTTCAGCTAACATCTGACAGCTTAATTTGCTGTTCCAACAGTACCATACTCATGTGTAGTGCTACTTTTTGCATATTTTTTACTTTCAGAACTTGTCTTATGCCTGACTGCTAAAGGTGTAAACTACTAATATGATTGAAATATTGCCCCAAAATATCCCTTTATGTAATTTTTAGATTTTTTTGGTGACAGTTACAGCAATATTTTTACACTGAGCTTTTCTTCTTAATGGCAAATGAACTTCACTACTGGAATCACAAGCAGGTAATTACTTTGCTCTTGTGTAAGCCCAAATAAAGCAAACCTCCAATATTCCTATACAGCAGGCTATCCACTGTTGACTTGACAATAGCAATCCAGAGTGCTTTATTGTAAATGGGAAGGATGATGATGTGTCACACTGTATGCATTTGACAGCAACAGGACATGCTATTTGTCAGAAAATAGGTCTTCTTTCAAGAAATAAATAGATTTGAGGTAAATATGGGTCGAGAGGTTGATTTATGCTCATGATGAGGTCTTCATTTAGCTTTTTTAGGCTAGAACAATGCATTCTCTTGGTCACTGGAAAGGGCTGCCACAAACACAAGTAAAAGCAAGAATAGTCAACGATGTTGGCAGTGCACTGATCTACTGACCTTTAACAAAGTGCAGTTGATTTCAAGGGCTCTGTACATCACTATTTCATCAGTAGGAAACTTAACCCATACTGTGCCTGAAAACAAAAAAAAACCCCAACCCATTAAGACTGCTGTCGTGCAGCTTTTCCTTAACCTACAGCATTCCTGATCAGAAGAAATGCATTGTTTTTCCAGTATTTGCAAAGTACTGTGTATTTTCATGGTAATTCACTTTTGTTTATATATATCAGATTTTCTCAAGCATAGCTCTTACAAGTTTAATCTGGATTCAGAACACACACTTAAGTCTGTTCAAAGTGGTACAGCGATTTTGGACTCAACCTTTCTTTGATTACTGCAGACAGCCCTAAGCAGAAAGTCCTTCATAAGTATGGGTAGTATGGCTGTAATCCTCAAAGAGAGGACCCCATACTGGATCTGGCTGTGTCAGAGGTACTTCCTATTATCGTCCTACCCGTACTAGTATGTTCCAATTATTTTGGAAAGAACTGAGATTTCTAGCAGTTTCCAATGCTTTAAAAAAAATCTTAGTCAGACCTGCCCCTAATAAGTCTGCATTTCACTATGGCAACTAGGCATGCAAATGCCATATAGGCTACTGAGTCCAATGTTTGTGAGTTTCCAAATCCTTAACATTTCTGTCCAATTGTGGTTTGAACTCCCAGCTACCCAAATTTCTGCAAAACAGTATTTAAGACACCTTCAAGTAGGTTTACCTAGCAAATGAGGCAGCAGTCCTTACCATGAAACACACAGGCTAGGTCTGGAACCAGTGCTTTACAGCTGACTGCAAGGTGAAGACTAAGCTACTTCACCCTGGCATTGAAGAAATATAAAGCAGATACATTGCTTTCAGGGTCCAAAATTCATTGCTGCACTGTTTTGTGAAGGTATGCCCACATTTTCTGCTAGCAAGCATTAACAAAACTAAACCAAATCCTTCTACTCAGAAGGATTCTCAAATAACATTCCCAAGTTCCCTGCCTAGCATACCCTGTCCAGCAAGGACAGGAGGTCTGCACAATAGATGATCTCTTTATTTCCCTATAACCCAAGGATTAACGCATCTGCTTGGGGTGACTGAGTTTTGTTTGCAGATTTCCCTGGTTAGCAAGGATCTGAATCCGGATTTCTCTCCCCCCACCCCCTGCCCTTAAAAATGCCCTAGAAAATGCAATTGGGAGTTCTGGGAGACCATCCCAATTTCCCCTCTCAGTATTTTTCCACTTTGCATAAATAATTAAATGCACATGGGGCTAAGGAGAACGAGAATGTGACTTTGCCAAGCTGTGCTTAGGGCGCTCACATTGGAAAGCCAGGTCTGAATCCCTACTGTAATGAATATTTAATTACCCTTCTGATACCAGACAAGCTGCGGAGGCACTTCCATTCCCTCCTCCCCCACTCTTTATGCTAGCCTTGTCACAGAGCCTGGGCACCTGTGAATGGAGAACATAGATAAGGGGTAAGATTTACAAAACTAAACACCACAAAGCCAAACTAATTATTTCAAAGACCTTTCTCAGTCCCGATTTCAGCAGCCAGTGGCCTGCCTACCATTCCTAGGCAGCTGCACAGCTGATTTAGTGCTAGCAACCAGTGCTTGGGTATTTTTAGTGGCTATTCCTTTTGCTGACAGAATTAACATAACAATTTGCCAGGGAGAAGCAACCCTAGCATGCCTGAGAGCCAGGCTAGGCTGTGCCAGCAGCTCATAATTAGGAAGGCTCCAAGAGCTTAACCATTCACCGCCCATTGAAACAACAGGATGAAGTACCTAGTTAAACCTGTGATGTAAAATATAAATGCTTTCCCTTATCCCCTAAACTGAGGTCAGTGGGATTTTGGCTACCTTGCACATGAGCGATAGGGCCCCAACCACAGAGTGAACAAAACTAAGGGTGTTGCTCCATCCTGTGATCTTAACTTGCCTGCAAAGACTGGCATGAGCAGCCAAGTAATGCCACCAGTTACCTTGGAAGGCCAGTTGCTGCTCTCTTCCTTCAGCCCTCACTCCCTGCGTCACTGAAATCCGTGAAATAATCTCTCTGACCAGAATGAGAGGTTAGAAAGCCGACGTTACTTTATTGCAGTACTGGGTGCATGGGGGATCGCTCTGCCTGTCACGCACACAGAGAAGAAAGTTTACAGCTTATATACCCATATTATATACATATTCATTATAATTGCGTGCAGTTCCCACCCAATTCTTGTCACTCATGCATATGGTAATTTGGGCGGATAAAGCTGTGACACAGGCTCTGTGAATTTGAGGAGTGGCCTGTGGGGGTCGTGGTGGTCGTTTGGGGAGAAATAGCCCCACTCATTTTTATGAAAATCTGTTAGTTAAGGACATTGGAACCCGTGTTTAGTCTCTCCAATTAACTACATGTTCTTGCTTGGGCTAATTTACGACCCTGAGAGGTTCCTCTAGCTGTTTTCTTTTGCAGCCGTTTACCTATTTCTCAGGCCTCAGCATCAGGAGGAAGGCCTATACTGATTTGAGAGATGACATCTGGTCCTCTTGTTGCATGTTTTCCTTATCTTGAAAATCCTTATAGCATTGTCCATGACTATGTCTGTGTAAACAGTGAAATACCAGCTTAATTCCGCAATACCTGGAAGCGGGAAATTCAACCTTCAGCTTGCACGACGAGGCCAAGGCCAGGTCCGCCCGTGACAGCGGTTATCTAGCCGCGGGTCAGCCGCACCGCGCACGGTACGCGAGGCTCTGAGGGCAGCGGCACCGGCACGGCCGCACCACGGGGGACGCCGGCACCGCACCGCACGCTGGGGCGGAGCGCAGCGGGGCGACCAGGGGCGGGGCGGAGCGGATGAGGTCATCAAACGGCGCCGTGGCCGGCTGGATTGCGGCGGGGGGTGTCCGGTAGGTAGGGCCGCGGGTGCGGCGGGTGGGCGCTGGTGCCGCTCACGCCCGTGGGGCTGGAACGGGAGGGGATCGGTAGCGATCGTTTGTTCTCGCTGAGCCCCTCCTCTACCCTCTCACACGCTCCGCACCTTCCGTGCGCCCCGGTGCGGCACGGCGGAGTCTGCCGCTGTTGCCTTCTTTCCCTCTCACCACCTCTGGCCTGTGCCTCCGGCCTGGCCGGCGCACGGTGCCCTGCGCCGGGCGAGGGAGGCATGGCGGGGAGCCCCCGGAGGGACCGATCCGCGCTCTACCAGGCACGCTGGCTTCCCTCGTCCTGCAGCGTTTCACACCCCCCCCGACGCCGGGCCGTTCCGCCATGCCTTGTCCGAGGCCTCTCGCTTCTGGAAGTGACCCGCTGCGGCTGGGGAGCAGTTGGTAGTACATCGGTCAGGATGCTGGGTGTGCAGCCAGCAATACCTGTCGTCTTTTTTCACGCTGCTTAAGGAGCTTGAATCAGTGCCCTTCTTGTAGGACTCTAGTTCTAAGTGTAATTTCCTGAAAGAACTTTAAATGTAATTCCATTTAAGCTTGTCAAAGCTGATTAACGAGCTTTTCCACTCATTAATGCTCTTTAATGCTTGGAAACACATAAGTGAAACTCATATCTTAATAACTGGCATTTTGTGATTTATTGGAGGATTTCAGCTTAGTTGTGTGTTAGGTTCTTTATTCAGGATAATGCTTAGTTTTGCAGAGGTGGAGTTGAATGACTGAGGTGGCTTGCCAATGTCAACATTGGAAAGAGAAGACTGTTCTTCTGATTCCAGCCTCAAGGAAATAGTTCTTTCACATTGTAGGTGGTATTTTTAAATGACAGCTGCAGTGAGTTAAAAATAGTAATTCTATTTCAGCACAGATTTGCTTTGGACATTTCCTGTGTATGAATATCTAATCGCTTGCATGCTTCATCTCCTGAAAATCAGACACATATACCCCTTGAGTATTTTGAGTGGAAATAAAATCCAAGGTATATTTGCATCTCTTTAATGCTGTTCAGCATCTCCACAGAATCACTGAGGTTGAAGGGGGACCAATGAAGATCGTCTAGTCCAATGCCCCAGCTCAGGCAGGGTTTGGTATAGCAGGCTGCCCAGGACCATGTCCACCTTGAAATAATTTTGTAAAATAAAAAAATTGAAAATTCCATCCTTAAGCAAGGGTTTTCTGTGAGCATGGTAATTGTAGATTTGTGGGCAGGGACTTGTAGAACATTTAGCTGCATATATTTGGGCTCTGTTTAACAATTTTAGGTATTTGGTCACTACTGTAATACAAAGAACCGCCAATGGAATAAAGAGAGTTTATGGGGAATATCACGGTGATGCTCCTCCTGTCTCATTTACTAATAGTAAGTTATGCTTCTGTCTCAGTTTTTAGTTAATTATGTGTTTTTCTTTGGGAATGCATATTTTGTGGACAGAAAGGGACTTTGATTTTTTTGTATTTTCCTTATTTCAGCTGAAAGAAAGAAGGACTTTTCTACTTCATTTGTAATTTCAACTCATGGGAAACAACTTCCACTGCTGTTAATTTGTAGTTGGTAAAGAAGGTTGTCCATTATGCGCGTTGTTTCTATAGTTGCAGACTTAAAAGAAGGCCTCTGGAGAGGCACCAATTGCTTTGTCAAGGGATATTACTAATTGAATTAACTTTCCCATCAGAGCCTCGTTATGATGTGTGCTGGTTTTCTTGTGATGCAGAGTGAGGTTTGTAAGCTATTTTGTATGGATTGATTTACAGTAGTTTAACAGTAGCAAATGTTCCTGTTACTTTCATTTATAGAAGAACTCATTCCTGCCTTGAAAACGCTTAAGATGGCCTAGTTATTTGTGTTAAGTGTGCAGAATAAAATTATATTTGTAATTACTGACAATTATGTATACGTATTACTTGATATTTAAAGAGTAAAATTACTGTTGGTGCTGATGTTCAAAACTGACTTATTTGAAAGATCTTTGTGTCCTGCAGTGTGTGAAAAATTTATAAAAGTGGATTTGGAAGAAGCTTCCTTTGAAAGCAGTTTAAAGGGAATTAGTTATAAGCCTCTTATTAAACGAGTGTTTGTCCAAATTACTTTTTTTTCCTTTCATTTTCTAATTTCTTTAAATGCTTAGTGGAGAGCCTTGTAGGTTATAATTCTAACACCTGCATGTTGAAAGCAATTGAGTTAGCTTTTATGTGCAGACAAAGCAAATCATGCTTAACTGAAGTCAAACATGACTTTATTTTGCACTACCTTGCGCATGGGGATAAAAAGCTGGTGGTGTTTAAATGTGCAGCATCAGGATCTTGACCAGTGGCATGCAGGGAATGTCTGTGGTGATGAAACACTTCTGCACTTTTGAAGAATATAGTGAGTGCATAATACAAACAAGTTGGTGTCCGTGCTTCAGGGATCCTTGTTTGCAGCCCACAATAGTAGCTTAAATTACCAGTTTGGCTGCATGTGCCAGGCTGTGGGCTGGAGTGACTGTGCATGGGGATATCCGCCTCTGTTGACCATTGTTCAAAGGAGTTGATTCTGGCAGAACTGGCAGCTGTGAGAAGTATCTTCAAACAGACCTAGCATAAATTGGTAGGGTTTTTATGGCAGTCCGCAGTTTTCTAGGAAACTCGATTTGTGTAAATTTCTATTTAATTGCTTCAATTGGCGTTTATTTCAGGGAGTGAGTTTGTGTACTGTCTGAAAAACAGAAGAGCTGTGACAGAAACGGCATCTGTCTTGGGTTTAATGCCTGCTATTTGTGTCAGTATTTGTGTGTGAATAAGTTTGTGCAACTCTGATTTTGCACAATAAAAAATACTGATATGTTTTTTAAGGCATTAACCAGTTAATATATTAAACTTTTTGGAACAGCTTTAAGTTGGGAATTTTCGAGGGCTTGGCAGACATCAAATGCAGAGTTGTGACTGCCTGGTTTGGTTGGCGATCAGTTCTCTTGATCTTCCCTCATACAGCCCTCTCATTCATTTTTCTTTCCTGAGAGATTGGAAATGCATGAAAAGAAACAGCTACAGTTGTGCTCTGAAATAAGACGTATTTTGTGTATGCTTATAAAAGAACATGTTTAGCATAATTCTGCATTTTTGCCAGGAAGACATGTCTTGGACGACTACATTTTGTGCTTGCCTTTCACTGTCATGCATTAACAATGTGAGACAGTCTGTCACTGGCTGATCTAGCAAGAGTGCAAACAAATAAAGTGTGTGCTTGGAAAGATAGATGATTCAGTGCGTTCTGGATAGTACATTCCTAGCTTGTGCCACTATGCTATGGAGTCATCTCTTATGACCAGGTATCTTCTCTGTTTCTCAAGGGTTTGGGGTTTTTTTTTGAAGTTTGTAAGCCTTTCATTTGCTTCTACCTAGTAGTGCCTGTGCTGGACCTCCCAACAAATTCAGATGGTTTTCTGATTTTCTGATGTGGATTATTGGTATTAGAGTGGAATTAGACTGGAATAGATGGTTGTTAGCAATTGAAAATAACAGCTTCCTGGAAAAATGGAACCTCTTTATCAAGTATCATAATTGATCATTCTATTTTTTAATAAGCTATTTACAGGTTTAGCTAGACTACTTTCTGTAATAGTTATCCTCGCTTTCCTAGTTTACTATGTGTATAGTAAACTAGAATATACTATGAGTATATTCCCAGGGTAGTTCAGATGCCTGGTTTTTTTTTTCCTTCTCCACTTTCCCATGTAGGATGGGATTATGTTTCCAAATTCTTCCTTTCTCCTGTCTAATTTTCCTTTTAATTGTAACAGCCAAAACTGTGCATTATTGTGTATTTCTTACCACAAAGAAACATTTTTTTTTTCCTCTAGATATTTGTAGGAAGTTTATTCTCTAATCTTGTCTACTTTGCAACTGTGTTTGATTTTGCCTGGAAGCTCTTTTCTCAGGTTTGCTTTCAGAGGCATATGATTCTAATTCAGGCCAATGCTTTCTGTATTGAGTGGAACAGCAATGTTATACAAATATCATTCCCTGACGGATCACTTCTCCTCTATTTCCCATTCTGTGTGGCTTTTGTGCAACTCTGTTATGCACAGATGATCAAGAGTGACTCTATTCATGTTGGCCACCATCTGCTATTATTGTTTATTCTTTTGCAAACATCTATCTTCTAAAATATTAAAACATACAACCAAACAATTAGCTTGCCTTACATTTTTATGGCTTACGAAGTACATTTGATAAGGAAGGTGCATTGAATGTGAAGTTGTATTTTTAAAATGTACTAGTAATCTGTTACGTCTTTTTGTGTAGAAGAAGTATGACATGAAACTGTTTATAAAATGACCATTGAGAATATGTGGTAGCATTACAGTTGCTACTTTGTTTTCACGCTTAGAATCCAGATACGAACCTCCTTTTCTAAAGGCGAAATTCATTACTTAAAAAAAAAACCCACCTAAAAACCACAAAAACTCCCCACCTAGCAGATATTCATATTGGGGAAAGAATGTAGAAAAAATATTGCTGAAGACAATGGAAAGAAATTGAAAGAAAATATTGCAAAGATGAGGAAGAAATTCTTCACTGTGAGGGTGAGGCACTGGAACAGGTTGCCCAGAGAAGTTGGGGTGCTCTGTCTCTGGCAGTGTTCAAGGCCAGGCTGGATGGGGCCTTGAGCAACCTGGTCTAGTGGAAGGTGTCCCTGCCTGGGGCAGGGGGTTAGAACCAGATGATCTTAAAGTCCCTTCCAACCAAAACCATTCTATGATTCTATGTTGTGTAAGAGAAGTATCTCCAAAAATATGTTAGAAATTACAGATCTAGTATCTTCTTTATCATGACAGTATCTTGATACATGCATAAGATAGTGGGAAACTTGTCACCCAAGGAATGCTGTCTCAGAACAGCGTACTTAGGAAGCAGTAGTAAAGGATGTAGTGTTTGCATATACAAAGCTTGGATATGTACAGAGAGCTTCCAAGGTGTATAGCTAGGATACTGCTTCAGCAGTTAAGGTAGTATGTTTTTTGTAGTATGTGAACACCATAATTACAGTTTATTCTCTTAACTTTAATGAAAGGAAATGCAGAATGAATAGAAGTTCAGTTATAAGAGTGTATTAGGTAGCTGGTCCACAAAGTAAACCAAATGATATCTGCATGCTTTGAGATTTGCATGGCAGAATACAAACCAGTGGCTTTTGATTGACTGGAAAACACTTCAGAGGTATTTAAACCACTTTAGTAACAACACAACATACTTTACATCAGTGTTCAAAAAATGCTTGAGGTACAAATACATAGGCAAGACTTTCAGTTTCTGTGTAGTTAGCATTGGCAGTTCCTTTTGTTTAAAATGAAAGCCCCATTTCTCTTTATATCTTTCATACTCCAACTCCTCTCCCAGTGAAAGTGAGGAAAATGTTGAATGACAAGTGGTAGCCTGAATTATTAGTTCCATAATCATACACTGTTTGGGAGTCAAGTTTGTTACACTTCATCTGAGTCTGTTCAATTAGTCAAAAAAAAAGTGAGAAAGAATCCTGCCTTTGAATACCTAGACTTGACTTGCAAATTTGCATAACATTGCAGCTGCTGTTGATTTCGGTTAGGATTTTGATAAGCTTTATCTCAGAAGAGAAATAGAAATAGAAAACACATTGTTGGGATAATTATATTATTCTTGTACATCTTTAGGGGAAGACTTGATTGAAGAAAAGATAGAAGTTGCATTCAGTCAAACGCAACGGTAAATAAAATCATTATTTACAGCCTGTTCAGTTAAACTCCCCAAATTACCACATATTTATGAAAAGACATCACAGTTCAAATGAAGAGGAGAGCGTGGGGTTTGTAAGCATGTTTGATTGTTGCACAACTACACTTTTTTCTCTTTTTTTTTCTTCTCACCTGTCTCCTGTACCTGTCATTACAACATTTTTCTTCTATGCATGCACACATGCTTTCTCTCTGCTTCCTGCTGATTTAGTCACGTTGGACCAATGAAAGACAGTTTATGTGTAGATGACATTTAAGTCATCTTTCTAGCTCTTAATCAGGTGACTAACGCATACATGCCTTAAAATATTTCTACTAGATTGTTCTAAATTCTGGGTAGCCTTGATATTGTTTTTCTGTATTGCGAATGCTGCGTGCTTTCAAAACCAAACCAAACCAAACCATAATTTTACCATTAAATTTCTTTTTAATAAAGCTACTATTTTGCAGCTCCATTAATATTTACTTGAAAAACTGGAAAATACAATGTGATAGCACTGATTATACTTCTATAAATTTTAGTCTGAGGTTGTAAGAATAATAGCTTAAAGGATATGCGTGTTGTTTGTATTTTATAATAACTTCCATTATTATAAATTATTTATAATTATAATATTTATAATAAATTATTGCCACGAATGTGGTGCTATGTATAATTTTTAACAAATGTTTTGTATGAATATATTGTGTATGTGCCGGAAAACCTAACTAATCTTGCCTTAAGGTGGTTTTGTTTTAATTCAGTGAAGTTCTGTGACTGAAGATTAGCATTGTTGTTTAAGCTGGTCTAAAGAAAAGAAAAAGAAAGTAATCTAACATGTCATAATTTCTTTCTTACCATAGTGTGTTATAGTCAAAAGATTACAAATAAAGAGTTCCCATGGTGAAGTGAGGTTCCAGGATTCAAATACAGACATTTAATGATCCGAAAAACTTTTTAAAAGTATTGTTAACTCTTGGTAAAGTTCTTTCTGTTCTTTGGAGGTTTTATTTTTTATTCCTTCTCTGAAACAAGCACAGTGCTTCTCCGCTTCCATCGTTAAAATTGTGTGTGGAATGATTTTTATTTTTTTTTAAAGATATATTAGTGTTGCTTGAATAATTTTTGTCCTTGGATTGTTCTTAATTTATTACTGAAGTAACAATTAATGTAAGTTTTAAGGACCATTTTCCCCTTGGTCTTTTTTGTGCTAGTGTTAGCTTTGTAATCTTGCTTCAGAGCATTTTAGAGTCATTGATGGGACTAAATAATTAGACTTAACTATGCATCTGGGCTTCTGTTCATCTCTCTGCTTTTCTCATCCCTCTCTTCCTAAGAAGACATTTAGTGGCCTAATCTCCATTCAAAGCAGTAGATACTATCTGTATACCTTCTGAAAATCTTTCATATAGTTTTCAGAAGATGGCTTAAGATGCCTGTAAGAAGATTCTTAAGGAATTTTCTTTCGGAAAACAATGAATGCAGCTAATATTGCTCTGGCATCTTCGTTATTACGGACAATTAACATTTTTAAGTATTCCACACACTCTGAATACTGTGTGGAAGATCACCCTAATACTAGAGCAATACTAAAACTAAATTCTATGTGGAAAATGAACCAGCAACTTTAGGGACAGTGATGTAATCTGACAACTACTAACCATATAATATATCTTGCAAATTTCTGTTTAACTTGACCCTGGAGCAGAAGAGTAATACTTGGTTCTCTTATCATTTTGGCTACATTCTAAACTTCTATTAAAGACGTAAAAAACACTGTTTCCTGGGAGTATATTTTGGTAGACTCATTCTTAAAATGGTGTATTTCTGTTCTTATTCTTTATTTGCTCCTTACCTTTTTATGTAACATTTCAGTTCAACAACAACAAGCAAAGCAGCTCTGCAGCATATGAAAATGTATTCTTAAAAAAGTCAGCTCTGTGGGATGCAGTATAATATAGAATGCAGTTGTATCTGCAAGACAGCTTAAAATGTTATTGCTTGTCTTTTCTCTGTGCCCCTCTAAGAAGAGTCTGGCTGC
The DNA here is from genome assembly GCF_004027225.2 of Strigops habroptila. Taxonomy (NCBI): domain Eukaryota; kingdom Metazoa; phylum Chordata; class Aves; order Psittaciformes; family Psittacidae; genus Strigops; species Strigops habroptila. Next base: position 59,007,906 of record NC_044302.2, on the reverse strand, counting down.
ATATTCTGTACGCATCCCTTTGGGTACTGCTATGTAGCAGGTAATCTTTCCTAACTGTCTCATCCCAAGACTGACCAGACCCTGTGTCATCAGCTTCCTCTTATATTTGTGTGCTTCAGTCTTCTAGTCATGTTAGTGGCTCTCTGCGAGGCCTGTTGTGTCAAGGAAATTGCAGTTTTTCAATAGACTTAATATGAACTCAGTTTCTTTCCAGAGGATTAAGGTAAACCGAGTGAATTGTTAGGCACTTAGTTTATAACTATTTAGCAGAAAAAAATCATGCAGTAGAGGCTTGTTAAAAGTTGTTAAAATATTGCTTTCTCTTACTGAACAACTGAGCTATTAAATAATGAAGAAATAATAGATGTTTTGTTTTGCTTCTGGAAGGATTATAGTGTCCTATATTAACTTTAATTTGCCTTTGAATTTAATTTTTAATTTATTTGTTTTTAATTTAAAAACCCACCAACCAAACTCTCAAACCCATCTTCAACATCACCAACATTTAATTTAAAATCCCACCAACCAAACTCTCAAAACCATCTTCAACATTCACCAAATTAAACAGATTTAATTTTTAACTCAGAGAGCATTTTAAATTTATTTCAACATACTTAAATATGGTTGAGTCTGCCCAGATTTTGCTCGATTTTTGTTAAATTTGGGTATGGCCTAATACCAGGTTGAAGTCCATCCCAGTCTGAGCTGCCTCCTGAAGGGCGATCATGTTCTCTTCAATCTGCATGTTCCTGTCTCTTCCCTTGAGTTGTCCTCTGCACTTGTGTAGCTTCCTACAAAGGAAGGCTGTGCAGCAATCTGAGCAAAAAAGACACATTTCCTATTGTGGCATCCCAGGCTAAGATTGGCTTAGTTCTGTTGTGAATACACATCCTCATGCGTGTTACGCTTGCAGTAGTTGAGTGATTAGATGATGTCAATCTGGAGAGGTTGCAAGCGCTTTGGAGTTCAGTATGTAAGTGATTTTTAAAAATGAGTTTAAATCACTAAGTTGAAATTCAATAGCAGTTAAGTACAAAGTATTATGGAAAGAGAAATTCAGGGTGCAAATAAAAAATTGGGAAACACTCAGATAATTGTTTTGTACTTATAGCAATGTTGGCTCAGGTTTAATAGCACAAACACTAAGATTTGCTGAGGTTACAAAGAAACAGCACTTCTAGCTTTAGCAATAGAAGTATTTATTGTCTTTTTTACAGGGGCTCTGGTGTCCCTGTGGATCTGTTGAATGACTGGGCTATGTAAGTGATCTTACCTTATTATGGGCAAAATGAGTTACTTCGACTCAGAGCACAATTTAAACTTTATTTTAGTAATCTGCCTATTCTGAACTGCTGTGTTGAGTGATTGGAGAGATGGAAGGGGTGAGAATCATATCAGTGCTTCCACAGTATATCTGGGTCCTCTTTACCCAAAACTTTAGGAAACATGAATTTAGTGAAGCTTAGAGGGGGAAAAATGTTCATAGGAAAGAATATGTAATTACATATTATTAAAAACTGGATCATGCAAACTAGTGAAACTGAACAATTCTCTTCTGCAGAGGTGTTTAAAAAACAGTAGAAGAGTGTTTTACACTGCTTGAGATGGCTTATCTCAAGAGAAAGAACTAGAATCTTCCACTGAGGACTTTTCCAGACAATATAATTAATCTGTCAGATATATAAGGTATGCATGCAATAGTAGAGACACAAAAATCAACCAACCAACCAAAAAAATATATACTTTGAAAATATTTTTAAGGAATCTAGAGTTTGGATGGGTAAGAAAGGTCAAATGTGGTAGAAACTACACAGTTGGCTGATGAAAATACATCTTGATATGACTGAAGGGTAGCCTGCCAAAATTCTAGTTCACATACACAGGACACACTTTAAATAGCTCTCTCCATGTATTTGAAAATTATTGCTTTTAAAGAGTATTGGGGGTGTATTTTGAGCAGTGCAGATATTTAGAGTCCCACTGTGAACTTCTAAATATTTTAAATTAAGCGAACAATTAAATTAAGCAAACAGTTAAATTAAGCACAGTTAGTTTGGGCAAATATGAATAGGAGCGGGCGAGAGCTTAGAGTCCCATGCCTTGTCAGTATTGTGGAACCCCAGATAGGAGGTAGCAGGAGTGTTTTACTAATATGTGGCATTATTCTGTACAGCTAAATGTTTCCATATACAGAGTGCTGTCTTTAGTCTCTATTTTAATTTGAAAGCTTAGAAGAGCTCTAAAGAGGACTATATCATATTACTGGAGATACCACTTCACTTCACAGGATGCAACTTCCAGTCTGAGGCTTCAGTGAAGAAATCAAGTAATCATTTGTAACAGAAGCGTGCTTTGCACAGAAGACACAGCTTTTTGCTATCAATAATGAAATTGTCAAAATAAAGTACAAGAATACAAAGATATTTGCATGAGTCCCCAATACCATCAGAATAGAATCTCAGCTTCTTTGTTTTACAGTTCTGATGTTCTGTAGACTCCTTAAAAATATTTCATTAAAAAATTCTTCAGAGGTTCAGAAGCTGAGACGTCTAAAAAGAACCATTAAAATTCACTTACTAGTGCTTGGAGATAGAGAGGCTATCTGCACTTTTTGAAAGCTGAGATATCTAGTTTAGGTGATTTGAGAGAGGATTAAACAGACACAGTGTTACAACTGAATTAAAATTCAGTGTTAGAGTGTATGCAGTACTAGTTGTTTCTTGTCTACAAGTGTATTCCTCTTGTCTATTGCTCTGTAAGCACGATCAGATGTGTCATCACCACTAAACAAATTTCAGCTGTAGAAAATGAATGTCCACTTTGTGTGGTTTTTAGCCTCATTGGCGTTTGTTTTTAATTGTCTCTAAAAATCTCATGCATTTCATGTTTGGTATAATAGTTTTAAAGGGGATTTGTATTTATAGAATTTATTTTTTTGATGATGCTTCAGTTAGTTGTGGAGGTTTTTTTATTATTTGAATTGAGTTTACTTGTATGGCACTGTTTGTCACCTTTTAATCTGCCCTGTTGCTTAATATTAAATATATGTGTTAAATAAAAGTTAAACTATTTACTTGCTTTTATAGGTATATGGATATTTTCCAGTAGGAAGACCTTTTGTTTTCTGTAAGATGCTATTACCTCAAGTGTTAATGAGTTTCCATCTATGAAGATGTAATTATATACCTTAAGTATTTAATTATAACTTTGAAAAATCTTCATGAGCAATCTCAAAGGAATATTTGGAACACACTCACGGTAAATTGGCTCATTTTCTTGTAATTTACTGGAAGTGCTGATATGAGAGCATTTGTTATGTGGAAAGTATATGAATCTGTGCATTTTGTATATTAAATTATTACTTTAAAACTTTAAGACATTTGAGATGATTTAGGCTTACTCTTGTTACTTAGAATCACAGTAGAGAAATGATCCCTATCTTTGGAGGTGATGCATTTGAAATAAATATGGCAACCTTAAAAACAAACAATGCAGTAATAAATTAAATTAGATGTTGCATAACCATGTATCTGTTCTAATAGATTATTGTGGTTGCAGAGAGTCAACAGGAGGCTTGTAGTAAACTTTGTTTCCTTCAGTTTTTAAAAGCTGTCTAGAAATACTTTCACTTGAGATCTCTGAAAAATAAAGCCAGTGGTTTTGACAGCAAATCCTGAAGCAACTACCTTGATGCCATTCTTTGGAGACAAAATCATTCTTTGGCTGTACTGTTTTAAATAAAAGCAACCTTTAAATAACTGTTAGGTTATTAATAAGGGGTTTTTTTTACTTTTATTCTTTATATGTATTTATATTTTTATTAATTAGTTTATAATTAAGTTTATTAATAAAAGTTAAACTTCTAGTTATTAACTAAAAGTGCATTTATGAAATAGTTGTGAAACAATTACCTGATTTTTTTTTTTTTTTTAATAGAATGTGAGAAGTGGAGGAACTGCAGTTAATTTCAATACTGTAATATTAATCAAAATTATTTTCGAATCTGGGAGGCTGAATATCCTTGCTTTTTATGGAGACATCATATGTAAGCAATATCTAAGTCTTTGTAAGACTATTGCCCAATAGACTAGAAAATGGAGACACAGCTAGACCCCATGAAGGATGATTTGCCCTTAATGGCCAACACTAACTACATGCTTGTAAAGCATTATATATTGGATGTGGATGTGGATTTTAAAAGTAAAGTTATTGAAGGCATCATAGTTTTATTCTTTGAGACTGGGAGCCAGTACAGGAAAACCAGCAGTACTGGCAAAGAATGCTGCCAGTCACAGTTTGATGAAACCTGTAAAGTGAGGGCATGTGAACCCTGCTACGCTCCTGTGACAAATGTGAGTGCCTGTTCATCTAAACCAGAATATAATGATTTTGCTGTCTGTGGTAAAGGTGAAGAAGATGCTTCTGATAAAAATGGTAACCATAGCAACGAGGCACAGGCTTCTGGGATTTCTAGTTCAAAAGACATCTGTGACATAGAGAATCATGGGAACAAGGATTTTCTGCTGGTACTGGACTGCTGTGATTTATCTGTGCTGAAGGTTGAGGAGGTAGATGTTGCTGCTGTGTCAGGCATTGAAAAATTCACAAGGTCTGCCAAGCTAACGGATGTTTCAAAGGAGCTAGAAAATCTCAGGAATCAGATTGTACATGAACTTGTGACTTTACCTGCAGATCGCTGGAAGGAACAGCTATACTATTTTACTCTCTGCAGCCAAGCACCTGGCTGTGGAGAGCTTCTGTTTACTACTGGCACTTGGAGCCTAGAGATAAGAAAATCAGGAGTTCAGACTCCAACAGACTTTCCTCATGCAATAAGAATATGGTACAAAACCAAACCAGAGGGAAGATCTGTTACATGGACTACAGACCAGAGTGGCAGGTATGTAACTATTAACTAAAAGCTTTGCACACAATTGTTGTAGGTGCAAGAATGTAGAATCGTGTAATGCTGAGCAGCTATGAAGATGATGAGCATCCTTTTCCCCTGTTTTCATTTCCTTTTTTTGAATCCTGGTGCTGTCCTGTAGAACAGACAAACTTTCTGCTCAAGAAACCCTGATGGACTTGCAGACTTCAGGCCTGCCTAAGTGATTGCATTTACTCATTCCGAGAGGGAATAAATAATTGTTGTGTATTAGAGTATGTGCAGGTAGTAAGGAATTATCACTTGGGGGAAGAGAAGGTATGCTTCACAACTAGTCTTTTATCAATATTGTAATAAGTTTAGAAATGCAGTCTTTGTCTGTTTAGTTTGTCATAATCAACTTCTAAAATCTCCTTTATCTATTGTGTAAAGTATATTGATGATAGCAAATGAACAGCAAACTGAAATTGCAGGAAAAATTTGCAGTTTATCTAGAATTTGTACAGTGCTGTTTCTTCAAGATAAGCTCTTTATAGGGGGGGAAATAATATAAAACAGTCCACTTGACTTCTATAACTGTAATTGTTTTACTGTAATGTTCAAAGCTGGATTTGAATGGCTGTTAGTTCCTTGTGATGTCTAAAAAACAGAAACGAAGTTGAGACATGAGGAAGAAATTGGTCTAATTGAGTATTTGCTTTTCATCTCCAAACTAGAGATATATGGTTACCTTTCATTTCAGTTATGCTAATAGAAATTAAGAGTCTTCTCACTGGCATCCATGTTAGGGAGGAAAATGAGGCCTTTTAATTGTATAACTGGTGGTTAGGTAATTCTGCTGCTAAACCATGAGCATTATTAAGACCAGGAATGTACAGTTGTGCACAAGCACATAGAATTTCATAAATGAATAATGAAGCAGGAAAAGATGGCTTGATGTGGGTCAGACAGTCAGATGTTAGCAAATAGTCTCAAGCTGGTTTATTTTTAGTTTTTTGTAGGATATTCCAGAAACTAATGCCTGTGAGAAAATAAGTTTTCATATCACAGTCATTAGAATCTTTCTTGCTACATTTTAAAAGTCAAATTCTGTATGTGATGAACCCATAAATATAGTGGTGAAGCTCACTGTACAAAATGCTGTCATATTTTTCCTTCCTTTTATAAAAGTAAAGCCCATTTATAATGTATGGAGGAAGTACTATTGAATTATATTCTTATAGGATAATTATTTAGATTTTTCTAATTTATGCATATGGTGCTTTTTTAGGCAGATGTCAAATCCTTTCCCAGTGGAGTCTATATGGTTCTAAACCCAAAGAAAAGTTAAGTGAATAATGAAGTACAAACATTGTATGGCCACTTCCAGTATGTTTCCTCTAATTTAACACTAATACAATGTTTTGAAATTTAACCTATGTACTATTTTATAAAGACTTCCAATTTATTTGTTTTATACAATGATGTATTATAGTACACACACATAAAAAAAAAGATTACAACAATGCTGTGTGGGATGAGTTTAGTCAAGTTGAGATACATGTACGCAAACCTGATGTTAGCATAGCAAGGCACAGTTCTGTTTTCACTGGAGGAACTGAACACATGGAATTTCAGCATTTCGCTGTTTGGGCTTTTGATACTAGAAAATATATTAATGATCAAGAAGAAAGGTTATCTTTAGCCTTAGAACATGTTTTTTGTAATAACATGCTTTTTAGGGCCTTTATGCCCAAGTAATAAAAAGGGGGTAAAATAGAAGAATAGAGTATGTGAGTGTATGTGGCTATGCACATGTATATACACATATATATATAAACATACACACTCAGGAAGTTGCAAGGACTGTATCAGTTCTTAAAACTGGCAGGTAACTTCTAACAGTGCTCAATAACAGGATTATTAAAGTAGAAAAAAAAAGTGTTGATTATAGTGTTTGTAAGGTACTTATCATGAACAAAGAGCAGTTCTGTTTTAAAGTTTTTCAACTGTTTACTAGCACAATACAGCACTGGGGTTTCAAACTAAGAAGGTAATTTTAACAAAATTACTTTTACTTGAAGCATTCTTAGTAAGTATTATAGAATTATTTAAAATAAAAACTTACTTTTTGCACTATAATAACCACTTTGTGGAGGGAATAATGTGTATATAACGTCATTCATTATTTGGAAGGAGAAACTTCTTGCCAGTCCATCAAGGTGTTGAAGCAGTTTTGCCTAACTCTGTGTAGCAGTGTTGAGTCAGCATGGCTACTAGTGTATTTGAAATGAAATGCTTTCTCACAATCATTGTAAAGAATCCTGATTTGGTAAAACATCCTGGGATCCCGTATTTTTATTGTTTAAGAAAAGGATTAAACACATTTGGGTTAAAATTGAAGAGGTGATTTCCCTAGCAAACAGCCTTGCAAATTCACCTCTAATAGGAAATTTCTCCGACCTTTTTTCTGCCCTTCTTATTGCCACTTCTAGCGCTGTCATAAATTAGTTAACAGTTTTGTTGATATTAATGCACAACTGGAATGGAACTCATTTTCTCATGGTGGGATTAGGAATGAAAGAGTATCTTTGATATGAATGAAATCAGTGAAAAACATTCCATGACACTGAAACCTTTCAGTAGAGGGTCCTAATCTTGCAAGCTACCTGTTCATTATTTATCTTGGCATACATGAATTGGTCAGGCACATGCATTTATTTTTTCAGGTTGAGCCCAAGATATCAGATATACAGAAAAGTAGAAATTCTGGGAAGTAAAGGGGAGGGGTTGAATTACAAGTATATGATTTTCATGAGAATTTATGGGAAAAGTACATTTTTAGAAGCTATTAAAGGATGGTTGAGCAGTTTTGTGGAAAGAGCTCTAGAAAGAGTTAACCATGTGCTAGTTTTCTGAAGTGGGAAATATTGGAAAACATGAAATTATCTCCTTAAAAAAATATTATGATACCTTGATATTTATTTGAACAATGTAAATGTCTCACTGATACAAAATATTTTGTAACTATGTAGTTGATTATGATGTCTTATTGTTATATTAAAATATCTATGTATTTTTTAAAAATTAAGAAAATATTTTTGCCTTTATGAAAGTTATGAAGGTGAATACAGCAAGCATAAATATACAATTTGGTGGAAGCGCTAATGCTAGCATATATTCTATAATTAAATGCTTGGACAAAAGAAGGTTCTGGGGACACCTTATATCAGCCTTCTAGTACCTAAAAAGGGCCTACAAGGAATCTGGAGAGGGACTTTTTACAAGGGCATGTAGTGACATGAGAAGGGGGAATGGCTTTAAACAGAAAGAGGGGGAATTTAGATTAGATATTAGGAAGAAATTCTTTCCTATGAGGGTGGTGAGGCACTGGCACAGGTTGCCCAGAGAACTTGGGATGCCCCATCCCTGGAAGTGTTCAAGGCCGGATTGGATGGGGCTTTGAGCAATCTGGCCTGGTGAAAGGTATCCCTGCCTGTGGCAGAGAGGTTGGAACTAGGTGATCTTTGAAGGTCCCCTCCAACTCTAACCATTCTATGATTTTATCTAAAGGTTGTAAAAAGGTTTGCAAAAAAGGTTTGTGTCCTTGGCGATTGGTACTTAAGAGTGAAGAATTGCATTTGGCTACAATGAGCTAGCAATTTGCAATGCGTATTGTCTCAATATTTGCTACAAGTCATTCCCTAATCATACTCACATACCTGGGAATTTTAGACCGTACTTAGAACATGTTTGCAGTAGGCCTGCAAAAAAAGAGGGTAATTGTACTGATTACCAGGCTAGATCAAACAGTTTCTCCCTGCTTAGTGTGGAGCCTTTCTGATTACCCTCGAAGTTACCGAAACAGTTTCTCGCTACTTAGTGTGGAGCCTTTCTGATTACCCTCAAAGTTCAGCATAATGCTTTGGTTTTGTATTGTCTGTCTCCAAAGTTTATTAACATTATAGAGTCAACCACAGAGCTATTTTGCATTAATGAAAAGAGGGAAGGAGGGAGAGCTAAAAAGGAATGAGGAAGAAGCCTACCGAAGTACACTTGCTGAAAGAGGTGCTCTTGACCTCTCTAAACTTGGGTGCTGGTTCTCTTCACAACTGGTGTGATGACATAGGTGTGTGCACAGCTGGGTGATAAGGCGTATGAGGAAGCTAATATAACTGAAAATAAGCAGGCAGGGGAAGGGAATGCGTTAAAGGAGTTACTTGGCATATGTTACTGCAGTTAATTTGGAACGTATCTGTTTCACTGATGGTACAAGTTTGTGCCAGTGTAACCCTCTGTCTGTAGCATTTGTGGAGTCTCAGGCATCCTTTGACTTTTCATAATATATTTGATGTTTTCAAAGCAGATTTCTCCAGGGTGGAGATTGGAGAAATCAGTCAGTTTCAAACTACAAAACAGAAAATATGTAATGAAAATAGTTCTTTATTTTTCAGTGGCATGAGTTAGCATCATTATGTGCTCTTGAATGCTAGAAATGCAGGAAGGAAATAAAGAGCTTGCTCTTCTTCATGGGCAAGGTTTGGGAGAATAAGGTGCTCCAGAATCCAGACAAATCACAGGCTAAATCGGAAATGGCTACCATCAGCTGTGGGGAATTCTCTCCTGTTATTTTCTGTAATTTTCTCTCTATGATGGATATTTATATTTGAGTAATTAATGAAGCAGTCTGAATTTTGTTGGATTACTAATGTTTGATACAGTGATTTCTGAGGAAGAAAAAATGGTATGGGGAATAGAATGGAGAAGTAAAATAAAAACACTCCCAAAAAAAAAAAAAAAAAAAAAAAAGGCAGGCATACCCTGAGTACAAAATGAGCTTATTTGGTATTTCTGAAAATGTGGATGGCAATGAACAAATACTTCTAAAAAATTAAAAATAGCTCATCTGAATTGGTTGTCCTGACTAAAAAGGATGACTGTGAGAAATGAGGGTTTTTTTAGGGAACTTAATACTTTTTCAGAGTTACAGCAAGTTTCATGGCCTGCCAGGACAATGTAGGTAGATGTCGGTGGAGTGGGTACCTGCCTATGGTACAGGACAGAGGAAGGAAGTGCTGGGCACTCACAGACGCACTGCATAGTGGGGTACAGGAAGCTAGGTTGATGATACTCCTTCAGGAAGAAGGAATACAAAAGTCAAGCTGCTTCACTAAAATGTGCCAATGAGAGAACCACACTTGATCAGAGAAGGCTGAGAATGAAATAGTATTATGAAAATACCATTATCCATATGAACAAGTCTAGGTGTTTTAATTTCCAAGTCTAAAAAGGAGGTGAAAGCAGAGAATATTGAAGAGCCACTGATGGGAAATGAATAGTCAAACCAGGATTTGTGTTTGTGAATTTGTCAACAAAGAAATGCAGACAACCTTTGATTTTAGAATAGAACTGAGAAAGTCCAACTGTATCATCGTTCATATCCATAGGAAAACTGTCTTCTGGTTTTAAAGGCAGAGGCTACAAGGGGTTTGGTTTTGTTTTTTTTTTTGGTGTGTTTTTTTTTTTTTTTTTTTTTTTTTTTTCACTGCTGTGGGAATAGAGCAATTAGGAAATCGCCTGATTTCTCTGCCAATAATCAGTTATTGCTAATATTTACTACCATTCAAACAGGAGCTATGGATAATTAATTAAATTTTGTTTAAGTGCAGTCAGGTGGTACTTCCTGAGGTGTTACAGAAGTAGTATTAGAAGATTTACAGGAAATGGAATACCTAAGGGATCGGTCAGATGTGTGACTTCAAATTTAAGAAACTTTGTAATAACATTGAGGAAGCTGTTAAGCACATTGCATTTGCCAAAAGTACAGGTCAAAGTAAGTGAAAATATCCTTATTGTTAGAAGCAAAGTGGGAGCACAATAAGTATTAAATTTATTTACCTTGGATGAAAAAGATATGCCCTGTCTTAACTTTATTATCCTTGCTTTCTGGTGATGGCTGTACCAAAAGATAAAACTTTTAAACAGGAGATTGTGAATGTAGTGTGTCTAGAAGCAGCAGGATTCATATACCTGATGTTGTCACCGAAAGTCAGGAGAATAAAACTCCTTAATACCAATGTAGCATTAAGAAGCAGACATTATTTATTACAGTGCAGGATGCATGGGGGATAGCTCTGCCTAACATGCATGCCAATTCGTACAAGTTTCTTGCTTATAAGCATTTATCTCATACATATACATTATAATTCCCAGAAATCTCATACATATTATAATTTCTTCCCAGAACTAAGTAACATGGGTTACTACCATCTAAAGCATGCGCAGTTTATTTTGTGTGAGGGTCCCAAGGGTCTTTGGGACCCCTGGTAGTCATATTTTTGTTCACCTTCAGCTGAACTTCTCTTTTTTACCTTCCTTTTATGGTCTTAGGTTGGCTTCTCTCTGACTTTGTGAGGAATGGTTCCCAGTTCAATGAGCTGGACAGGCAAAGAATGTTCTTTGTTGTCTTGTTCCTTCTTGACGTTTACGGTTTTGTTCAGTTAAAGTTCAACTTGGCGGTTTGCTTCAGCTAACAATCAGTAAAATGAGTCCTCTCTTATCAGTGTGGACCACAAATTAGTCGGCAAAAGTTGTGAAGCATCACTTTAGAAATATAGGCATACAGCTGTTGAAAAAAAGCATCAGAGTCACAGAGATTACAGGGGAAGTCAGTGGAATCACTCATCTCGCAATCATATTTAGTGCCTTTAAATTGGAGAATCACTTGAAAAGGGCATGGTTAGTTATTGCTTGTTGTTTCATTCAACAGAAAAATGAAAACAAGAATACCTGCTCTGTTGGAATCTGATGACAGTCACTGGCACCTTGCAGATACGTAAATTGATAAGGCAGAACAAAAAGGTTTGTGTGATTTAGGTGCCAGGAAATCCTGCTGCTTTGAGGAAATGGCACTGTAATTTAGAGTAAGAGAAGCTCCCAACAGCAGTAGTTCTACAGGGATTGGCCTTGTAGTTGCAGGAAGTTGCCATCTTACATCCTCACACAGAGACAACCCTTGAAGAAATAGGGAATGTATTTTTCAGACACAGGAAAGGGATAGAGTTGCTGAGCTGAGCATTTTCCTTGAGAAAGCTTCAAACAGGCAGTAACCAAAACAGGTTGATGTGGAGGAGCCTTAGGACATGATTCAGGTGTTTGATGGCAGGTATCTCAAAGAAGACCTGCAGATTCCTGTTCAGAGAACAGAGTATCAACTCAACATTTATTATTAGCTTTAAGGTAGTAGCTTGATTTGTTATTGTAATTTATATGCTTGCATGGGAGAATGAGATCTGCCAAGAGCTGGTTTGAACTGGTTTTGTTATGAAAGTGTATGAAATACTGATGTGTTAGGATTGCATGAATCAAATCTTCCTCAGAATAATTGGCTTTGGATATTACTGAACAACAGTTTTGTGGTTGCCTGTTTTTCCAGTGTAACAAGTAATTAGACAAATAGTCTTAGTTCTCTCTGCTTATCTTACTTTTGCTTTATTCAATTTCCTTATCTCTTCCAACTTATGGTGGCAAAGATTATGGCTGGCATAAACAATATATTACATAAATAGATGATTTGAACATTACAAAACCATTAAAAGTGAAAGAAGAGACATGGAGAAGATAGTAGGAAAAAGGAAAGGAACTGCGAAGTTTCTTGCTAGCAGGGGTAAATCAGAAAAATGGCAAATTTTGTATCCATTGACAGAAGTAGTCTAAAAGTAATTATTTGTCATTGCTATTCTTTGATTGGTTACATAGTAATTTTTCTTTTTCTGGGTCAGGTGAAAAATCTCATCTGTATCAAGATAAGAATTATGTTTCTGGTCCTCTTACATGCTGGAATTGCCTGACCCAGAACAAAGAAAACCGCCAGCTGCACTGGGTGTAACACTGCACTATGTTGTAAACCAATGTTGTAAACAGAAATTACTACTGTAAATAAAGTATGAAAAATTAGCAAAATAAACCGTGATTTGTCATGGGAAGGAAAACAATCTCTGGAGGTATTTCTTAGGGTGAGAAGAAAATAGATTAAAAATTCCAGTGAAAGAAGAAAAGATAAAGAAAAAAAAATCATGACTTTGCCTTATAAACCCTCCTTTTAAAGCAGACCTGTTTAATGTTAGCTGACATCTCAGTTGACGGCATGGTGCCAGTCAAGCCTCCAGGTGGTCTCACTGTGAATATAGGAATATCTAACTAAAAGCTGATGTAATTGTTGTTCTGATAGTTTCCTCTCAAAATTTAGAACTTACATGTTTCATTTCTATCTTCTTAGCAGACTTTGCCATATTTGAATACATTTTGATTTGATATAATGAAGTTGGTAAGCATACTTGGACAAAAATGATATTAAGACACATGAGGAGTGGAAAGGAGGCTTAGTTTTAAAGAAAAGATGATGTGCTTGACCAGTGTTTCTCTGCTTTTCTAACTCCCTTTCTACTTGGGTCTTAACTGTAGAGACTTGTGACCTGCCTTTGTATGTATTTTAGCATGAAAATGTTTTAGGAGAAAGGCGCCGTGGCTTAGTTGGTTAAAGCGCCTGTCTAGTAAACAGGAGATCCTGGGTTCGAATCCCAGCGGTGCCTCTGCTCTATCGCTTTAGCACCTGTAGTAAGTGCTTGGAGCGATGTAGAGATGTTCCAGCTGCCCCAGCCATTGAGTCGGCTTCATTTGGAGCTCGGCTAAGGTGCTTCTATACAAATGCCTGTAGTATGGGGAACAAGCAAGAGGAATTAGAGATGTGTGCAAGGCTATGGGAATATGATGTCATTGGTATCACAGAAACATGGTGGGATGGCTCCTATGACTGGAATGTCGGAATGGAAGGTTACAGGCTGTTTAGAAAAGACAGGCCAGGCAGACGGGGAGGGGGTGTTGCTATCTATGTCAGTGATAGGCTAGAGAGTATGGAACTCTGTCTGGGGATGGGTGATGAGGTAACAGAGTGTTTGTGGGTCAGGATCAAAGGGAAAACAGCAACGGGGGACATTACGGTGGGGATCTGTTACAGGCCGCCTGATCAAGAGGACTCTGTGGATGAAGTGCTCTGCAGACAGATAGGAGCAGCCTCACGCTCGCAGGCCCTGGTCCTCATGGGGGACTTCAACTATCCTGACATCTGTTGGAGGTACGGTACGGCCCGGCACAAGCAATCCAGGAGGTTCCTCGATTGTGTGGAAGACAACTTCCTCTTTCAAGCAGTAGAGGAGCCGACGAGGAGAGGTGCCATGCTGGACCTTGTGCTCACCAACAGGGAGGGACTGGTTGGAAATGTAACGCTCCAGGGCAGCCTTGGCTGTAGTGATCACGAGATGGTTGAGTTTGAGATCCTCAGGACGGTGAGAAGAGCGTGCAGCAAGCTCACTGCCCTGGACTTCAAGAAAGCAGACTTTGGCCTCTTCAGGAACCTCCTTAGTAAGGTTTCATGGGATGCAGTCCTAGAGGGCAGGGGGGCCCAAGACTGCTGGTCGATATTCAAGGATCACCTGCTACGTGCTCAAGAGTGTTGCATCCCGACTAGAAGAAGGTGCAGCAGGAGGGCCAGGAGACCTCCATGGATGGACAAGGAGCTGCTGAGGAAACTTAGAGGGAAAAAAGAAGCTTGTAGAAGGTGGAAGCAAGGACAGGCGGCCTGGGAAGAATACAGGAGCATTGCCCGAGAAGCTAGGGACCAGGTTAGGAAAGCTAAGGCCCAGCTAGAATTAAGTTTGGCAAGGGATGTGAAAGATAACAGGAAAGGATTCTATAGATACGTAGTAAATAAAAGACAGACTAGGGACAATGTAGGCGCTCTCCAGAAGCTATCAGGAGAACTGGCTACCATGGATTTGGAGAAGGCTGAGGTTCTTAATGACTTCTTTGCCTCAGTCTTCACCAGCAAATGCTCTGACCACACAACCCAAGTCTTGGAAAGCAAATGCAGGGACTGTGAGAATGAAGACCTTAGGCCCACTGTAGGAGAGGATCAGGTTCGAGACCATCTTAAGAACGTGAACGTGCACAAGTCCATGGGACCTGATGAAATCCATCCACGGGTCCTGAAGGAGCTGGCGAATGAAGTTGCTAAGCCACTGTCCATCATATTCGAAAAATCCTGGCAGTCAGGTGAAGTTCCCGATGACTGGAAGAAGGGTAATATAACCCCCATTTTCAAGAAGGGGAAGGTGGAAGACTCGGGGAACTACAGACCAGTCAGTCTCACCTCTGTGCCTGGCAAAATCTTGGAACAGTTTCTCCTGGAAAACATGCTAAGGCACATGAAAAACAATGAGGTGGCTGGTGACAGCCAACATGGCTTCACTAAGGGGAAATCCTGCCTGGCCAATCTGGTGGCCTTCTATGATGGAGCCACGGAACTGATGGACAGCGGCAGAGCAGTTGACGTCATCTACCTGGACTTGTGCAAAGCATTCGACACTGTCCTGCACGACATCCTTGTCTCTAAATTGGAGAGACATCAATTTGATAGATGGACCACTCAGTGGATAAAGAACTGGCTCGATGGCCGCACGCAAAGAGTTGTGGTAAATGGCTCGATGTCCAGTTGGAAACCTGTAACGAGTGGTGTCCCTCAGGGATTGGTGTTGGAACCGGTCCTGTTCAACATCTTTGTCAGTGACATGGACAGTGGGATTGAGTGCGCCCTCAGCAAGTTTGCCGACGACACCAAGCTGTGTGGTTCGGTTGATACGCTGGAGGGAAGGGATGCCATCCAGAGGGACCTTGACATGCTTGTGAGGTGGGCCGATGCCAACCTTATGAAGTTTAACCCAGCCAAGTGCAAGGTCCTACACCTGGGTCGGGGCAACCCCAGGCACTGCTACAGGCTGGGCAGAGAAGAGATTCAGAGCAGCCCTGCAGAAAAGGACTTGGGGGTGTTGGTTGACGAGAAGCTTAACATGAGCCGGCAGTGTGTGCTTGCAGCCCAGAAAGCCAACCGTATCCTGGGCTGCATCAAAAGAAGCGTGACCAGCAGGTCGAAGGAGGTGATCCTGCCCCTCTACTCTGCTCTCGTGAGACCTCACTTGGAGTACTGCATACAGTTCTGGTGTCCTCAACATAAAAAGGACATGGAGCTGTTGGAGCGAGTCCAGAGGAGGGCCATGAGGATGATAAGAGGGCTGGAGCACCTCCCATATGAAGACAGGCTGAGAGAGTTGGGGCTGTTCAGCCTGGAGAAGAGAAGGCTGTGTGGTGACCTCATAGCAGCCTTCCAGTATCTGAAGGGGGTCTACAAGGATGCTGGGGAGGGACTCTTCCTTAGGGACTGTAGTGGTAGGACAAGGGGTAATGGGTTCAAACTTAAACAGAGGAAGTTTAGATTAGATATGAGGAAGAAGTTCTTTACAGTGAGGGTGGTGAAGCACTGGAATGGGTTGCCCGGGGAGGTTGTGGATGCTCCATCCCTGGCGGTGTTCAAGGCCAGGTTGGACAGAGCCTTTGAGCCACGTGGTTTAGGGCAAGGTGTCCCTGCCCATGGCAGGGGGGTTGGAACTAGATGATCTTAAGGTCCTTTCCAACCCTTACGATTCTATGATTCTATGATTCTATGATAGTTATGTAATTATTTCTTGTAATGAGAGGCTTCTTACTCCACTGTGAAAGCTATTGGACTGGGAGGCTTTAAACTAAGCTTGAAGGGACGGCTTGAATACTAGCACTAAGCAGATCTGTTCACTGTGTTACGTTTTACCCATCTGTGAAATGGTATTAACATTATTTGTAAAACACTTTATGGTCTGCAGGTAAAAAGTGCTCTCTGAGACAAAGATAACATTCATGGTCTTGGTAGTGTCTGTTCCGTGTTATGTTTATATTGTATTTGACACAGCATTGTAACGTTCTGCTTAGTGCTGTTCTGCTAGCCCATTTTCCCAGTCATTGTGACATTTCCCTCTAAAAGTTCTTCAGGATATGAAAATCCCCTATACTGCTCTTAAGACTGGGTTGTGTCAATGGAGACAGCAAAACCACCTTCACAAAAGCGTGGTAAATCATTAGTAAAATACATATACCAGTAGCCATTAACCTCACCTTTCCCCTCATTCGTATAATCGCTACTAGGATCTCATTTTATATCTTGTGTATTTAATTAAGTTTTCATGAATGAGGAACCATCGTTTCCTCCCCATCTCCTCCCAGTACATTTATGATTTAGGGTAAATAGTATGTCCAGTATCTCTTAGCTAGCATTATAAGGAGAAAGCAGAACCTCCTAAGAGGTAAAAAAGCAAGCTTACTTTTTCTTGTGAGCTCACTGTTCCTTTTTCTAGGAGAAAACCCAAGTATTTTATGTATATCAGAGTTGGTTACAGATTCCATTTTAGTAGATGAATTCCAAAGAAATTAAAGCTAATTAAAGATTTATAAACATTAGTGTTCTTTTACATTTAGCTGTGCATTGTGTTTTACTGGGTAAAAGATAACCACATTCTCAGAAGATAACTGCAGTTATCATTTGAGCTTTACTGGATATCTATGTCCTACTCTATTCACTCTGATACATGGCAGGGGAGCCAGATTATTTTCATTTTCTGTTTGTGCCTTAACAATAGGCCTACTTAAACTGCAGTTTCACTGAAAGATCGAGATGGCCTGCATTAGTTAAGCCACAGTAACTTGATTGTGCCATGGACAGCTCTGGATCCAATACCATACATAGCACTTTTGACAAGAGGGCAAAAAAAGCTTCAGAATATTTTTCATGTGTCACCATCAGTATCTCCCATCAGTATTCTTTCCTCTGTGTAGTTTAGAGTTGACTTTAGGAAAGGAATAATTTGAATGGAGGAGCTGTTTGGATGGGAGTAAACAAGATTCTCAGATCTTAGCCATTTCAAAATAGGTTTTGCCCTAACAATTTGTCTATTTTCCAAAGTGTTTTGATGATTTTTTCAAACTCAAGTTATGAAAGATACTTATCAAAATATTTTTAGCCTCAAGCATTTACAAAAAAATGTGTTGTGCTCCCAGATTATTTAAATATCGTAGGTTTTTAAAAACTCAGGGCAGTGAAGTGATGCTTTCAAGATTTTCTTTATTTATCTGGAGAAACCTAGTGACTGTGTTTAGTTTATATAATTCATATTTAAAAACCTAACTTTTTTAGTACTAGGAATTTAGATAAAACTGCAAAATGCAACAAAAGAAGTAGAATTACTACATCTGAACACCAACAATAGCAAGGTAGGAGTTAATGAAAGGCCTTGTTACCTTCCCAGCTGTGGCTAAACTGCTAGTAAGAAATTGCCTGGCATGAAATATTGCAGCTGAAATTGGAAAGGGGCAGTAGATGAAGAGGATGCCTAGGAGAGAGATAGAGAAACTGCAAAAAGAGCAATACTACAAGGAAGATTGCTACATAAAAAGCAAGAAGGAGACTGAGGCTGATAGGGAAGAAATACTTTCTTCTCATTATATGCCCTGTGATTGAAATTGGGAAAGGCAGGTGAGCTAGCACGCATTACCTTAGTGCAAGAAGAAATGTAAAAAAGTCAGGATTTATTTAGGCTTGGACTAACAAAGGTGCAAGGCTAGACCTATTGCTCAGTTTGCGTGAGCCTCCAGATTGTATGGAGAGATGGGATTAATGATCGTGAAAGCACTACTGTGATAATAACAGGGAGGTGTCAACGGTGTTGGTGAAGCCTTGCAATGGTGTATCTTCAGAAGATACTCAGAAGCCGCCTTTGGCCATATGGATTCAGCTGAGAGCTATTATATAAGGCTGGAAGGCTCATGCAGAAGGAGGAGAGGGGGAAGACTGGAGTCACTCTTTTCTAGTTTATGTAAAAATTACTGTGGCAGTCTTGCTTTTCTTCATCCTGTCTTAACTGACTTTAGATTGTATGTTGATTGGTTCACGTCATACAGGTTTGAAACCTACAGAGCTGAGGTTAAAAACAAACACCTCAGTACAACAGCAGGTTTGATTTTTGGTAGAAAAAATAATTCACTCTTTCTTACTGTAACTCCAATTTCAATCTCTTTTCCTTCCATCTAGGCCATGTGTTTATACGATGGGATCGCCAATAAACAACAGAGCTCTCTTCCCATGCCAAGAGCCACCTGTTGCCTTGTCAACGTGGCAAGCCTCAGTCCGAACAGCTGTAGACTTTGTTGTGTTAATGAGTGGTGAAAACTCAGCAGAGCCAGTCCAGCTTGAAGAAGGTGAGATATATTTTCTATAGCAAATTATTTTCAATAATTTTATAATTAGAAATATAGCTTAGTAGATATCTAATTTTTGAAATAATGAAGTTCCTAACCTTAAAAGCACTTACTTGTCTGGTTACATATCTATAATCTCCATGTCATTCTATGGAAAGTTACCTGCTCAAGGCCTCAGGATAACAATAAGAATTCAAGGCATCTACATTTCACTGTGTTACTTCTTACTTTTTTGTGTGGTTTTATTCCTTTTATTTTTTCCAAACCTAAACTTCACTTGTCATAAATTTGCTTTGTTTTAATCACCCTACAGTTGAACATTTCATAGATGAGGTACCTTATCAGGCTCTTGACAACTTTAGGCCTTGGTAAATAATTAACTTTCAGTTTTAGCTCTCCAGTCAACGTGTAGCTCAACATGCCAATTATTAGAAGTGGTCATTGTGTCATATCTGTTTCCTGAAATATGTGGAATAGATGAAGAATATCAGTTCAGTGCCCTGAAAATCTGGTCTTTGGGGTTCTTTAGCATTGGTAGATACTACATTGTGCAGCAGTAAACAAGCAAATATTTTTCTTCGCTGTTGTTTATACTTTATTCTCTAAACCTCTGTCTGCACAAGGAAGGAAGTTTTTAAGGCAGTTCTACACATAATGCAAAGTATGTCTTGTTCCCACAGTTTTGAGATAATCTGTCAAACTAGTATAAATAGTTTATTTTCTAGTATAAATAGTTCTGATGAAAAGTAACGTATAGGAAACAGTTAGAAGTAGGTGTTTATGAGGAAAAAAAATTAATCTTCTGTTCCCCTTTAAATTTATTCTTGAGGGAAAAAAGAAGAATGAAAGTCTCCTTGATTTGAGAACCATCAGTTAATCCATTTGCATGGAATTGTCTGATTATTTTTGGCCATATGTGAAGCCTATTTCAAGCCTTGTCTCTGCTGTTGAAATATGGAAAGCTGCCATGAGAAGTACTCAGCTCACTTGGATAATACCACTTTCCTGTCTCACATCAAGAAAGCAAGAGTGCTATTGACTTCGGACTAGAACAGCTCTGCCATCATTGTTTATTTAGTTTAATCCACACTTAGACGTTTCTAATGAGTCTGTCCCTCAGTGGTGGCTATGTGGTATGAAATATTAAGAGCAAGAAGGATGCTTATGTGAATTTCTAGAAAAAGAAACCTTGGAAAAACTTCAGGCTGTATAAATTGTCATAAGTCAGTTAAAATTGATACTCTCGTAGACCAATTAGCTATTTGAAAATGCTGTATTGCGAAAGGATTACTTCCTTATTAACATTATTTTGTCATTCTAGTTTAAAACACCTATTAAAAATTGATACTTGAATAAAAAAAGCACTAGTTGTGGGAAAAACCATTTTAAAAATGCTATTGATGACTTGTTGAGAATTGAATTGAATCAGGGTACTATATCGTTAATGACAGCACTGGGGGTTAGTCACCTAAAGTCAGCCTTGTCACCCATAGAGGATAGAAGGGGCTTTTATTTAAATCCTTGTAGTTGTTGCAATGGGTTACTTTATGTTGGTAATTCATGTGTCAACTTAAAGCTTTGTTTGGTTTAGGTTTGTTTTTTGTGTTCGGTTTTTTTTATTTTGTTTGGGTTTTTTTAATTTTCCAAAGGCTAATCCAGTATATTTCCTTTCCTATGAACTCTGTGAAAGCGAGAAATACCATAAGAAGTCTTTAATGGAAATACTAGTAGGGAGGAAATGACTCATTTTAGCTTCACTGTGCTATTGAAGTGCTGAGTGAAAAGTGTGAACTGGGAAGAACCAAATGAAGCATTAAAGCTGGCTCCTTTAGGAGCCATGTGACAATGGCAAAGTTTTGTGCTGAACTTCACTGATCTGAAGAGAAGCAACAGGAGCACCTCCTGCACTTCTGTCCTTCTACCTTTCCTCATGATGGAATTCCCAAGAGTGTGGAAGATTATATTTATGGACTGTGTGGGGCACACACAATTGCTTATGCTAATTTTGATGTCATGATGCAGAGTTGGTAGGTTTCTTTAAAGGTAATAGGCATTTTGCTCCAGTAGCTCTCAAAGAGTCATGAATGAGGCCTTCATTATCTTAGTGCTTACATACAGTTGGAAATGACAAATCAGTGTTGAGAGTTGTTTGGAATTGTAAAAATTTGCAGAACAGATACAGAGGAAAGAAGGGGAAAGAATAATATTGTGAGAAATATTATAAGAACCAAACAAACCCAAAACTCAAGTGCTAATCTGAAGCCTTGGGTAAATTCTTAATGAATTTAGAAATACAAATTCATTAGTTTAATTAATAAGACCTTTAAGAGTTAAAAAGTTGAAAGTGGTCTGTAATGTTAAATAACCTGTCCCACATAGATCTCATTGTTAGGCAATTATGCAGGGCATATGAAATCTATCCAGCTTAAAATTTTATCTTTACATTTGTAAAACATATCTAAAAGCCTTTCAGGGTGGCTTCAATTAAAATAACTTTTCTTTGACAAATTATTTATATACAGTATGTTATTGCTGTACTGCATATTTATGAAATCCTACTAACTGGCAGAACATAAAAATATATTTTTAAAATGCAGTTTCTCAGAAAGAGTAAGCATTTTGGCAAGCAGTTGTGGATGAATTTATTCTGAATAGAATTACAAGTTACCTGAATATTTTTCTTTTAAATATCATAGCAAGTGTGCAGGCAGACAACAAGAGAACAGCAAGCAAGGATGATACCTTCATTTTTTTAAACAGAGCTCTGCATTCTGCTTCATAGACCTACATCTCTAGATGCACAGATGCTGTAATCCAGAGTATAGCTAGGCTAGTAACATGCACAGATTCCTCATTTGCCACTTGTATTTGCAGATTTTGGTAATAGTGTACTTCTTCTGTATGTGCCATTTCTGCATTCTGCCTTTTACAAAACCATGGCGCATCCTGTCGTTTGAAATAAAGTGAGGCCACATTTGTTTGAAAATACTGATATTTCACTTACCCAAGTACATATTGTAACTCTTCAAGTATGACCTAAAAGTGCTTGAAAATACCAAGCATTCTTTATGGAGTACTTAGAGAAAAAAAAAAAAAAAAATTAGCAGAAAAATGCAATTGACAATGCCTTTTGGGAGAAAGCTTTACAGGGACCACTGTGTGTATGTAATGTGAACCATTGAACCAATGGATTTATTTTTCAGCACTTGTCAGTTTTACTTTCCTTCAGCATATTGCTGTAACAAGAAGGTGCAAATATATTTGGTCACAAGCACCTTTATACTTGTTTTAATTCATGTTCAAGAAGTAAATATCCAACCATGAAGTGTGAAATCAACTGGCTTGCTCTTCGTGTAGTTACATTATGTAGCCCATGATTTTGTTTTTCCATCTCTGATACCAATGAGAAGGTGTATTCCATTATTGAGAGGAAATATAGTGCTAGAGAAGGCACTGGTACTGCTCTGTAGCTAGCAGCAACAGTAGTTGCTTTTGTTTGTTTGCTCTCCTCTTGCTTTTCACAAGGCAAAACAAGAGAGTCCAGTACTTGTGTTGATTGATCTCCAGCACATATCATGAATTACAGCACGGGAGTTGACAGCTCATCACATGCTACTCATCCCTCCGAGCCAGTGCTGAACTGATGCCCTGGCATGAATGTGCTCTGTGGGAAATTCTGGCTTTCAGATGAGATCAAAGATTTCTACAAGTTACAAAGAGTTTTGGAAAGTTGGAGAGCTCTGAGTCCTGGTGCTCCAGCCAAAAAGTAGTTTTGGCATAACTACTTACTTTGCTGCAGTTTTATGTATTAGCGCTAGCTCTTTCCTTTGTATGTCAAATGCTGTGTGGGACTATCTCTCTTTTTTCCCTAGAGGTGGCTGAGTTTTGTGGGGGATTTTTAGTAAATCGTGGACATCATCTGTATTTTGTGGTGGTTATATTTGTGTTAGTGCGTACTGTTTGAGAGAAAATATACCATAAGTAAGAATACTCTTAATGTTCTTGTGCTCGGCATTAGCAGATACTGACTCTTAGGTGTTTCTTCAGTTGTAATGGACTCCACAGGGCTCAGAACAATTTTAATACTTTCAAAGATAGCTAAATGAATTAAAAATTCTAGGAAGTAATTACATCATTCATCATTTCAAGTAGAAGAAATAAGCTGCCTTTAAATTGTTCTTTTGCACAGTTATAAATAGATTATTATTTCCTACCCTTGTTCAATGTAGTCCTAATTTTTGCATGGAAAGTTTTCCACTTATAGCTCATAGAATAGGTGATTGTTGTTGCATGGTTTGTGCAGTTATGACATGGTAGATTTGCTTTGCAAAACTAAAAAAAAAAAATCTTAAAAAAATATTTCAAAATTGCTTGTAGAGAAAATATTTCAAAATATTATAATCACCTAAAATAATTATGTGTAGGAATCAAGTTGCTTTTAAATTAATTCTGGTTGTAAGGAAGGGGTATTAGCATTACAAATAAAAGGACCGGCGCGCTTTTCCTCTGTTTA
The DNA here is from genome assembly GCF_004027225.2 of Strigops habroptila. Lineage (NCBI taxonomy): Eukaryota > Metazoa > Chordata > Aves > Psittaciformes > Psittacidae > Strigops > Strigops habroptila. Next base: position 58,984,354 of record NC_044302.2, on the reverse strand, counting down.
TTCCATGGACTAGCCCCAGCTTAGTCACTTGTTCTTCCCAACGTTTCCTTGCTTAGTCTGAAAATGTTTTTGTGGTACAAAATGCTGGTTTTGGTAAAGCAAGCCATCTTCCCGTTTCAGCTGCACTGTTTTCTCTTACCCTAGAGGTGGTGCTGTCTCCAAGGCTGCCCTTTGGAAAGCAAAGGGCAGCCAGGGGAAGGGACAGAGAAGGGAGGAGCAGAGTGGAGCTTGTGATCCCAGTCTAAACCCTGGGATAGATCTGAGGTTAGAGATAAAGGAAAACAAAACAAAGCCTCTTGACCTGAAGAAAACTAAAGAAAGGAGGGGAAATTATGGAGAAAAGGACAGGCTGGAAGACAGTCTTACCAGTAGTGAGGGGAAAAGGCAGAAGATAAATGAAGGTTAGACTCTTGAAACAGTAGTGCATGGTGTGCTTACTATAGAGAACTGTTGCCAACATACAGACTGTTTCAGTCACTGGTCAGTGAACGTGCTATAGAGAGAACTCATTTGTCATGCCAGTGCATGTGATTTCAGCTGTTCAAGACAAAGCAACTGTAGGGTAAGTTTATAGTTAACCTTCACAGTTCTAGAGCATGAATGCAGAAGACATCTCAAAGCCCTGCAGAAAATGGATTGAGCCCCAGTTAGGTGTGTAAAGACAGTATAAATCTTGGATCTTGTTCTGTGAGTATCCAGAGTTCACATGCTCTCTATAATGTCTGCAAAATATGAGGGGCTTGGAAACAAGACAAGGATCTGAATGTTAGTTGCCTTGCTTTTCCTCAGGAAATCCAAATTTAGAGAAATCTGAAAACACCAAGGAAAGCTAACTGACTTTGGTACCTTCACCCTTTTGCAGGGTTTGCTCTAGCTCTGAATAGCATATGTTTGTTGCTAATACGTGTAAATTTGTGAACACAGTACATGCCGTTCTTTTCTCTGAACTGTTAAACTGATTCCCCATTCATTTTGACATTCTATTCAAACTGCCTATGTTTTATAAAAAACCTCTATGGTCTTGCTTGCTTGCTCTAGCCTGTCTTGCTAAACTTGTTTCTCACCATAACCCTCTCTGCTCCCTCTGTTTGCACACTACAGGCCCACAGACACACTTTCCTTTTAGCCAGTCTCCTCACTGTTGTGATAGCCTTCTCCTTTACACCTTCTGCCATCTACAGCAGTTTTCTGTGACTGCATTTTGACATTCATGCTTGTTTCAGAACTGAATTGAAAACACATTAATTTTTCCATTAAGATTCCTCAGATTTTCACCCTTCCTCAGCTGTTACTTAACTCTTAAGTTCTTACAATTAACTGCATAGAACATTCTGTAAAGCTTTGTATGTAATAGATTCCACATAAAGTGCAGTACTGTAGGCTACCTTTGGACCTGCTTGTGTACAAATCTAAGGCAATGGTAAAGCTAGTATTAACAACAGTGTGTCAATGAAACTCTCCACATCAGTAGTTTGGTATTTCAAAATAATAAATAGTTGCTGTCCTGGGTGACTTCTTTCTCTCCAGGTGGCATTTACTTGCCTTAGCTCATTTGTAGCTTTCGTAAGTTAATTTAAAAAAAAAAAAAAAAAAAAAGGAAGGAGGTGGAGTTTGGAAAACAGTTATCCACCTTGTTCCTAATGCGTTTTGAGCAAGTAAGTTCCTTGTGCTCATATACTGACAGGAGGTTAGGAAAATTACAGGAGTAATACATGTTCACCCAACAGACAATACAGACAAAAGGTTTTTGAAGGTAGTGGTGAATGTTGCCAAAAGTGGAATGGAGTGAGAGAGTATAAGTGGTTTGCTAGTGCATGTAAGAGGCAGAGGCTTTGTCTTCCTCTCAGAAGACTTCACAAGCACTCTTGTTTTGTCATACTAAATAGTATGGAAAATTTGTGGAGGCTTTGTTTTTGCTTGTCCTTCCCTTGTACAGCTTGATCTTCTGTGGGCATTAAGGTAGGAAACCCACAGATGCTTTGCTGCAGTTGTTTATTTCCTTTCCTCTATTCCATGTGGCCTCCACTCTATTGTTGGTTTGGGTTTTTTTTTTTTCCTTTTTTTCCTTTTGATAGTCTTCCATACCTGTGGTCATAATAGTATTGCAAAAGAACAAGTACATGGTCTCTTAAAATAACCAGAGTTTGTATGTTTCCACAGTTGCCACAGCTACAGTTATTTGCACATGATTCAGCAGGTTGTAACTCATGCTAGGCTTTTTCCAAGAGTGATTAAGCTATTAGAATGGTGTAGTAACTGTATTTGTGACCATAAATAAGTACTTGAATGTAATTCTGAAGCTATATTCTTTTTAAAAGGCAAATGGAAAATGTAAGCAACATTTAGATTAATGAAAAGTATGCTGTCCAGCATAAACGTCTCCAGTTTATCCAAATGTTTTCATAGATACAGTCATCCTATACTGTACTACTTGTCTTCCAGCACTGTATTCCCATAATGATAAGATTTACCATCTTTTTACCTTCTAATACACTCTTTGAACATGTTTTAGCAGCTCTTGGATTATCATGACCAAATCACTGATTTAGGCAATATCCCATCTGTTTCTAAGCTTTGATTTCTCACTGCCTCATTGGCACATCATGTATCGCAAATTTCCAGGTTGAATTCACAAGTACTGGTGTTGTTTGTTAGAACTTGCCTATCAGCTTGGTATTGTCCAGAACACAAAGAAAAGATTTTATGTGTGAGATAATACAGTCAGGACAAAATCATAAGGTTGTTGATCCAGGGTTGAAAGACTTAAAATTTAATCTTTCTGTATGTGTGGATCTGAAGTTGCTGTTAGGTTTCTTACATGATTCAATTCTTGGGCAGTGACAATACGATCATGTTAAGCTGCATTAATCACATCCCACTTATGGATGATTCTTTATAGGTAAAGACAGCAGCAGATTGAAGAAAGTTGCATATGTAAATGAAAAGTACTGAATCCATGGTGGTTACATATGACTGCTTTTATGTGTCTCAATGAAATTATTTTTCTTTCCTCAACAAAAATACCAGGAAGTAAGATGGGAGGTTTGGCCCAAAATCTCAGGTACATAAAAATGATAAGTTCTGAGTGTGTGCTGTGACTGATGAGTCTGTACAAATGTTCTTTTTATTTACAGGTATCTTGAGCTGGTACTACTATGTGACTATGCCAATGCCAGCATCCACCTTCACTATTGCTGTGGGGTGCTGGCAGGAAGTTAAACAGCAGGGCTTCATAGCTCCTATCCAGACAAACCCTAAGTTTTCCTTGCCATCTTCACAAGCTGATTTCAGGTTAGTGTTCAGAATATTGTTGAAAAATGAGATACATGGGTAGCATTTTCATTTACTCTCTGGAATGTGAAAATGAGTCATATTAGCACAGGAATCAAAGCAGAACTTGTTTAATCTGAACAGAAAAATCTTGACAGGAAAATAATTCCAAAGGCATTATTTCATGGGCAAGGTGTGGTTCTTTTTATGTGAAAACAAGCTGGTTAGTGAGCAACAGGGTTAAAAAATCCCAGTGTCCTCTGGATTTGCATTCTACATCCTGTACCTCTTAGTGCCCTGCTGCAGCAATACCACATCCTCCTTTGTTTCTTACAGTGCCTGGCTGTAAGATCTTTCATGTTACCAAACTCAGGCTGTTTGGATACCCAACGCCCCTCACAATATTGCCTACTCATTCACGTTTTTTCTTCCTGTCCAGTCCCACCCCAGAGCTAGAGCTTGCCTGTGCAGTGGCTTGCCCGGGGTGATGTGACTGGGTACATGAAAGATGTGTTTCAAGGTCCCATGAAACAAAGTTAGGCCAATGATTCTTTTCAATGAAAAAATACCCTGTTGCCTAATACATGCAGTGGCTACTTAGCTGTCTTTTGGTTACATCTATTCCTCCTTCCAATCTAGTCAAAACTGCTCATTAAATTATTACAGAGTAATGGATGAACAGAACAATACTATATAGGTCTGCAAGTGAGATTTGAAGCTATATATTCTCTGGAGAAGTACCACTTGTTTCCATGTGTATTCATAGTTAGCAGAAGTCTCAGACATGACACTTGATTTACTCACATATTACTTTCAACTTTTGAAATTCATTGTCATAGAATCACAGAACAGCCCAGGTTGGAAGGCACTTTGAAAGATCATCTGGTCCAATGTTTAATGGGGAGCTTAGATGAAGTTATCTAGCACTCATTGCCCCTTGTCTTCTCCGTGTGGCTCCTTGTGAAGGGAGACTCTCTGTGCTCTTTGTGGATGCTCTTTAAATACTGGAATACTGCAATGAAGTTTCCCTGAGCCTTCCCTCCCCTGCTCCTCTCCTCTCCTCCGAAAAAGCCTAGCTCCTCCTGCCTTTCCTCACAGGGCAGGTTCCCCAGCCCTTTTTTTTTTTTTTTTTCATTTTCATGACCCTCCCTTGGACCCTTTACTATCTGTCTGTGTCTTTCTTGAATTGTGGAGACCAGAAGAGGACATAGTACTCCAGATGCAGCCTGACGAGTGCCGTGACCATGTCTTTATCTCTGCTAGTAATGCCCCTGTGGATGCAGCCAAGACTCTGATTTGCCTTCATTTCTGCAGCGGTGCTCTGCAGACTCATGTTCAGCTTGTTGTCCACCAGGAACCCTGGGTCTCTTTCATCAAGGCAGCTCCCCAGACACACAGGTTCTAGCCTATGCTGGGCTCTTTGGTTGAGTTATCCCAGGTGCAGGACTTTGCACGTGTCTTTGTTGAACTTCACACCATTCTTGCTAGCCCGATCTTCCAGCCTGTCCAGGTCTTTCTGTAAGATGCTGTCCCTTCTGACGTGTTCACCTCACCACCCAGTTTGGTGTCATCAGCCAACCTGGAGAGGGTGTTTTCAGTCCTGTCATCCAGGACATTTGTGAAGATGCTGAACAGCGTGGGGCCCAGCATCGATCCCTGGGGTACTTGTGACAGGCTGCCAGCCTGAGTGTAAGCCACTGATCACTGTCCTCTGAGTGCAGCCTGTGAGTCAAGTTCCCACACATCTCACAGACCATCCATCCTGTCTGTATCTCACCACTTTGTCCAGAAGGCTGTGGGAAACTGTCATGAATGTTTGCTGAAGTCCAGGCAAACAATACCCACTTCTCTTTCCATGTCAACAGAAAATGTTGTAGAAAGGGATCAGCTTAGTCAGGCCATAACTATTTTTTCTGTTATGCACTTAGAAACTTAACCAAAACAATACTTCACTTTTAAATGGATATTTTGGGCTTATGCTGTGTTAACATAAAGACAGCGGAGATCTTTACCATTTGGTAAAGCTAGTGAGAACTTGGAACTTGAGGTCCTAATAGGGATTTCTTAGTGGAATTTTAAAAGAAAGTATTCTGATGGCTTGCAGCCTGGCTAGTTTTGTAAACTGAAAATTGTAATAAATCTTGAGAATAAGAATTCTTATATTTTACCTGAGACCAGTAAGACATGCCTATTCAAGCTTTAAAATAGTTTATAGGTTTAATAAGCTTCTAGTAGGTTTTTTTTGGGGGGAAGGGGAGTTTCCTCTACTATATTATGTTTTTAGTATGATTGCCTCTGCAGAAATATGCTGTAGATGTTCACTATATATTCCTCTCTAATGTACAGCATGTTCAGTAATAGAAATTTTTATTGATTTGGTGCAAAATATTATTCTGACAGAGCATTGAAAAAATAAATGAAAGTTTCCATTTTTTTTAAAACTTTTGAAAAAAGTGAAATATTTTTGTAGCAAAAGTTAGTGCAAGATTTAATCAGTGTGATGGTCATTGTTATAAGTCAATCTGTGTGATGGTTATTGGATGAGTTAGTTGGCACAGGCAGTATGATGTGTATGCAGCAGTTAGGTTAGTGACAGTAGGAGAAACAGAACTAACGTGTTTCAGCGAAAAGAAAACTAAGAAAAAAGATCAAAAAGTCCTCTGAAAGTGTGGTGTCTATTATGCAGAAACAAAGAAAGGAGCCTAAGTATACAAGGTTGTTTTGCAGTTAATTAGGACATAAAAATCTATGTTCTTAAAAATCTGCTCTTACAGTTGTTTCCAGTTAGTCTTTATTTGGGAGTTAGCACAACAGACACTTGTTACTTACTTTGATTATTAAGACTGGGTAACCAAACCAACGTTATGCGCAGTAGCAGGCATTTCTAGAAAGGATGTGAAATGGACAGACAAGCAAATGTTAAGGTAGTATATCAGATACGATAATGGAGATAAACTCTTCAGCAGCAGGAAAAGGAAAGATTTCTGAAAGTTATTGAAATGTCTGATGTAATTTGTGTCCAGGTCCAGTGAGTTTGACATAAGGAGGCTGTATCCAAGAAAATGGTAAATGGAGCTAGGGTGTTAAATAAGTTTCCTATCTCCTTGTGGTCATTAAGAACTTGGCAACTTTTACTAGAGATAGAGTGCTAGCTTTCATATTCTTGCATAATGGCAACTCTGATAATGAAATACAAAGTGACATTGTTTTAGAGCAGGAATATACTGGGCTAGGCCACCTTTGGAAAAAAATTGTATAATGATGGATGTAGGTTTTTTGCATATGTAATCAATGAAATCGCATAGAGTCCACTTCTTTCACAGAAGGAGTTATGTAAGGTGTGAAAGTGTTGGCACTTCAGCAAAACGTAGTCCTTTTCTATGTGTTACTATTTTGCTTTGTGCGCCAGCACTCACCTGGAGCACGATCTTCCAAATATAAATGCTTTGGGTGATGCTGGTGCAATAACAATAAGTGCTTTGCCTGTCCAGGCATAGTAGAACCAGCTTCCTTAAATTAAAATCTCAAACCAACGAGAGGCTCTGCACTGTAGAGAAGTCAGGCTAGCAGGTGAAAACATGAAACTGATTTCTGCTTAGATATGAGTCTATTTGGGCAGATAAATTACTGTGAAGGTATATGACTCAGTGCTTAGGAAGGATTTGATTTACCCCTCCTTCCTTCCAGCTACAGCTCTGAATATATTGTAAAAGTAATGTAAATTCAGCTTGAGCCTAAGAAAAAAAAGCAAGCATGTAAACATTTTCAAATGTCTATAGTGATAACACTGAATTGATATCTACTCTTGGTTTTTACTTACAAACAAACAAACAAAAACCCAGTCAAAGCTCCTGAAGAATTTTAAAAAAACAGAAAAAAGCCCCCTTTGAATTTCATTCTAATTGCACTTAATATTTTAGTAATATATAAAATTTTATTTTTGTAGTCAAGTTTGAATAGGAATTTTCTGAATAAATATTTTTGTGTAGTTAGCTTTCTTTATGTACATTTGGAGCACTTATTCTTTTGATGCATTTGTATTACAAAAACAGGGTTTGATAGTCTTTTTAGTTATGAGTATATCAGTTCTACTCAGACATCTAGTAATGAGTGTTTTCACAGTGCTGCACATGTGTGAACAGTGTGAACAGAGGATACAAATGAGTTGGGTTTATGTGAGCTAACTGTCATTCTGATGTCTAGAGAATGTCTTTCTCAGTTTACTCAGTTGTGCACATTTCTGGTATCACATTAAACTATTATTTCTTTTTTTTAAATTTTGCTATTGGCAGATGGCATGAAGAAATCTGCGGTCATGTGGAATATCCCTGCCGTTTCCAGGATCCTGCTGCCAGGTTGCAGGCAGTCATTCCTTACAGAGTCTTTACTCCCTGTTGCCTTATGGAATGCTGCGAAAAACATTTGCTTCAGCTAATTCCACAGTGCCTCTCAGCTGCTTACACCACACTGGGTACCCACCCCTTTTCCAGGCTTGATGTTTTGATAGTTCCTTCCAACTTTTCCAGCCTGGGAATGGCTAGGTAAAGAAACTTCTTAGTATACAATCTGCTGTATTTTGTTAGACTCCTTTTTTATCAGCTAGTTAACAGTGTGAAATTGCTATCAATATAAAGTTGCTGTGCTATTTTTCTTAACCCAAACTTAAGACTCTAGTTCTGTCTTCATATGAGTAGGTTTGTTTGCATCCTTTGTCCTATGAGCTTTAATTCTAGTTTTAACAAGGCTTAGGGAAGGAAAATACAATCTTACTAGACATGTGGGTCTGAATTTCCTCATTTGCCAAACTGAGCATTTTTTATTGGTTCTATTGATTTAAATACTGGTGCTGCTATCTCTTCGTCATGTCTTCTTTTGGTATTTATTTTGCCATTATGTCTTGACAGAACAAAAGCATGTTGAAATCCAGATTTAGAGTTTATTCATAAGCCTTTGTGATTTACAAGTTTCTAGTCAAGCAGTGGTCTTTGGAAGCTGAGTAAGGCAAGCCGCAAGGATTATATTATTAAGTTTTCATTGAATTATTGGGAATAAAAAGCTTAATGAAATATTTTTGGTTTTACAGTATAATTTCCATTTGTGCAATGACAATAGAATTTTAGCTCTATTAGTTGTAAGACAATGTGTAGCAATTGCAATTCCCCATTTGCTTTTTATTTTTCTTAAATTTTTTTTTTAAGTTGGTAATGACATAGTGTTTGTTAATAGCAGAGAATGAAACTTTGTACTCACTCTTTGCCCAGTGCCAACAGTAGAGTGGATTCATTTAGGCAGAGGGACACAACATCCCAGGGAAGAATTAAATGCAAAGCTCTGTGAGAAAGACAAGGACTGAAAGGGCAGGTGTATTCTCAGACTTTGGGTTTGTATTTTGGAGCGCTTTAGGGAAGTTGTCCAGAAGATCTGATATCTGAAGCAACTTCAAATTGCATAAATTGCCAGTCCAAGTGCTGAGATGAACCATAAGGTTTATTTCTTTTTACAAACTATATAATTAATCGAAGAGGAAACATTTTATGCTATGTGTTTTGTTTCTTATTTACATAGATATTTTTCTACAGCTTTCCTCTTGTAATCCTCCTTAGGAATAAAAGTATACAATTATGCTGGAGTGTAATGATGTTACATAGCTTTAGTATAAATTTACTTTCTTTTTTCCTTTTTTTTGTGAAGATCTATAAAATTTAAAACTTAAGCATTCAATGACCCTCCTCTGTCATATAAGCCTTATTATTCTGTAGACATCTTGTACTGGTTATTGAGTTTTCAGTGATAGCTCTTCGCTCAATGAACTCCTGAATGAAAGCATCAACAAACTTAAGTGAGTCCTGGTTGCTTCGGGCACCCACCACAGATTGTATTCTCTGCTACTTTGCATAGTGGTTTGATTTGGAGGTGTGATATTCTGTACCGTGTTCTTAAAGCCGTATGAAATTGGTAACGCTGCTTAGCAATTTCCTCTGACTTCAAAGGCATGGTACTAAAAGCTTGACATAGGTCCTTATGGATCTCTGTAATTAAGGAAGAAATTGGCCATTTTACTTAGCTGGGTGATAAGAGGAGTGATCAGTGCAACCATGAAGGGCAAGACACATAAATACTAGGAAGAGAAAGAGGAGAGAGATGTCTAGGCCAAATGACAGCACACAGTAGGAGAAATCTTCAAGTTTCGTTTGTTGATATGCTACTGCTCTTTCGGAAGTTGTCAGAGCTTCCCCTGGATGTACATTTCCCAGAATTTATCGGGAAAAGATGCCTGCAGGGTATTCTGTTGCAAAACTATCTGTGGTTGTCTGAGTCCAGATTACATGTTCAGAATATTGTAATTGTGCTTTCTTTGTGAAGGAGTTGAGAAAAACCTATCCTTTTATTTTCCTATGCTGCTTCTAACCACTGTCAGTTCCAAGTGATCCAGATCATTGAACATAAGGATGAAAGAAAGAGCATGCATACTTCCTGATGCTTTTCATTCAACAGTTCATCAAGCCAAGCACATTCAAATTTTTCAAAATTGAAATAAAGGAATAATTTAATCTGTTTAGATGTCAAGCTGTATTTGGACAGCAAAGGAAATAAGTGACTCATAATAGCTCATTTGTTCTTGTTCTGTGTGATTTTTCAAATAGAGACTTCTATGTATATAGCAAGCTACTTAAATGGTTAATTCCTGTGCATGCAATGATCATTACTTAAATGACTTCAGTTAAGAATAAGCTATGTGCAAACCCATGTCCAAACCCACATAAAAAAATAAAGTTAGCTATTATCTTGGGTTGAAAGGGGTGCTGTAGTATTTATTTTTTTATCTTCTAGTCTATCTGTAGCAGTATAAACATAACACAGCATGCCAGCACAAAGGGGCTGCTGTTTTGAGAATTCTAATTGTACTCCTGTCTGCCAGGGAAGGAAGCAGTCATAAATTTTAGTCATTATCTGAAGTATCAGGGCTTTAAAGCATTTGGCACTTTTCTTTGTCTGTTCCTTATTAGCCATTACTTACTGTGTTTTTTTTATATCCCAAAATACTTCCTTTTGCTTAAGGGGGATGTTTCCCCAACATTTTAGACTGGTATGAAATGATTATAGTTCTTGCATAGATTGACCCAATTAGGGCTTTTAAGCTGTTTATTCTAGTAGCCACTAGTGTGGGTCAGCTGCATTTCTCTGACAGATCCTTTATAAGAAAAACTCTCGTTGAAAGCATATTAATTTAACTTGTATTTTCTGTACAGTTCTTCATGTGTTTTTTATTTTATTATGGACTTCTATATGGAAACAGGATCTTGACTGTATATAATAATTGCAATCATCCCCTTTTGCTTCCTGCAGATCTTTGAAGCTGGAGGATTTAATTTTGCACTCACTCTTGGTTTTACACTATTTTAGTTCAAGTGATGCAGTGTAGTTTCTCCCAAATTTATGCTAGTAAAAGAAGAATGTGGCCTACATATCTTTGTTGATGGTGTTACGTTAAACTGTACCTAAATGAAATTAATAAAGCATTGTGGACCAAATTTAAATAGCTTAAAAGCCAGAGATTCAGTGCTTTCTGTAGCATTTTGAGAGTTTCATGAATCCCTAACAGCACTTAATGATCTGATTTTAAGTTCTGTCTCTAGCAGAGGAGAGTGAATTGGAGAAAAAGGAGTAGGGAAGTGTGTCAGACAGTAAAGACTCCAGATTGTTTAGGGAAGAGATCTCTGGCCTCACGCTACACTGAAAGGTACACATTGTTCATGTATTCAGAGAGCTAAGAGGTTAAAAGCAGGAGATTAAAAGTAGCACCATGTTCGGCTGCTCTTAGTGATGACATGCTACTCCCTGAGGAGTTGTCAACTCTGCTGGCATTTAAGTAGCAGTTATTTCAGGGTTGCAAATACTCTCATGTGAGCCAGTAGTAACTCATATGAACAAAGCTGGCTGGAAGACTTCAAATAAAAAATAGGGTCTGTGTGTTCCCTGGTTGTTCACGCTCTTCAAATCAGTTCATTCTCTAGTCTGGTTTTGTTGATCACATTTGAAAACACAGTGCTTCAAAATATTTTCCCACTGACCTACAACTCAATTTCCTTTCCCTTTGGCAAACCTGAAGAGACTCTGAATTCCTTGTTCTTTTCATTCCCCAAGGAAAAACATTCTTTCGAATACAGGAACTCATTTTATGCCACCTGAGCACGTGCTTGAGACCTTGACTTCTCTTGCAGTGTTTAATTGCCTAAGTCCTCTTTTTCTTTTCATTTTGTTTTCCCCATGGAAATAATTTTTTCTTTGATAACTATTGAGGGCCTTTCACAGTCACACCAACCTCTTGTGTTTCTATGGTTTTAGAAACAGCTTACCTCTTTCTACTTCTTCACAGCAAATGTGCTGATATTTATTTTACTCCCCTGGAGGTTGTAAGCCTTTGTGTGCATTGAGTTGAAGTACTTTTTTTGAAACAATGGTCTTCAAAGCCTTTTGTTTCCATCACGCATAGTTTAAATAACATAAGATTACTGCTTTTTCTGTTTAAATTAATGTACTTTAACTGCACTAGTTCTATAGTAAGTGCTAGCACAATTTAAAATTCTTAGCCAAGCAGGATGTGTCAATAACTTGAATAGTCATGTCACATGTTGCTGGGAGCTAGAAGGGTATAATGAGAAAAGTGTCCCTTTTGTATGTACCATGGTCTTAGTTTTTCCTTAAACACTTACTACTGCTGAAAACAGAGTAATGGGATAGATGGACTTCTGGTCTTGCCTACTTTGGCTGTGCTTATAGCAATTTTGCCCAGCAAAGCTACCAGGTAAGTGAGACCAAAGAACTGAGCAGAAACTGACATTTTCGAAACAGGATCCCAGTGTTAAGTTATTTGAATCCTATTAGGCTCTAAAATTAGTGGCCTCATTTTCAAGTATGAAACAAGGCTGGACACCCTTGAAACCCAAATGGCGTTTGATGACAGAAACATAGAAGATGCTTGGCATATTTGTAAATCAGGTCACCTCATATAGCTGGCTATATATGGATTTAGCAACTCTCCTTTCAATTCCTATTTTTAAAGATCTTAGTCACTCTTCTCTCACATAAATAGTCTTTGGTATTTTAAGAGGAAAGAATATCCCTTTCTTCAAAACATTGTATATCAGCAGAACTCCTGAGTTTTTCCAGGCCATGTCGCTAAGGTTGTTAACTTTTTAGATTGAAAAGGGAGAAGAAGGAGGAAAAAAAGGAAAAAAAAGGTGTGACCGGGGGAAAGCAGCCTATTTGCCTCTTTTATTTTAAAGCAGTTTCTTTTGACCCATGCATCTGTGGCCACCATTTATCCGATCTGTATGTCTGCAGTGTTCTGATGACAACTGATAAGTCTGTAGTAAAGTTAGCCAGGAATATTGGAAAACATCCAAACATCAAACCTAAATGTGAGTCTTTAATACTGGTCAGTCTTACAGAACTGTGATTGGCCATATGACTCAGCTGTAGAAGCCTTTTGTGAGAGTGTACTTTTGCATAAAATTTTTTGCACTACTATTTTCAGTTTTTTTAATTTGACAAAATACTTACAACTCAACTGTCCTTATTCTGTTTTGTACATATCACTAGTTTATCATCCAGACAGAAATAACCATGCACAAAAATTAAAGCAGAAAGTGTAATAATTTGATTAATTTTGTAGTGGAGAATCTTAACTTCAATCTTGCATACTTGCTTGCTTGTGTGTGTGGTGATTTTTCTTTTGATCTTATTTTTTATGTGAGAGACTGCAAATTGCATGAGAGTTTAATTCCTGACCCTGCAAATGGTTTTACAGCAAAAGTCTTTTTCATTCAAAAGCCATACTTGCATTTTTGCTTAGTGTATTTGTTGGCAGGATCATGACTTGGTTAAACATATGTGAATTTAACTTAATTATGCAAGTGACTTTAGTGTGATTTGAATTTAAAAAAAAAGCTACTGATCTTAGACTTCCTGGAAATACTTGCAAGTAGAGATGCTTTGGTATACATTCATGGGTGTTTTTTAATAGAATCTGGAGCTTTAATCTGTATGGAATACAGCTAGAAGGAAATAGTATCTCCTTCTTGTGCTTCTAAGATGAAAAATCAAGCAGGATATTTGGCTGTAAATACCACAAAATTCATTAATCAACGCAAATAAAAGTGCTAAAACGGGATTGAACATAAATAATTTTTTGACCTTATGTGCTGGTTTTCTATCCTGTTTTAGATGACCACCTATGTTGAGTTCTTTAAGAAAGGATGCAAATAATCAATGTTTTTCTAGAGGCAGTTTTTCCAGTTGGCATTTTTCATTTGGAAAATGATGTATTTCATAAATCACACACAAATATATATATTTATGGAAATTACGTATGAAATCTGTGTTGTCTGTGGTACAAAGACTACCACAGAGAATTATAAATACAGAGATTTACTTTGATTTGCATGAAATTCCTTTTGAATAGTACCTGTTCTGGTAGATATTTGGCACGTTTACTAACCTGACACACTCTGTTTCAGTGCTGCTGTAAATAATAATTCAATATACCTATGTTTAGCAAAGGGACTCCAGAGATTTGCCTTGAGGAATGGAAAGGGGAAAATGTAATCACAGAATCACAGAATTGCTAGAGTTGAAAGGAGATGATCCAAGCCCCCTGCCAAGGCAGGGCCACCTAGAGCAGGTTACACAGGAACATGTCCTAGTTGGAGAAATTTTTTGAAAGACAGAAAAAAGTATTTAAAACATTTGGTTTGGTTTTAATGTCAGAAAGGCGATCAGTCCTGGATGACATAATATTCAAAATTCACTGTAGGCTATATGGACTATAACCTACAGTCAGTTTTGAATTCAAAGAGATCTTGGATCTATCTTCGAGATATCTAAACATTTAGCTTATTATATTTTACTTTAGTCTTTCCTTCCTCAAATCTGTCACTGTCCTAGGGATTTGGCTTCAGTTTTTAGTGCAACAGAATTTAATTAGAATTTTAACAAAACTAACATTAATCTACTTATGGAGCAAAAATATAGTAATTTCTAATTTTACTGAAGCAATGCTTTACTATTTCAAGAAAATAAATTTTTTTGAAATTATTCGAAATTTGTCCTGTTTGGACTCTTAGCTGTGACGATAGCCATTCGGAGTATGTGGCTGTACACATGCATATGAACTTAATAGTACTTAGACATAGAATATTTTCTGAGTCTTAGCTGGAGCCTGAAGTGTAGTTTGCCGCCACTGCAATCGTGGTCCTTGATCAGGTTGTCATTTTGGTGTTGAAACAGGATTTGGAGAATTGAAGGTACAATACATTTCCTTACTAATGTGCTGATCTGCCGTGTTGGTCTATTAATTCTTAACAGATGTTCTTTTGAATGTAAACCTGCAAAGAGAATAAAACAAGTTCATTTCTTGATGGAAAGCAAAATTTGGTTTTTGATATTTTATAAAATTGCTACAAAGAAATATTATTACTTTAAACAAATATCAGAAATAACACTGAATTTTCCTAAAAGCATGTCCCTTTTCCCCTTCAGAACGATATTTGAAAGATTAATGAAGCAGAAAGATTTCTTACCTTCAATACCTCTTCTTTCCTCTTTAGTTTCTTGAAAATAAGTACTTAAAAGTAGAGAGTTCATTAATTTTAACAAGGCAAATAAGCTTTCCTGGGGTTTGGATGGCATTGGAAAATAAAATGGCTGCTTTTCAAGAAACATTTCAAGTTTTGTATAAGGTAGCTTCTTAAGCCAGATACTATCTGGTTTTATATCGGTATCTTCACTGACATCAATTATGTTTGACTGCTGCAGCACACTGAATAAAGAGAATAAAAGGGTAAGCACTTTGACTATGACACAGTGGGATGTAGAAGTTACATGCTGCAAATAATTTTTTTTGTTATTATTGACTACCTCCTCCCACCACCTAACATCCACATAGTTTTGCACTATGGCACCATAAAAATAAAACACAGTTGATGTCCTGGCAACTACACATTTTTAAGTGATTGAAGACTGTGATGGGAGAAGCCTTTGCTCTTTAATGTGTGGGATATCTACATATTTTAAATACAGTGGTGTTTTTTGGTTGGGTTTGTTTGTTTGGTTGGTTGGTTGGTTTGCATTTTGGTTTGGATTGTTTGGTTTGGTTTGATTTGGTTTGGTTTGGTTTTCCCTACTGGCTGAGCACCCAGTTATCTGAAAACTATGCCCTTCTTTTTTTACACTTCAATGTGCAAAAAAGGACAATGTGGAACCCATTGTCCTGCCTTTGGGCTACCTTAGAGGACACACTTCTGATCATTCAGCTTTGCATGTGCAAACTACATGTGTTTCAAAATAAAACCAATTCATGCTCCAACCCCTGCCACTAACCCCAGTCTCATTTGTAGTTCAGAAATGTGTCCTTCCATATAGTAAACACCTAAAGTGAGCCTTTACTACAGGAACATATTAATAAGCAAGCCAAATATGTATTCTACAGTGTATGTGTGTATGTGTGTGCATTCTTTTGCATTTCTAATAGTTTTCCATAAAGCTTTCCTAGTGCTTTTAGAAGACAAGGTACAATAGTTACCTGTCTTAAGATGCTTCAGTTCTTGAATAGTATCACAAGAAAATAACATCTCAGTCACAGATTACTGGCCAAAATTAAAACAAAAAGGGATATTTTAGAGCATGTGATTTTATTTGTGCATCAAATATGGAACTTGAAATAGTTTACTGTTTATAATGAATAAAGAATATTGGGTTAGGTGTTTAAAAACCACTTGCTTATTTTGCTGTATGGAACATAAATTGTTAAGTGGGCTCTTGGCCGTTGAACCGTGCATCTGAGTTTATTGAAGAGGCAGGACCTGCACCAAGATTAGAAAAGCATACAAAAAATACATATCTCTATTTGTTAAATAAACTTCTTTAAAATTGGCTCTTGTACAGAAATTCACTTACTTCAAATGAGCAAAATAAACATTACATTGACTAGAATAAACCTCGTAAAATGTCCCATTACTTTAAACTGAGGCTGTAAGTTGGAACATCAAGTGATTCCCTCTCCTTTACTGCCCTCTCTCTTGGCATTAGCTACAAGAAATGTCATTTCTTCTTGTAGTAACTGGAGGGTTAATGGGACTTTTTTGATGCTACTGTAGAATAGTAACTGCACATTATTAAACTCTAGGATTGGAAGTATCGCAGAGCCTACTAGCATCATAAAGGTGCCTGAGCATTTCCAATCTAAACTTGTATTTCAGTGGTTTATAACTGGTTGTAAAGGTTTGTTCCCAGCTTAAAGCTGGCATAAATGATTTGGCTCAGGAAAACTGTGTGTGTATTGTACACAGATACGTGAGAGGCTGGAATGTGTTTATGCATATTATATTTGTTATACATTACATAGATTATATATATGTGTATGCCTAATCATACATATCCATGCTTGCACATATATGTGTGTAGGTAATACCAATTAATTTTTTTGTTGTAAGAGTTGCGTGACATTTACAAAGTAAAGGTATTCTCTTCCCCCAGAAGTGACCTGTGTATAGAGAGATAGAATACAGAGAGGTGAAAATGGTAATTATTTGTCATAATTAAACGCTGGTTTTGAGATTTTCAAACTAATTTTCTGGATTAATTCTCCTCTCTGTGTCCTACTTTATCTCTGCCCCTCAATGTTTTTCTCCTACCAACAGAGGTAGAATGATTGAAAAAGATTTTTTGTTGTGGATCAGTAGCAAAATAGTCTGTCTACTGTTTAGTATTGTAATCACCAGTATTACAATGTTTAATTTCATTTTCTGAGTCATATAAATAGTAGAATGATTATAAATGAAGAGATTTTGCATCGTACAGTGATGTACAATGTGAAGAATATGAAGAAGCCCAAAAACCTGCCTAAAACTGTGAAACAAGGTTTTCAAAGTCCTTATATGTATTTTTGCACTGTTTTGATGTTTGTTCTCCCTTCTGCTAGAAGGGCTTGTTTGAATTGGTTTTCTATGAACTGGTGTTAAAAAGCGTATTTTTCATATTGTTCCTTTTCCTTCTCTAAAGTAAAATTCAGAATAGAAGCTTTGATATGAGGAAATTCAAGTCTAACTTGATTGTGAAGCAAGTGGAAGGGGAGGACCACAGAATGTTTACGAACAGAAATAGAACTCGCTTGGTCTGTGAGTTGAACTCGTCTCCTGGTTTTGGTGTTTTTCCAGAAGTGTGATTGTCAGGTAATTTAAGGTGAGCAAGAGGCAGGGGCTTTTAGATCTTTTGGAATACAAAAATAGTTAATTATTTACTGTGGGGCAGAGATTCAAGATTTTCTTTCCGTTTTCTTTCTAGGAAGCTTGGGAAGAAGGACAGAAAAAAAATAGCAAAAGCTCAAAATAATGCAGACAGAACATTTCGAACTTAGACTATAAAGTGATGAAGATTAGGTCTTTCTCTGCAATTAATAATTTTTCTTGTATGCATGTGTTCCTTCCACATTTCTCCACAAGCATTCCCAAATACATACTTTAGCTTGTTTGTAGTACCAGTATTCATGTTGACACATTCTCTGGCAGGAAAAGAACAACTTATCACAACTACTTTCTATAATTAGTGTAATAATTTATTGATCATTAAGAATAATTCCTCTTCCATGGCCACCAACAGAATTATTGTTGGGATCTTACTGTTTTTTTCTCATTGAGAAGTAAGTGGTTGGATACGAGTTAGACGAGGCCTTCACCACCACAATCCTTTGCAGTGAGGATTTAGAGCTCATGGTTTTACAGTGCTTTCAGGCTAGTTTCTGTTCCCCCAAATGTGATTTCTCCAGTAAATTCTTACATAAACAAACCCTGGTGGTAAAAGCTCTGACTTTATATGAATCAGGAGGTAGGAATGCCTTTCTCATCACAGTTGGGTTTTATTTGTGTTTGTTTGGTTTTAACTTTGAGACCTTCCGCAACTTTACGATATGCTCATTGCTTCTGAACAACGTAACTTTATCTTCCTAGACCTCACTTTAGCTTTTGGTCGTAATTATCCTTGTCTTCTTTGAAAACTTATCTCAAGGTGTCTTTCTAATAGCATTGGCACTTGGTATTTTTTCCCCACTTCTTTCAGCTGCTGCAAATCTATTTTTTCACTTTCATAACATTCACCCCCTCTAATTCTTTGCTATTATATGGTTAATTTTCTTTTCTTTATTTATGTTGTAATTCAGTACTAGCTTTGATCTCATGACCATTCAGTTAAGCCTTCCTCTGCTTAATGGCTTGAATCCTGTACTTCCTGTATTTGCTATTCTTCCTATTTCTTTGCTGTCACGACATTCTTGTTTGTTGGGAGACTTCATTCCTGAAGGGCAGTTTTATTAAATTCATAGTGATCAGCAGCTTATTTGACCTTAGAGTGATTCTTTTCACTTTCACATTTTGTTAATCTGTTTCTCTCTCTGCTCAGTCCTCCCATCTGCTACATGGGGCTTCACAAGAGTCTAGGACAAATTTCAGTTACTTTTGATGAGGGGGAATAGCCAAAACTTTCTTTAGTGTCTCTTGATGTGTTGCTATTTTTCTAAGCAAAGCTCTGAGATTGCCTTGGTATGTGAAGTCTGATGTTTTCCCCTAACTTCTGCAGCAGTGGGCTGCAAGCTGGTCTAGTGGGCCTTTGTGATCTTGAGCTTGGACCATAATCTTCAGGAGACTCCAGCATGTGTCAAAAGGTATCATTTTCATCTGTCACATGTTCTGTGCTTTTAGAATGGTTAATCCAGTCTGCTTGGCTAGTGTTACTGTTCTAGCATTTCAATGCTGATTAGTTAAATTTGCTGCTGAATCCACTGCTGAGCTGTGATTATGACCTTCAATAAACTGCTGCTGCTGTTTGGCTAAGAATGCAGGACTTATTTTTCCACACTGCCACAATCAGATGCTGGCAGCTTTGGACCTATTCTGCCGACGAACATAATTTCCTCTTTATTTCTGGCTTCCTTCCACTGTATATCACTTCCAGCTACTTTACACACCACTGTAGTACCATATAATGTTTCTTTCTTTAAAATTAAATAGCCTTCTGCTTCGTTGCTTTGGTCAAGAATGTTCGGAGGTGAGTGTTAAGGTGGTTTACCACACCTTCCACAAGAAAGCTTTGTATTTGAAGATGAAAAATTCTGGTTGTTTACAAGGTCTGAGGGATGGCGGAACTGCTAAGAACAGCTTAGGTAGTATTAAATTTTCAGCAAAGTACAGGAGTACACGTTTTTGATAGATACTATTATAGGAAACACTTGGTCCAGCAACTGTGAAAAGAATTTATAATCCTTCACTGTTATTTTTGAAGTGTGTGTGTGTTGAGGGGGTTGGCCAGTCTTCTCTTTTGATTTTTTTGCCTGTAATAAGACAGGAACGGATGTAGTTAGTGGTGCCTTGGGCCTTTTACTTAAAATGAACTCCATGGATGCTGACTTAAGTCACGAATATCTTGTCATGGAGGCCTGTAAACCTAAGAAATTTAGTTGAGCTAAGTGACTTCACATGAATGGTTTCTTAAAGTCAGTCCAGATATTAGGTATTATGTACATTATGTCCCTGTTTTGCATGGAAATCAGACTCAAAAGCTAAATGTAATGAGCAAGTTTTCAGTGACTCAGTGCTGAGCTGATTTCTAGTTTAGAGGTCAGCATGCTAAGAGATACAAGTCAGTAACTTTAAAAATGCTTCTGCATAAATCTTTGTGTTTGAGCTTGAAAGAAAAAATTGGGCAAAGTAAAAATTGGGCAAAAATTAATCTTAAACTCACACTGTTACTGGCATTGACTGTATTAACAATATAGTGCTGTTATAGTGGATGAAGAAGTTGAAGTAGGAAGTATGGAGACCCCTAGATATAGAGTATGTACAGTTGGAGAGGCATGATTTAGTCTAGTCCCCTGAGTTAAATGTCCCTTCCTAAGCACTGAAGCTGTACATAGGAGTGCTTGTTTTTTTCACAGGCTCGTGTTCATTTTAGGGTAAAATGGTGCACAACTGGAACAGAGATTCCTCTTTATCATCCAGAAATAAGCCTGCACCAAAAATCTCCCTGAGAGCTGAACTGATTTGGAAATGTAAGTGTGAATGACTGGAGGATTTGTTTTAAAAATACACTGTTGATCCAAATGAAAACACTAATATGGGCATAACCATTATCTCCTTGCAGCAACAAACTCTGTCAAACTGCAATAAGTAGCTTGCACACCAACTGTGTGGAATGGTATTTAGCTGTACTATTGTACATAGTAACAATGTAGCAAATACTTCTGGGGAGATCTTACAGGT
This sequence comes from Strigops habroptila, assembly GCF_004027225.2. Taxonomy (NCBI): domain Eukaryota; kingdom Metazoa; phylum Chordata; class Aves; order Psittaciformes; family Psittacidae; genus Strigops; species Strigops habroptila. The sequence goes on along the minus strand of NC_044302.2, from coordinate 58,963,775 downwards.
GGGAAAGTGAATCCTAAAATAAAGACTGAAACGGAGTAGATTTCACTGATTCACTGTCACATTTGAGCACCAGAATGTGCATGGTGTCCAAGAAGTTTCTTCTGCAGACTAACACCATGATATTTCTATCCAGATGTTAGGCACTGGATCAATAACCATGACATGAAGGACATGTTTCAAGTCTCTGGGTTGTCTCCTGGGTTCTTCCTAGCTTGGCAACCACGTACAGGTTTTGGATATGCCTTTTTGGGTAGACCTTTTAATAGCCTTTTGGAGCTAACAGTGATCAGTGTTTCCCATTCTTCTCCCTTTGTGAGTGGTCAGGCTTTGATCACTGCTCTTTGTCTCCAGATCTGGATCTCTTTTTGAAACAGGTGACCTGACGTCTTGATGACCTGCTAATCTATATGCCATTAACACACGACATTGAGAGCCTTGTTCTTGGTTTGTGTTACTCTGGGTGCCACCACACCCAGTTACTTCCATTCATTCTCTATTTGTGCATTCTGTTGCAGTTCTCTGCCATACTCCTGCGGAAAATCAGACATGAATGAGGTTTTATCTTCTGTAGCTTAGTTTTCGCTCTCTCTCAATGACATTGTTCACGAGTTTTGTTAAATAGTAAGCTCTTAGGACAATTTGCAGCTGTGGAGTTAAATTTGGACTAGGCTGTGGCTGGAGACCAGGATAGTTTTCAGCAGGGCATGTATGACAGTATCACTCCTGTAAGCTGCAGTTATGTAAGGCGTGTGTTCCAGTCACAGAGGAGGCACAGAACCATTCTGAATCCTGTGCCTTTGTCTCAGTGAGACAAAGGTGCTGATCAACATAGTCCACAGACATCCTTCATGGAAAATATACCAGTAAGTCAGACAGGCCTGCTTAGGCGCCTGTGTGGCCCAGGAAGCTCTAGACAGTCCAGAAAGAACCATAATGGAACCTGTGGCTAAATACTTGCACAACAACCTGGACGTGATGAGCCAGTAATACTTGCAAAGCCTCTTCCTTGACAGCAATCAAGTCAGTGTTGGTGACCACATGAATTAATCATGTTTACATCCAACTAGCTAGATCTTTTGCAGAGGTCAGTGTATAGACGTTACACTATAGGCAAAAGGTGTTGAACTGGTAGCTTAACAAAAACCTACATATTGATATCATCCCCATGTCTAAGAAGCATGGAATGATTATACTAAGAAAGGCTTTTGTCATGATAACAGGAAGTAGCAGAATTAGATTTGTAAAACTCTGGAGTAGTGTCTGTTTCTTGAAAGCAGCTGATATGCTAAAACTTTGAGTTCAGATTAGCAGGTTAGAATTACCTAGACACTTCACATACATCTGGGCCATTGTTTGAGCCAAGTTACTGTAAGCATTTGCCATCAAGGCTGGAACCATTTCTTGGCCAGCCTGGAGATGCCATCCTATCCTGACAGGTGAAAGCTGAGTTTCAGCTGTTCACATCTATGTGACCTCCTGGCTGGACAGTGCAATCTGCCTGCATACCAAACAGTCTGTGTATGGGAAATTGTGTCAACAGGGAGCTTAGTGCATTTCCTTGAGCAGGAGTCTGTTTTAGGAGCGTATCAAACCTTTGCTTTTCAGATTGGCTTTCCACAGAGTTTTGGTAAAATTTCAAGGCTTTGAGTATTTTAAAAACACTCTGTCACAAGGGCACAAGAACCTAAAAGACATGTAAGTTTTCACCATGGGGAAACGTGATCTGCAACACAGGGGAAAACTGAAGAAAACTGAGGTTTATGCAGGGGGTTAAATGTCGCTGGGGTTGATCGAATTTTGCCAAGTGAATTCTGTGAGGAAGTAGGAGATAGGACATACTGAACCTGTACTTGGACACTTATGATTTTATGATTTATACTTCATTAGTGTTGCTTTAAAGCTTACTAAAAGAGTTTTTATATTCTACAGTCTACATGTACACATGTACATTTTTTTCAGTTATCAAAACTATGAAAAAAGTATGTTTTACCAGTGCAAGTATTTTCACTATATCACTATTCCAGCAATAGTAAGTTGAAAATCATGTGTATTTTACTAGTTTTGCTTTTCCAGTTACATTGTATTTTCATTTTGATAGCAGTCTTTTTACTGCTTCTTTAATACTCACTTGGGAAGCCCTGCAGAAGCTATTTAAAGCTATTAGGACACACTGATATGAATCTTTCTCCTTGTGTATCAGAGCGCACAAGAGTGTTTGTAGTAGTAGTTTCATAGGTAATTCAGTAGTATAACAAAAAGAACTCTAGAAAGTGCTAAAGTGTAAATTATTGTTTTATTGCTTAGTTGCACAACAGAAGTTAATAAAACAAAATTAATAAGGAGTATCCTAAGGTATCGTACTTGGTACAGTACTCTGAATTGTACTTTTGGTTTTATACATGTGCCTACCAGGCATTAGGTATATGATAAATTAGTAATTTATAATAATTATAATTAATAATAAATAATTTATAATAACCTATGGAATATATTGCATATTTTGTGTGAAACTGTATTGCAAACTTGTGTAATAAACATTCTGGACACCTTGAAATTATTCTTTTAATGAAAAGTAGTTGTGTGTTCAATTAATATCTGGGAAGATAGGTGGCAACATTTTGTAGAAAGGAGGATAGAAATGTACAAAGGACTTTTCCAGTGATTGAAGCAAAGATAATATTTTACTTAATGCAAAAGACAAATTTCCCTTCTCTGAGGTATTTTTCAGTTGTTTGACGTAGGCATAGAGTTTGGGTGCTATTTTTGAACAGGATTCAGCAGATAAATACTTTATGCTGAAAAATGTCTGTCATCTCATGGCATAAGAACTATTAATTAACGTCTGCATTAGCAACACTGAAACTTGCTATCTGAGTTTATTATACTTGTATTCTAAATTACTGATTAATGCAGTGTTTAAGGAGGGTAAAGCAGGAATTATTAATATTTTTCCATCTCAAAGCGATTTGTATTTTTACTTGTTTCTTTCACTTTAGGCTTGTCTTAAATATGGTCCTTTGTGAAGGCAAAGATGGGAGTTTGTTATTATTTTGTGACGGCTGCATTTGCTTATGAGCTTTTATTTATGGGTTGTTGTAATAATTTAACCTAAAATGGGCAGATGTTTGAACTCCTATATAAAACTATATTTGAAGCAGTGTAGCTTACTGCTCAACAAGAATGCTGAATGTGTCAAAACAGAAATACCTTTCCAATAATAACCACCTTGAAAGCAGAAAAAAACAGAGCTGTCAGTTCTATGAAGTGATCCAGATGAAGATACCAAAATTCCATCATTACATTTTTTCTCTACTTACAATTAATGTCACACATAAATCACATTATTGTGATAGCAGACCATTAAAATGGTGCAAGCTGAAAGATTTGGAGAGTTCCACTTCTCTTTTTTTTTTCTGTGTGATTTACTGCTACTTAAAATGAATTTTAACATACGTTAATTTTAAGTGAAATGGACATTGTACCCACTAAAGATGACACAAAAATCTTACAGCTGCATCATGGTAAAGAGAACTACTGGTGTATCTAGAGGTCAGAACATTTTTATGATGTGCTGCTTCTTCTCTGTCTACTCAATTATGATTATCTTTACTCCCACAAGTTTTCTCAGGACTGCCATGACTTCTGAGTCTCATGAAAAAGTCAACATTCTCCACAGTTTTCATTCTTCACATAATAAGTAATATATTTGGTAGCTTTTGAAAGTATTACTGCTGAATGTCCGTCTGAGGCCCGACCGCTGTTCTGTTGCAGGCCCTCAGCTTCCACTGAAAGCCAAATATGTTTACTGTTTTTCAGAAACTGCTTAGCCCTTCTCGGGTCACTATACTGCTTTGTAGACAGCTAGGAAATTTTATAACCATAACTGGCCTAAAAAGCTTTGATTTGATAGAATATGTTCTGCTCTTTCAAAACACCTGCATAAATCTTATTAATGCTAATGGGCATTGCTCACAAAGAGGTGGAAGAATAACCACTTGTCTGAGATTTACATAGTTTTTGTGATGTTATTTTTAGTGATTTTGCGATTGTCTTCAGGCATATGATTTTCTTCACAGGGTTCCTATTGATGTCAGTAGGAGGTATGCTTTTATATCTGGAGATCGTACTTGTTTGTTTTTAACTGCATAACATATGGATCAGTGCTTAGATACCAAGATTATAGGAGCCAGAGAAATACCTAAATAGAGAGGCATGGATGGAATGGCTAAAAATATAGACATAGTTTTAGATATTTTAATCTATTATAGTATGTCTGAAAATGCAAGTCATTCTTAAGATGTTGATCTTGGCACTTAAAAAAATGAAAGAGATTAATCTGTGATCATACCCAATCAACTTACATATTTAACTTTGGTTTGGATAAAAAACTAAAATCAAACCTTGAATTAAACTAGTTTCAGAAAAGCTAGAAAGCTTGCCCACTACCCTGTATCTTTTGCATAGCCAGATGTAGTCAAGCACAAATTATCCAGATCTGAATGTAACATTGTTGTGCCCTAATCTTGTTGTGAAGGTAATGATACAATATCACATTAAAAAGGGCTGTTATTGCATTAAGGTTTTTTTTTTAGTCTGCCAGTTTGTTCTTTTTCATTCTGATTAGATTTTGCTTTTACCACACCAAATTAATAAAAGAATGAATCCTTCCTGTTTATAAACCATAATCACACTGTTCTTTTCTTTTTCTATTCTTGACTGAAAAGGTATTATAAATTATAGCTAGCCACTTTCTCACATCATAGACTAAACTAGCAATTTTTGCTGTTGCAATTGCTTCCCAGCACACCAGGCTTTTCACCTGAGTTGATTAAGTACTAAGCTGACAGTACAGGAGTTACTTCAGGTGTTTGCTCTGGCTGACTATGGTATCATATGCTGCTATCATCTGTAAATAACCTTAGGATGTCTTGTATACTATGAAAACTGTGGGTCTCAAAGACTGGAAAGGAGGTGGTAATATCCATACTTCTGTTATGGTTATATCTGCCTTAGGATTCAGATCAGAGGCCATACAGGTTTGAAATAGGTTACATGGAGTGCCTTCTGTGCATCTGAGCTGGTACAGCTTTTTCTAGACAAAAGAGTCTGCACCATCTACACAACCTAGCCTTTCTTCGTGCTCTGCAGTGAATGACTGGAGGGCAATATACATCTTCTGTTCTTTAGTGCCTCTCAGTTCTGGCTTTTGCTAAGGTAAAGCATTCTGTGGCTTCTAGTCCATAGTTTGTCTCTTCTAAGTTTTTAAAGTAAAAAAGAAAAAAATTACAAGTCTGTAAAAATTTGCAAATTACAAATAATCCTTCTTATTTTGTTCAGTACTTTTAGATAAACTGAGTTTGCAAAAACTGTGAATAGGAATAGTATACAAATGCATTTGTGTTACTTAAAATCTAAGTGATTGTGCTCCTGGAAACTATTTTTTTTCTTTTTTTGTTCAGTTTATGATTCTCTCTCTCTCTCTCTTTCCAGAGTAATTAGACAAAGAAAGTTATGTTATATGCAGCACTTTAAAACCCAGCTGCCTTCTCCCAAGTGCATAATTCATAGTAAGAATTATCCAGCGTTCAGATAGAAAGAATTGTGCTAGTATAGGCTGCTGTTACAGTTCTGCAGTTAAGCCATAGAGAGACAAGGACATAACATAATTTCCTTTTCTTGGTTGTGGGTTTGCTGAGAGTCACTACCTGTGAGCTGAGATGCCTCTGTTGCCACTTAGGGCTAGGAGAAACGTAGGAGATCTGGATACGACGCTGACAGGCTCATTAGAACTTTCCAGTCGATTGATGAACGCCAAGTATTCTCTTTTATTTTAACAAACAGGCTGTTTTTTTCTGGTTAAATTGCTAGTGTTCATAACTTGGCTAAAAATACCTGCTGTCTACAAAAGTAAGAAGGGCACAGTGAAGTAGCCCTGGCAAAGGCCAGCACCTGATTATTTCCTACCACATGATGTTCAAGTTCAGTGTGACTTGGACCATTCGTTGGACAAGGAACTTGCAAATAAAGATGCTTTGAGGTTTTCTTTTCATGGTACCAATTGCAGAGAGCAGTGTGCTGCTCCAGAAGCCTTTAATGAAGCTTCGTACAGTAGTTGCACATATTCCTTTATGAGATCCCAGAAAATGAAGTTGTTGTGTGCTCATTATTCCTGGGGTCTGTTTTGTAATGTGTTTTGCAAGGGTCTCTTCTGGCAATTTCTTTGTGTAACATTCATGTAAGGCCATGAGGGAGTCTTTGAAATGGACTGTTCTTCCCCATCGTCAGCATGCTGAAGATACCCACCTCCCTGTCATCATACCCAACTAGTGCAGGCTCTGCTTTCCCATTATTTGGTTCATAGACTTACATACGAAGGAGTTGGCTGAGTTCAGCTAGACATAATGCTCATAGGAAGAAAGGAAAAAAAAATAGTGGTGCTTCATCTGATTCTGCTGTTGAGAGAGAATGTTTTCCCTCTTTCAAGAAGTCTCATCTATTGGTTTATTAGATTCTGCTAATTCTATGGAATTATTGTTGAATACAGCTTTTTTTGAAAGAGGTACATATTTACTGGATAACTAATTTGTGGTGAGAATTATTGGCCACTGAGCAGATCTTCTTTATTTAGCTCAATTTAGACCCTCCTGTTCTAGTTAAGAATGTGGATAGTTGTCTTGTGTGAGTATTGGGGTCCTGCTGCCAGTCGTTGCCAGTCAATTTTTTGGGGTTTTTTTAACTTCAATTATAAACTTGCTCAAAGCATTATGTGTTTAAATGCTTTATAAATGTGAATATTACAATTCTCATCTGAAATACACGTATGTGTCTCTTCCATTGAAATAACAAAAGTCATATGCATACATCTGAAGAACTGAACTTGGCTTTAAGCATTTTCTCAAACAGATGAACATCACTGGCTTTCATTTCTCTGTATGGGAATCCTTAGAGGGACTCTGAACAGTCAATGCAGAGAAATACTGTGATTCTTGCAAGTGTTGCATTTCTTTCTTTACTTTTTTCTCTTTTTGTTGAGGTTCAACCCCAGCTGGCAACTAAGTACCATGCAGCTGCTCACTCACTCCTCTTCCTTCCCCCGTGGGATGGGGAGGAGAATTGGAAAGCGATAAAACATGTGGGTTGAGGTAAGAACAGTTTAATAATTGAAATAAAGTAAAATATAATAATAATAATCATAGAATCACAGAATGGTTTGGGTTGGAAAGGACCTTAAGATCATCTAGTTCCAACCACCCTGCCATGGGCAGGGACGCCTCACAGTAGACCATGTCACTCTGTCCAACCTGGCCTTGAACACCGCCAGGCATGGAGCATTTACCTCTTCGTTTGGCAACCTGTTCCAGTGCCTCACCACCCTCACAGTAAAGAACTTCTTCCTTATATCTGACCTGAACTTCCCTTGTTTAAGATTGAACCCATTACCCCTTGTCCTATCACTACAGTCCCTGATGATGAGTCCCTCTCCGGTACCCTTGTAGACTCCCTTCAGATACTGGAAGGCTGCTATGAAGCCTTCTCTTCTCCAGGTTGAACAGCCCCAACTTTCTCAGCCTGTCTTCACACGGGAGGTGCTCCAGCCCCCCGATTATCCTCATGGCCCTCATCTGGACTTGCTCCAAATCATAATAATGAAGAGAGAGAAAGACAAATAAAACTCAGTAAACACAAGTGATGCACAATACAACCGCACACCACCCTCTCACCCAAGCCTGACCTGAGCAGCAATCGGTCCCTTCCAGGTAACTCCCTCAGGTTCATATACTGAGCATGATGTACTAGTTTGGGTCAGTGTCCTCTCTCTGCTTCCTCCCGGCTTCTTGTGCCCCTCCTCACTGGCAGAGCATGAGACTGAAAAGTCCTTGATCAGGGTAAGTACTACTGAACAACAATTAAAACATTGGTGTGTTACCAGCATTGTTCTCAGATTAAAGCCGAAACACAGCACTGCACTAGCTATTAGATGAAAATTAACTATCCCAGCCAAAAATAGGACAGTATCCACCCTATATTCCATACTATGTCCCACACTTGCTACTACACCATCACCTTTCTTGTCTATATATACACACAGATATCATTCCCTTAGTCTATGGACCATCTCTATAAAAATCATTTAGTCATGACTTTGGGCTCCATCTGTCTTAACAGTCTGTCAAGGCAGGAAAGATGGTGTGTGGAGTTGGACTGTTGCATGCTGAAGTCAGTTCTGATGCTATCACTGCTGCACTTGTCCAGTTTCATCAAAGTTCATTCTTCATTAATGAGGCAATCAAAAGAGAGTCAGGTTCAGATCCCTGAATCCAGAGTGGTGGAGACAGGTGCTCGAGGCACCCAGAGTGATGATGGGCACAACACTGCTATAAATATACAGTGTTATGTAGCATTTAACATCATACAATTTAATTCTTTAGCTATTTTCACCCAAAATCAAGTCCCCTTGAAGCACACACTGAACTTCCCCATCCTCCCACATTACCCACCAAGCGCACCCAGGTTCTCGAGCAATCCTGTGAGTGGGTTTGCCTTTGCCTGGTGCAGGATATGCCGTCTTCCCTAGCATATCCTTCATGTGCGCTACAGGAACTTTATCCGTCTCTGTAGTATGAAAGAGTTTTAACTGGGCAGCACCAGCCTGATTGGCAGAACCTGTAGTGTTGACTAACCAGATGGCTTTTGCTATGAGTATATCCCAATGTCCCACCACCATTGCTCTCAGTGTAAATAGTCTATTGTACCATTTGATTTTTGAAGAGGCTGGTGCATGATAGGGGATGTGATACAACCAGTAAGCATCACACCTCTAATGCAGCCAGTCTCTGTACCTCTAGTCTGTTAGCAGCTTTGTTAATGTTTCCAGCATTTACAGCACATTTGTACTTCTGTTTCTGCTTTGGTAATATGACCAGCTTAAATTTCATTCTAACTAAGTCAAATTATCAAAGCAAGCTACAGCACTGCAGTGGCCAGGAAAATGAGAGGCTGGACAATAACATATTTATGATCTAAATTCTTCCTTGTTTTCAATTCTAAGGTTGTTGTCGTTTTTCCATTTTACAGTCCAATGTATGTGTTCAAGACTTGGCTGCAGATGTCTGCATTAACTGAAGATTTTTATTTTTTTTTTTTAATTGAAGAAAAATCCTTCTATACTAATAACCAAAGCTGATAAAGTTTGGGGGTCCTAAGTGATTCTTGACATTGTGAGTAGTGGGCTACATTATTTGGGTATTGGCTTAATTCAGCTTTCCTGCACATCACTACCTGATCTTTACATAGGGAGAAAGATACATGTCTTTGGAAAGTT